>NC_135812.1:52144381-52488360 GCF_964213995.1 Mustelus asterias | reverse complement strand
CAGCTTAAGAAAGTAAGAGATCTTGAGACAGATAAATCAAGAGTAAGTAAGCTGATGATTCTTGCACCACACTTGGGCTCATAACAAAACCAGCCTCACTCATCTCCAGCCACTCCGGAGGTGCTGCTCAAGCCATTCCATCAGCCAGAAAATTTAACCCATTTCCACACTGAGGAGACCCCACCAACCGGACGAAGACTTGTCAAGACATCTACAGATGAGACATTTCGAGGGGGTGCAGTCCTCCTCCTGCAGACAAGATGAGGGAAATCCTGTAGGACCAAATATTACAAGTCTGTCCAGAAGTCCCCAAAAGGAGACATCTCAGGGGAAGTGCAACCTACTCCCATCTATTTTCCACGGTCCGGGAATGGACATGGGTAATGAAAGGAGTTACTGCCCTATCCAGTCAAGATAAACATAAAATGACACGATTAAAAGAGAGGCTGACATGTCAGGAGTACCTGCGTCACCCCTGGGCTTCTAGAAGCAAACCTCCTTATCTCCAATCACAACCAAGGTGCCACTCGGGCCCCACCATCAACAGAATTCCACCCATTTCCTCCCAGCACCAGGAGGAGGAGTTGTCCAGACATCCGCAGTCAGGATATCTCTGGGCAGGACCAGCACCTCTTCCTCCCAACAGGATGATGTGCTCACCGTATATTCCAGAAGCCAAACTACCAAGTAGACAATGTCACAACCCACACAACCAAGGAAAATATAGAAAACCAACCCAAAAAGGCTAAACAACCAAGGATTCCCCAACTCAGTTGTGCACCAGTAAATATTTTCCCCAACTCCAGCTATGCCGGAGGTGTCATAGAAATCATAGAAACCCAACAGTGCAGAAAGAGGCCATTTGGCCCATCAAGTCTGCACCGACCACAATCCCACCCAGGCCCTACCCTCTTATCCCTACATATTTGCCCACTAATCCCTCTCACCTACGCATCTCAGGACAGTAAAGGGCAATTTTAGCATAGCCAATCAACCTAACCCGCACATCTTTGGACTGTGGGAGGAAACCGGAGCACCCGGAGGAAACCCACGCAGACATGAGGAGAATGTGCAAACTCCAGACAGACAGTGACCCAAGCCAGGATTTGAACCCAGGTCCCTGGAGCTGTGAAGCAGCAGTGCTAACCACTATGTCACCCTCCACAGAGCTTTAATAGGCCAATACCTTGACAGGATTGTCGAGCAATCTTAAGGATCTGTCCATAGATTCACAGAGGCCTCAGCGCCTCCATTGAATTGACGCTCAGAAGCCCCGGCAGAGAGCGACTGAGGTCCCATTGCATCCAGCTGCTTGCAGCCCTTCTCAATGAACAACGAGATCAAGACAATGTCATACCAGTGATCGGAGTACATTGTCAATCCCAGATCTTGCAGACAGATACAGTCTGCCTCTTTGAACTTGAAATGTCCAGCCTTCAAATTGAGATTGCAAAAGCATGGCAGCCAGTTCTCACATTTGGCTGAAATTTTACCAGGCACAGGATTTCCAAGGTGAGTCTCCACCATGGAAATTGCCTCCTCGATGACAGAAATTTTCCCCTCTGCTTCATCCATTATCTTTTGGATATCTTGCAATCCATCAGTGATTTGTGCCAGGAAGCGGGACTGTTATCCACAACTTTACTCCATGGCAGCCATCATTTCAATGCCCATAACATCGCCAGAGCGTAAGCCGCTCGCCAGCTAAATCACTACTGCAGAACTTGCTTCAGACTGGTTTTATTTTCCATCAGTCTTTTGTAGGTTAAATAACTGTGGAAGCTGAAAGTGAAGTACATCAAATGTAATGTGAAAATGGAAATATAAGAGGTTAAATCTGGAGAGTGACACACTAACTTGAGGAAAGGACTCAATGCAAGGTGTGAGTCTGCAGGATTGTTCGAAATATATTCATGTGTACAGCAGTTGCACACCACACAAATAACCTGCAGGTTAACCTCTAATTTTCAAAAGCAATAAATGGAAAAGGTCAACCCTGCAATTCTGCTTGTCCTGTCGGCTCTCATATTTCTGGAGTATTATGAAACTGAGTCAGACAGGTAACTGAGGCAACATTTTAATGAAGCATTCACCTTGGTCTGTTGTTTGTGCAATCCCTTTCATTCCCATATGATAAAATACATTGTACTTTTTGAACTTTGTCCAGTGAAGTATTTTTAAATGTTTTTAGTAATCACCTGAGGCAACTTGCAAAATCATGTTCAGTGCTTCAAATTTATAAGCACGATTATGCAGTGCAGCATCGCAAAAGAAAAAAACTCAAAGCTGGACACTTCTTTAAGGAAATGATAGTGTTTTGTTTCATTAACTTTGGAAAAGAAAGGACACTGCTGTCCTGATTAGACTGAAAGAGCTGTCCTGTCTCTTATTATTGATCATGGCAAATAGCATTTTAGCTGGTCTGGGGGATTAATCAGGTAAGCTTCCATTGAGATTCCAGCGTGCTTACGAAGTTGTGTAGTATCACGAATCAGAGAATTACAATGATACTCTTAGCTTGTGATGAGGCAATATTAAATTCCTTCATTGTGTAAGAAAATTAACGAATGTTCAGTATCTGGCAACACATCCAGTTTGAGTGAAGGCTTGTTCTTTTATGTGATCTTTCTCATCCTTTCTCCCCTCCCTCCCCCCTTCTTCCCCCTCCCTCCCCCCTCCCTCCCCAGTCCCCCCTCTCCCTCCCCCCCACCCTCTCACTCCTTCCCCCCTCCCCCCCCCTCCCTCTCCCTCCCTCCCCCCTCTCCCTCCCTCCCCCTCCCCCACCCTCCCCCTCCCTCCCTCCCCCCTCCACCCTCCCCCTCCCTCCCTCCCTCCCTCCCTCCCCCCTCCATCCCACCCCCCTACCCCCGTGCCTTGCCCTCCCCCCTTTTGCCCTCCCCCCTTTTGCCCTCCCCCCTTTTGCCCTCCCCCCTTTTGCCCTCCCCACTTTTGCCCTCCCCCCTTTTGCCCTCCCCCTTTTGCCCTCCCCCCTTTGCCCTCCCCCCCTTTGCCCTCCCCCCCTTTGCCCTCCCCCCTTTTGCCCTCCCCCCTTTTGCCCTCCCCCCTTCTGCCCTCCCCCCTTTTGCCCTCCCCCCTTTTGCCCTCCCCCCTTTTGCCCTCCCCCCTTTTGCCCTCCCCCCTTTTGCCCTCCCCCCTTTTGCCCTCCCCCCTTTTGCCCTCCCCCCTTTTGCCCTCCCCCCTTTTGCCCTCCCCCCTTTTGCCCTCCCCCCTTTTGCCCTCCCCCTTTGCCCTCCCCCCTTTTGCCCTCCCCCCTTTTGCCCTCCCCCCTTTTGCCCTCCCCCCCTTTTGCCCTCCCCCCTTTTGCCCTCCCCCCCTTTTGCCCTCCCCCCCTTTTGCCCACCCCCCTTTTGCCCTCCCCCCTCTTGCCCTCCCCCCTCTTGCCCTCCCCCCCTCTTGCCCTCCCCCCCTCTTGCCCTCCCCCCTCTTGCCCTCCCCCCTCTTGCCCTCCCCCCTCTTGCCCTCCCCCTCTTGCCCTCCCCCCCTCTTGCCCTCCCCCCCTCTTGCCCTCCCCCCCTCTTGCCCTCCCCCCCTCTTGCCCTCCCCCCCTCTTGCCCTCCCCCCTCTTGCCCTCCCCCCCTCTTGCCCTCCCCCCTCTTGCCCTCCCCCCCTCTTGCCCTCCCACCCTCTTGCCCTCCCACCCTCTTGCCCTCCCACCCTCTTGCCCTCCCACCCTCTTGCCCTCCCACCCTCTTGCCCTCCCACCCTCTTGCCCTCCCACCCTCTTGCCCTCCCACCCTCTTGCCCTCCCACCCTCTTGCCCTCCCACCCCTCTTGCCCTCCCACCCTCTTGCCCTCCCACCCTCTTGCCCTCCCACCCTCTTGCCCTCCCACCCTCTTGCCCTCCCACCCTCTTGCCCTCCCCCCTCTTGCCCTCCCCCCTCTTGCCCTCACCCCTCTTGCCCTCCCCCCTCTTGCCCTCCCCCCCTCTTGCCCTCCCCCCTCTTGCCCTCCCCCCTCTTGCCCTCCCCCCTCTTGCCCTCACCCCCTCTTGCCCTCCCCCCCTCTTGCCCTCCCCCCTCTTGCCCTCCCCCCTCTTGCCCTCCCCCCCTCTTGCCCTCCCCCCCTCTTGCCCTCCCCCCCTCTTGCCCTCACCCCCTCTTGCCCTCCCCCCCTCTTGCCCTCCCCCCCTCTTGCCCTCCCCCCTCTTGCCCTCCTCTTGCCCTCCCCCCTCTTGCCCTCTTGCCCTCCCCCCCTCTTGCCCTCCCCCCCTCTTGCCCTCCCCCCCTCTTGCCCTCCCCCCTCTTGCCCTCCCCCCTCTTGCCCTCCCCCCTCTTGCCCTCCCCCCTCTTGCCCTCCCCCCTCTTGCCCTCCCCCCTCTTGCCCTCCCCCCCTCTTGCCCTCCCCCCTCTTGCCCTCCCCCCCTCTTGCCCTCCCCCCTCGCCCCCTCCCCCCCTCGCCCCCTCCCCCCCTCTTGCCCTCCCCCCCTCTTGCCCTCCCCCCCTCTTGCCCTCCCCCCTCTTGCCCTCCCCCCCTCTTGCCCTCCCCCCCTCTTGCCCTCCCCCCTCTTGCCCTCCCCCCCTCTTGCCCTCCCCCCTCTTGCCCTCCCCCCCTCTTGCCCTCCCCCCCTCTTGCCCTCCCCCCCTCTTGCCCTCCCCCCTCTTGCCCTCCCCCCTCTTGCCCTCCCCCCTCTTGCCCACCCCCCCTGTTGCCCACCCCCCCTCTTGCCCACCCCCCCTTGCCCTCCCCCCCTTGCCCTCCCCCCCCTTGCCCTCCCCCCTCTTGCCCTCCCCCCCTCTTGCCCTCCCCCCCCTTGCCCTCCCCCCTCTTGCCCTCCCCCCCTCTTGCCCTCCCCCCCTTGCCCTCCCCCCCCTTGCCCTCCCCCCCTCTTGCCCTCCCCCCCTCTTGCCCTCCCCCCCTCTTGCCCTCCCCTCCCTCTCTTGCCCTCCCCCCCTCTTGCCCTCCCCCCTCTTGCCCTCCCCCCTCTTGCCCTCCCCCCCTCTTGCCCTCCCCCCTCTTGCCCTCCCCCCCTCTTGCCCTCCCCCCCTCTTGCCCTCCCCCCCCTTGCCCTCCCCCCCCTCTTGCCCTCCCCCCCCTCTTGCCCTCCCCCCCCTCTTGCCCTCCCCCCCCTCTTGCCCTCCCCCCTCTCTTGCCCTCCCCCCTCTTGCCCTCCCCCCTCTTGCCCTCCCCCCTCTTGCCCTCCCCCCTCTTGCCCTCCCCCCTCTTGCCCTCCCCCCTCTTGCCCTCCCCCCTCTTGCCCTCCCCCCTCTTGCCCTCCCACCCTCTTGCCCTCCCACCCTCTTGCCCTCCCACCCTCTTGCCCTCCCCCCTCTTGCCCTCCCCCCTCTTGCCCTCCCCCCTCTTGCCCTCCCCCTCTTGCCCTCCCCCCTCTTCTCCTCCCCCCTCCCCTCCTTCCCCTCCCCCTCCCTTCCCCCCTCCCCCTCCCCCCTTCCCCCTCCCCCTCCCTTCCCCTTCCCCCTCCCCCTCCCCTTCCCCCTCCCTTCCCCCTCCCCTCCCCCTCCCCTTCCCCCTCCCCTCCCCCTCCCCTTCCCCCTCCCTTCCCCCTCCCCTTCCCCCTCCCTTCCCCCTCCCCTTCCCCCTCCCTTCCCCCTCCCCCTCCCCCTCCCTTCCCCCTCCCCCTCCCTTCCCCCTCTCCCTCCCTTCCCCTTCACCCTCCCCCTCCCTTCCCCCTCCCCCTCCTTTCCCCCTCCCCCTCCTTTCCCCCTCCCCCTCCCTTCCCCCTCCCCCTCCCTTCCCCCTCCCCCTCCCTTCCCCCTCCCCCTCCTTTCCCCCTCCCCCTCCTTTCCCCCTCCCCCTCCCTTCCCCCTCCCCCTTCCCCCTCCCTTCCCCTTCCCCCTCCCCCTCCCTTCCCCCTCCCTTCCCCCTTCCCCTCCCCCTCCCTTCCCCCTTCCCCCTCCCTTCCCCCTCCCTTCCCCCTTCCCCCTCCCTTCCCCCTCCCTTCCCCCTTCCCCCTCCCTTCTCCCTTCCCCCTCCCTTCCCCCTCCCTTCTCCCTCCCTTCTCCCTTCCCCCTCCCTTCTCCCTTTTCCCTCCCCCCTCCCCCTCACGCCCCCCCTCCCTTCCCCTCCCTGTGACTGATGGCATCATTCAACTCAGAAAAGCCGTTTTTGATATCCCATTGTTTCAGTTCAGCATCAAAGCAAAAAAATGGGTGCAATACCTTACCACCCTACCAGGCAACATCCTGGTAAATCTCCTCTGCACCCTTTCCAACACTTCCACATCTTTCCTATAATGCGGCGACCAGAACTGTACGCAATACTCCAAATGCGGCCGCACCAGAGTTTTGTACAGTTGCAGCATGACCTCCTGGCTCCGAAACTCAATCCCTCTACCAATAAAAGCTAACACACCGTACGCCTTCTTAACAACCCTATCAACCTGGGTGCCAACTTTCAGGGATCTATGCACATGGACACCCAGATCCCTCTGTTCATCCACACTGCCAAGTATCTTACCATTAGCCCAGTACTCTGTATTCCTGTTACTCCTTCCAAAGTGAATCGCCTCACACTTTTCCGCATTAAACTGCATTTGCCACCTCTCAGCCCAGCTCTGGAGCTTATCTATGCCCCTCTGTAACCTGCCACTTCCCTCCGCACTGTCTCCAACTCCACCGATTTTAGTGTCATCTGCAAATTTACTAATCCATCCTTCTACGCCCTCATCCAGGTCATTAATAAAAATGACAAACAGCAGTGGCCCCAAAACGATCCTTGCGGAACACCACTAGTAACTGAACTTCAGGATGAATATTTCCCATCAACCACCACCGTCTGTTTTCTTACAGCTGGCCAATTCCTGATCCAAACCACTAAATCACCCTCAATCCCATGTGTCTGTATTTTCTGCAAAAGCTTACCATGGGGAACCTTATCAAATGCTTTGCTGAAGTCCATATACACCAGATCAACTGCTTTACCCTCATCCACCTCTTTGGTCACCTTCTCAAAGAACTCAATAAGGTTTGTGAGGCACGACCTACCCTTCACAAAACCGTGCTGACTATCCCTAATCAAATTATTCCTTTCCAGATGATTATAAATCCTATCTCTTATAATCCTTTCCAAAACTTTGCCCACAACAGAAGTAAGGCTCACCGGTCTATAATTTCCAGGGTTGTCTCTACTCCCCTTCTTGAACAAGGGGACAACATTTGCTATCCTCCAGCCTTTTGGCACTATTCCTGTAGACAATGATGACACAAAGATCAAAGCCAAAGGCTCTGCAATCTCCTCTCTAGCCATATGGACCCCTGGGCCCAGGGGACTTAATCCCATCCGGCCCAGGGTACTTATCTATTTTTACCCTTTCCAGAATTGCTAACACCTCCTCTTTATGAACCTCAATCCTGTCCAGTCCAACAGCCTGCATCTCAGTACTCCCCTGGACAACACTGTCCCTCTCCTGTGTGAATACCGACGAAAAATATTCATTTAGTGCCTCTCCTATCTCTTCAGACTCCACGCACAACTTCCCACTACTGTCCTTGACTGGCCCTAATCTTACCCTCGTCATTCTTTTACTCCTGACATACCTATAGAAAGCTTTAGGGTTTTCCTTGATCCTACCTGTCAAAGAATTCTCATGTCCCCTCCTGGCTGCTCTTAACTCTTTCTTTAGGTCCTTCCTGGCTAACTTGTAAGCTAACATATAAATGAATAACAATGAAAAAAGAAAGAAAATTACCCTGTGACAGAGATCTAACTTAATTAGTACGCATTAAAATTATTCCAGTGCATTATAATAATCGGTCAAGTCCCACCCTGAGACCATATCCTCCTCCATACAACAAACACCTTTTAAAGGTTCTTATAGTGATGACACAAACAATTTCAGGAGCTGATTTGTTTTGCATCTGAGGGATTGCAGCCCTTTCTCTGAATGCATCCAACAGTGATACTCATACAAGGGGTGGTTCCCATTGTACATGACACTCTTGTCAAAATTCTGAGAGACTTTGTCAAGAAAGACCTGAACATCAGATGTCCTTCCTGTCTCGTTCAATAATCTCTGAAAGAGTTTGCTTTCCTAAGACCAGACAAGAGATCCAGAAAGGATGGTATTCTGAACCACAGCCATTTAAAAGAGCTCTATGATCATAGGATCTATTAAGCTTTTAATTTTCTGAGGTAGTCTCAGCATACATGTGTCTTGGCTACCACATCTGTACACTGTTCCCTTCAATTCAGCTTATCATCTACTTTCACACCTAGATACTGTCGTTAGTAACTATTTCAGTATCCACATCATGAATCTTCACAGGGACACTATCATTAACTGGCTTTTTCCTAAAGTCTATAGCTAGTTTTTTTTTTTAACCTTGTTTTCATTCAGCTTAAGAGAATTGTTGTCGCACCATTTTTATTGTCATTAGAAAAAGCTAACCAAATTTTGAATCCTTTCCATCCAACCCTGGTGTGGTACTTGCATTAGGTTCTAATTTCAACACAGTTGCTGCTTAATTTGTCTACCTTAAAACATTAAGGTAGACAAGTTCCCAGGGCCTGATGGGATATATCTCAGAATATTTTGAGAGGCAAGGGAGGAAATCGCTGGGGCCTTGAGAGAAATCTTTGTATCCTCACTGGCTACAGGGGATGTCCCAGAGGATTGGAAAATTGCCAATGTTGTTCCTTTGTTTAAGAAGGGGTAAGATTAATCCAGGTAATTACAGGCCAGTGAGCCTTACGTCAGTGGTAGGGAAATTATTGGAGAGGATTCTTCGAGACAGGATTTAGTCCCACTTGGAAATAAATGGACGTATTAGTGAGAGGCAACATGGTTTTGTGAAGGGAGGCTGTGTCTCACTAACTTGATTGAGTTTTTTGAGGAATTGACGAAGATGATAAGGGTAGGGCAGTCGATGTTGTTTACATGGACTTCAGTAAGGCCTTTGACAAGGTCCCTCATGACAGACTGGTGCGTAAGGTGAAGTCGCATGGGATCAGAGGTGAACTGGCAAGGTGGATACAGAACTGGCTCGGTCATAGAAGTGGAGATGCCGGCGTTGGACTGGGGTAAACACAGTAAGAAGTTTAACAACACCAAGTTAAAGTCCAACAGGTTTATTTGGTAGCAAAAGCTTGTGTGGCTTTTGCTACCAAATAAACCTGTTGGACTTTAACCTGGTGTTGTTAAACTTCCTACTTGGTCATAGAAGACAGAGGGTAGCAGTGGAAGGGTGCATTTCTGAATGGAGGGCTGAGACAAGTGGCATTCCTCAGGGACCTTTGCTGTTTGTAATGTGTGTGTATCTATATATATATGATTTGGAGGAAAATGTAACTGGTTTGATTGCTAAGTTTGCAGACGACACAAAGGTCGGTGGATTTGCGGATAGCGATGAGGACCATCAGAAAATACAGCAGGATATAGATCGGTTGGAGACTTGGGCGGAGAGATGGCAGATGGAGATTAATCCGGACAAATGTGAAGTAATGCATTTTGGAAGGTCTAATACAGATCGGAAATGTACAGTAAATGGCAGAATCCTTGAGAGTATTGATAGGCAGAGGGATCTGGGTGTTCAGGTACACAGGTCACTGAAAGTGGCAACGCAGATGGAGAAGGTAGTCAAGAAGGCATACGGCATGCTTGCCTTCATTAGCCGCGGCATTGAGTTTAAAAATTGGCAAGTCATGTTGCAGTTTTATAGGACCTTGGTTAGGCCGCACTTGGAATATAGTGTTCAATTCTGGTCGCCACACTACCAGAAGGATGTGGAGGCTTTGGAGAGGGTACAAAAAAGATTTACCAGGATGTTGCCTGGTATGGAGGGCATTAGCTATGAGGAGAGGTTGGAGAAACTTGGCTTGTTCTTACGGAGGTTGAGGGGCGACCTGATCGAAGTCTACAAGATTACGAGGGACATGGACAGAGTGGATAGTCAGCTTTTTCCCAGGGTGGAAGAGTCAATTATTAGGGGGCATAGGTTTAAGGTGTGAGGGGCAAAGTTTAAAGGAGATGTACGAGGCAAGTTTTTTTTAACCCAGAGTAGTGTGTGCCTGGAATTCGCTGCCGGGGGCGGTTGTGGAAGCAGATATGATAGTGATTTTTAAGGGGCGTCTTAACAAGTACATGAACAGGATGGAAATAGAGGGATATGGTCCCCGGAAGGGTAGGGGGCTTTAGTTTAGTCGGGCAGCATGGTTGGTGCAGGCTTGGAGGGTCGAAGGACCTGTTCCTGTGATGTAATTTTCTTTGTTCTTTGTTAACAGAAAATATATTTATTCACTGGTGCAAATTTGACCCAGGCTGTTGATTGTCTTTACTTCAGTTCACGTATACTTTGACCTCCTGGTAATGCTATGTTATTTCTACATCTGCTGTCTGTAACAGGAGTGGTGGGAAGCTTGAATACAGATACCAACTTTGTCAGCACATAATTTATAAATCATGATGCTTTGTATGTTTTGTTTACTCTGCTGGATCTCTGATCATTTATGTGCTGTGTACAAAAAACAAATTTTGCATTGGTTTTGGTAGCATAGTGATTATATTACTGGACGAATAATCCAGAGAATTTGAGATTTGACTTCACCAAGGCAGTTTGAATACAGTTTTCCTTTTTAAATAAAAAGGAAATAAATAAATTGAAATCAAAAAAAGTAACCATGAAACTGTTAGATTGTTGTAAAAACACAACTGGTTCACTCATGTCCCTTAGGAAAGGAAACTTACCCTTTTCTACCTTTTCTTAGGGCGGCACGGTAGCACAGTGGTTAGCACTGCTGCTTCACAGCTCCAGGGTCCCGGGTTCGATCCCCGGCTCGGGTCACTGTCTGTGTGGAGTTTGCACATTCTCCTCGTGTCTGCGTGGGTTTCCTCCGGGTGCTCCGGTTTCCTCCCACAGTCCAAAGATGTGCGGGTTAGGTTGATTGGCCAGGTTAAAAGTTGCCCCTTGGAATCCTAAAATGCGTGGATTAGCGGGTAAATATGTGGGGGTAGGGTCTGGGTGGGATTGTGGTCGGTGCAGACTTGATGGGCCGAATGGCCTCCTTCTGCACTGTAGGGTTTCTATGATTCTATGATTCTACCTGGTGTGACTCCATTTTGATTGGCTTTTAATTGATCTTTGAAATTGTTTAGCAAGCCACTTGATGCATCAGAATGCTAGAATGAACAGTTGTGATTTAAAGAATTATGTCTGTGTAATCTAGCTGATTGAAGTTCACTGTGAAGACTATCTAACCAAGCTGATTGAGATTCAGTACTAACTGATGGAGCCTGCCTACCCTTGCATTGGGAAATTCATTTGCTAATTACCCCTTGGTGTTGAGCCTCGTGAGGTGAATAAAATGTCAAAATATTTATAGAGCCAGTGAAGATTTGAATGTTTTGCAAAGACTTACTCATTTCATAGTTCTGAGTGTTCCCAATTCATTATTTTTATTTAATCTTGAGTAGTTGTGCTGTAATTGTGTTATGGGCCACTATCTATATAGTTATAAACCAATGCCGTTTAATTTGACATGTCAAGCCAACGAGTTCTTGAGCAGTTTGGTTTCAAGTCTGCTGTGGTATTAAGTTGATTTCCCTCTTGTGTTTTGTATTGATTGATTGATAAATATTTGGAGGTTGAAGAACTGAAGAAGAATAAAAACAAAATACCGCGGATGTTAGAAACCTATCAACCTATTTTCAAGAGTAAAGAACTCCAGCCTGTTGATCCTTTCCTGACTCCAACTGCACTGTTTCTCCAACTCCTGTACCACTGCTCACAAGACTGATTCATCTGTCTGTGCCAGTTACCTTGTGAAGTCAACTCCACTGGCCAAGTGAATTATACAGCATTGTGTTTTTAGCCTGCTGACCTCTGTGAAGGAATACCTCACTGGACTTTGATTCTGGACTCTGGACACGTGAAACAATAATTATTTTCTCTGTGGTCTTTGCCCTGTAAATCTTTTTGTCTATCTCTCTTATAATGGATGAGTGCAGAGGGGCTAATTGGTGACACTCCCCTCCCCCCCCACATTTTGTGTGTGTGCAAATTAACTAACCCTTTGTGTTCATCATATCTTGAGTTTGCTGTGCAGTTATTAATAGAAAATTGGATCACACTAAAACTGAGGGGTAGGGAAATGTGCCACAGCTTATAAAGGTGGTATAAATCAGAATAACTTCCTGTTTATGTGCAGGTGGCGAGAGGAGAAATCAGGGCAGTTTAAACTCCTGCTCTCAATATTGACTATGCCCACCCGAGTTGGTGTCATCTGTAAATTTAGAAATTGTGTTTTTGATTCCAAAGTCTAAATCATTCATGTAGATTGTGAACAGCAATAGTCCCAGTACTGATCTTTATGGAACACCACTTTCAACTTTCTGCCTCCCACTGCTGCTCACTCCAGCTCGAGTGAGGGAGTGGTGGCAGGAGGTAATAGCAAACACAGTGGGGTCATGGTGAAGACGGGGAAATGTCGGGAGCGCACAGTGGGGACGAGGAAGTGGCCAAGAGAGTACGTTGTGATAGAGCTTTGGAGGCAGCAGGGGGGGCTAGAGGGAGCAGACAGCAGGAACGGGATATAACGGTGAAGAGAGGAGGAGGGAATCGGCAGTGGGCAGCAGATGATGGGGAGGTGGAGGGCAGGAGAAACCAGGTACGTGTGGTGGACTGAATGGGAGCAGAAGCTGCAGTATTTGGAGACAGCTGAGGTTCCTGACTGTTAGGCTCGTGAGTGCAAGCGCTTGACCTCCTCTCCTCCTCCCTCCCCTCCCTCTGACTGCCTGAAACCTGCTCTGGGTTAAAATTGGCTCCTTGGTCTTTACTTTTTGTATGCAACACAATTTGAATCTAAAAAATTAATGCTATATCTCCATTAATGTGATTTATGGATCTGACATTTATGTATTCTTAAGATAAAATCAGCTATTGCGACACAAATTATCAGCAACCAAGTCCCATTGATGGAATTCTTTAGTGATACCAGAGCTTTAGATCTTAAACAATTCATAAACCATGTTTTGAGCACTTAGCCATTCCATGCTATCCACTGCAGTTATTCACTGTCAGATTTGTGAATGCTGTTATCAATTTTCACAAATTAACCCGACAAATTTAATAGACTGAGGTCTCTGCCTCTATTTTGAAGATTTACATTCACATAGCAAGTCCAAACCAGTTTCTGTAGCATGGAGATAATGTAATCTGATTGTTCACCAGTGTCTGGCCATTCCCTCTGGTACCACACACATCTCTCCCTTCGGTCCAAGGGATGCAGACTTGAAAGAATTTGATGGATAACTGGTTTAGCCATCCACCACCTGATCTGGCTGGACTATTTAAAACACTATTGGGTCCTGCTCCTGTCTGATTATTCTGGAATGCAAAGATAACCCATGGCTTTTTTTCGCTATTGCAAGCCATTTTCCTGTTTTCTTAAACTCGTGTCCCCTCCACTCTCATCTCCAGCAAGCGCAAGGAACCGATGGACTTCCATGCGAGTAAGAATGAGACTGTCTGATGAGCTGCTTCTGTTGTGTCCCCTGACTTCCAAAAGCCCACAGGTCCTCTTGGACCTTTGCAAGGCTTTTGGCAAGGCCCCACTTGGGCGACTGATAGCGAAGTTAAGAGCCCATGGGATCCAAGGAAACTTGGCAAATTAGATCCAGAATTGGCTGACTGGCAGGAAGCAGAGGGTGATCGTCAAAGGGTGTTTTTCGGGCTGGAAGACTGTCTCGTGGGTCCCACAGGAATCACTGGTGGGGCCCTTGCTGTTTGTGTTTTATATAAATGATTTAGGTTTGAATGAAGGAGGGTTGCTCAGTAAGTTCACGGGTGATACAAAAATTGGTAGGGTGGTAAATAGTGAGAAGGATAGCCTTGGATTACAGGAGGATATAGGCTGGTCAGATGGGCTGGAGTTCAATCCAAGTAAGTGATGATGCACTTGGTCAGGATAAACATGACTAGGATATGCATGATGTATAGCAGAACCCTGGGAAGCACCGAGGATCAGAGAGACCTTGGTCTGCATGTACGAGAACATCAGTGGGTCAGTGAAGATTGTGGGAGCATCAAAGAAAGTAGCTGAGAGGAGATTGAAATGATCTGGAAATCTGTTATAGACAGAGTGAGGAAATGTGGTGAGGGGAGTGATGGGAGATGGGATTGCCAGGGAGAAGGAGAAGTGAAAGACTGAAGACCAGGTGGAAAGACGTAGTGGTGAGAGACTTGAACACAACAGAGTTGGAAGAGATGGAGAAGGGTGATCAGTCAGAATTGGGTGACCCCAAGTGAAATGGGAGAAACCAAAAGAAGATAGAGGGTGGTGAAGAAGTGCAGTCTACACCCCACTTGCTGTGGGGTGTAGACTAAATTTGAACTGCAGCAATTGAACCAAAAATATCCTGTAGGTACTTAGAAACATAGAAAAACTACAGCACAAAACAGGCCCTTCGGCCCCACAAGTTGTGCCGAACATATCCCTACCTTTTAGGCTTACCTATAACCCTCCATCCTATTAAGTCCCATGGACTCATCCAGGAGTCTCTTAAAAGACCCTATTGAGTTTGCCTCCACCACCAGTTACTTCTAAACTAGAAATCAAACTGAATTATTACAGGGTAAGAGTCCTGCTGGGGATAACTTGTAGAAATTGCCTCAATGGAACGGGGTACAATTAAACAGGTTCTAATAATCTTGTGTTTGTAAATTGTGAACAGTGACAGTGAGGCAAATGGTACCAGACTTCATGAGAACAAGTCTTATAAATAAATGAATAGAATCTGAGTTTAACTCTTTTCAGCAGAGAAAATCGAGCTAATTAGCTTGTTTTCTGATTCCAAGTTTCAAAATAACAGATTAAACTGCCAAAAGAGTACCTTATTAAAGAAAGCTTCTGTCGAATTTTCAGAAATCACATGAACATTTGAAATTGAAAAGGACAGATGGAGGGCAAGGCAAAAATCCAATAGTTGAAATGTCATTTTATTGAGATTAAGAGGAATAAAAAGGGTCACATGTGAAAGAAATGCCTTGAATTAGTATTCTCTGTCAATTCCAATTTACAACTATAAGTAACTCTACTGCTAAATGTTTTCTTCAAGTAGGCATGGTGTAAAATTTGAACTCTGGCAATGATGCTTAGAGCAAAGATGCATCTTTTCAGAAATCCTTAGCATTCCTTACAAGATGGTTTCTTAATTGCTTCCAGTACTGTCATGCCTCTCATTCAAAGTATGTTTTGGGCTTAATTTTTAAAAATCATTCTGAGCATGTTAGCTTTGCTGACAAGATCATCATTAATTTCCCATTCCTTGTCTCCCTTTAAGTAAATGCTGGTGAGTGGCCACCTTGAACCGCTGAAACTCATGTGATGAAGGTGCTCCCATTATGTTGTTGGTTAGGGAGTTCTGGGATTTGGACCCAGCAGTGATGATGGAGAGGTGTTGTATGTCACCTGTTGTATGTGGTGGGGAATGTGGAGGTCACTGTCTGTGTGGAGTTTGCACATTCTCCTCGTGTCTGCATGGGTTTTCTCCGGGTGCTCCGGTTTCCTCCCACAGTCCAAAGATGTGCGGGTTAGGTTGATTGGCCAGGTTAAAAATTGCCCCTTAGAGTCCTGGGATGCGTAGGTTAAAGGGATTAGCGGGTAAAATATGTGGGGGTAGGGCCTGGGTGGGATTGTGGTCGGTGCAGACTCGATGGGCCGAATGGCCTCCTTCTGCACTGTAGGGTTTCTATGATTCTATGATATCTGCTGTCCCATTTGTTTTATATGTCAAAAAGGATGAGCTAAATCCATCAGAATAGTTTGATCTGAAATTCTGTACTTTCAGTTATACACCTACAAATATAAATCATTATTTTGTGGAGGCTTGCATAAAAAGACTATGGATCAAGCAGGATTGAAGTCGGGACCAATGGTGACAATGTGGGGAAGAGGGAGAAGGCAGATTTTTTAAAGTTTTTCCTTTTTAAAGTTTATTTATTAGTCACAAGTAAGCTTACATTAACACTGCAATGAAGTTCCTGTGAAATTCCATCAGAAAATAAGAAATGTAACCAGTGGTTGTGTACACTGTGGCTGGGGAATGCAGTTGGGTAAAAGTTATTACAAATGAGGAAATGGTGCAGAATAAAGGTAACTTGTGAGGAGCAACTATAGCTCATGTCGATGCATGAAGAACAAAGAACAGTACAGCACAGGAACAGGCCCTTCGGCCGTCCAAGCCTGCACCGCTCATGTGCCCACTAGACCATTCTTTTGTATCCCTCTATTCCCAGTCTGTTCATGTGGTTATCTAGATAAGTTTTAAACGATCCCAGCATGTCCGCCTCAATCACCTTGCTTGGCAGCGCATTCCAGGCCCCCACCACCCTCTGTGTAAAATATGTCCCCCTGACGTCTGTGTTGAACCTTGCCCCCCTCACCTTGAACCCGTGACCCCTTGTGTTCGTCACCTCCGACCTGGGAAAAAGGTTCCCACTGTTCACTCTATCTATGCCCTTCATAAGTTTATACACCTCCATTAGGTCGCCCCTCATCCTCCGTCTTTCCAGGGAGAACAACCCCAGTTTACCCAATCTCTCCTCATAGCTAAGACCCCCCATACCAGGCAACATCCAGGTAAACCTTCTCTGTACTCTCTCCAAAGCCTCCACATCCTTCTGGTAGTGTGGTGACCAGAACTGGACGCAGTATTCCAAATGTGGCCTAACCATCGTTCTATACAGCTGCAACATCATATGCCAACTTTTATATTCTATGCCCCGTCCAATAAAGGCAAGCATGCCATATGCCTTCTTCACCACCCTCTCCACCTGTGCTGCCACTTTTAAGGATCTGTGGATTTGTACACCTAGGTCCCTCTGTGTGTCTATACTCCTGATGGTTCTGCCATTTATTGTATAGCTCCCCCTTACATTAGATCTACCGAAATGCATCACTTCGCATTTATCTGGATTAAATTCCATCTGCCATTTCTCCGCCCAATGTTCCAGCCTATCTATATCCTGTTGTATTCTCTGACAATGTTCATCACTATCCGCAACTCCGGCAATCTTTGTGTCGTCCGCAAACTTACTGATCACACCAGCTACATCTTTCTCCAAATCATTGATATATATCACAAACAGCAGAGGTCCCAGTACAGAGCCCTGCGGAACACCATTAGTCACAGACCTCCAACCGGAAAAAGACCCCTCCACTGCTACCCTCTGTCTTCTATGGCTAAGCCAGTTCTCCACCCATCTAGCTAGCTCACCTTTTATCTCGTGAGATTTAACCTTTTGCACCAACCTGCCATGAGGGACCTTGTCAAACGCTTTACTAAAATCCATGTAGACGACATCCACAGCCCTTCCTTCGTCAATCTGAAGTCACGGGCATTCAGCCTTGGATCTTCAGGTAAGCGTTCTCCAAGGCGGCCTTCACGACACACGACAGCGCAGAGTCGCTGAGCAGAAACTGATAGCCAAGTTCCGCACACATGAGGACGGCCTAAACCGGGATGTTGGATTTATGTCACATTATCAGTAACCCCCCCACAGCTTGCCTCCTGGACTTGCAGAATCTCACTAGCTGTTCTGTCTGGAGACAGTACATATCTCTTTAACCTGTGTTGAATACTCCCTCCACCCACATTGTCTGTACATTTAAGACCTGGCTGGCTGTAGAGATTTGCATTTTAATCAGTATTCTGTAATTTGATTTCTGTGTCTGTTTGCACTGTTTGAGAACAGATATCCACTCCATCTGACGAAGGAGCTGTGCTCCGAAAGCTTATGGTATTTGCTACCAAATAAACCTGTTGGACTTTAACCTGGTGTTGTGAGACTTCTTACCTCACCTGTGTCCAGTGAAGAGACAAAGATTTCTGTTAAAGATGAGCGGTCAATAAGTAGGGGGAAATGTAGCTACGGGGAAGATGGAAGAGGGGCTGCTGAAAACTGAGGATGAGGTATTTACAAGCTGCTGCAGTCTTAGGATAACATAGTTCTGAAGAAAGTGCCTTTGTCGGCACTGAGATGAGTGACCAAAATGTGAAGCGATTTGAACACGAATGAAATCAAGGCATTGAGGGTGCAAGAGCCAATTAAGATTAACAATAGGTGAACAAGACCTGCTGCAGGTTAGGATTCAGACAGCAACGTTTTGAATTAACTGAGAATTACAAAGTGTGAAGGATGAAAGGTTAGCCAGGAGACCATCAAGGTGGTCAAAACTGGAGTGACGGAAATATGGATGAAAGCATCATGGGAGGTAGCCAGTAGCGGAGCCCAAAATGGGGACAATGTTACTAAGGTGAAAGCACAGGAGGTCCTCACTTAAAAATTCTAGTTTCTTTCCTGAAAATAGCAACTTTAAAAAAATATAAATTTAAGTGAATCAAATTTTTCCATTAAAATTAATATAAAAGCTGTAGTCAGCTCCTGTAGGACCTTTTCATCAGAAACAAGACATTAAAACATCTTGCCCTGTAAGTTTAAACATTTCACAGTATAAAATTTCTATTTTGGAAAATGAAATTACTTTTAAAGTAAAATATTTTTTGCTTTTTCTAATTTTTTCACCCTGTTAGTTCTTGCTGTACTTACAGGGGAAGAAGAGAGCTGTGTGGTATCTGGTGAGTATCTGGCAAGTGGTCAAGGTCCATTCTATTTGTAAGATTTAAAATAGTGCAGAAGTATATGAAATAATTAAATATACAAACTAAGTAATTACTTTGCGCACATATGTATGGTAGGACAGGTGATGTATCATGGCTGCAGTGTGAGAGAGCTCCTGGATACCAGTGTGATCCAGGGCAGGCATATTTGCGGTAAGGGCCTGCAGCTTGAAGAGCTTTGTTTCAGAGTCATTGAGCTGCAGACACTGTGACGTTTCAGGAAGGGTGAGTTATCTGGGTGTTTTGTACCAGGAGGCAGTCACACCTCTTGGGTCTTCTGATTTGGAAAGTGGTCAGGGACCAGCTGAGGCAGATAAGGGGACCCAGAGGGCAGGAGTGTCAGTCTCTGCAATTGTCCATCAAGTTTGAGGTTCTTTCAGCTTGTTTGGATGAGAGTGGGGACATCAGGGTGGATAAGCTAACTGACCATTGCACTGTGGTACAGGAAGATATTCAAATAGAGCGGGCACAAAAGAGGGGACAATTTTGTGAGAGGAATTGACACTCTTCTCTGTAGCGAAGAGCTGGAGCCCAGACCACTGTATTGCTGTTTAGTTCCCGGGTTTGGTACATTTGTTCAGGACTGGAGAGAAACGTGCATTAGAAGGGGAAAATCCAGTGTAATATAAGTACCAATGACACAGGCTGGGCAAGGAAGGAGGTATTGAATAGGCATCATGAGGAACAAGGCACCAAATTAAGACGCAAAACCTCAAAGATCATGATTTCTGGATTGTTACCTGAGACACGTGCAAATTGGAATAGGACAAATAAGATTTCAGAAATGAGTGCATGGCTCAAAGACTGTTGTGGGAGAAGTAGGTTCTGGTTCATGGGACACTGACACCAGAATTAAAATTAGTGGGATCTGTATCGTTGCAGCAGTCCACACCTGAACTGTGTTGGGGTTGATGTTGCAGTGAGCCACATAACTAGGGAAGTAGAGAAAGTTTTAAACTGAATAGTGGGGGCAAGAAATGAAATTTGGGAAGATGTGGTAAACCAAAGAATAGATGCAAGACGAGAGAGAAAGCTACTAATATGAGAAATGATAAACAAACTGTGACAGGAAGGGACAGAGAGTACAAATCTAAGATAAGGCTAGCTAGATACCACAAAAATAATAAAAGGACAAAACTAACCGCTCTATATCTAAATGCACATGGCATTCAAACCAAAACAAGTGAACTGATGGCACAAATAGAAATTATTAAGTACAATCTGTTAGCTATTATAGAGACATGGCTACAGAATGACAGAGATTGAGACCTGAATATTGAAGGGTGTGTGGAAGGAGAGGAAATTAAGAACAGGTGGAGGAGTGGCTCTGTTAATTAATGATTATTAGCACATTAGAGAAGATTGACCTAAGTTGAGGAAACCAGGATGTAGAATCAATTATGGTTTCGATGAGAAATGATAAAGGCAAGAAGTCACTTGTAGGAGTGGTGTACAGGCCCGCTAATTATAATCGCACAGTTGGACAGACGACAAAAAAAGAGATAATGGGAGCTTGTCAGAAAAGTACAGCGATTATCATGGGAAATTTTAAAATTGGAAAAGTCAGATGGGCAAAGGTAGCGTAGGTGACTTTGTAGAATGTTTTTGGGATAGTTTCTTGAAAAGCACATTCTGAAGAACCAGAGGACAAGTCTATTTTGGATCTAGTGTTGTGGAATGAGATGGGATTAATTGATAACCTCATTGAGAAGGCACTCCCTAGTAGCAGTGATCAGAATGTGATGAATTTTACATTTAGTTTGAGGGAAAGAGTGTGTCCAAGACCAGTATTTTAAACTTAAATATGAGCAATTATGAGGCATGAAAGCGAGCTAGCTAAAGTGAACTGGTGAATTAGGTTAAGGGGTAGGTCAATAGAGATGCAGTGGCAGACAGTTAAAGGGATATTTCAGAATACACAGAATGTACACATTCCAATGAGAAAGAAAACTCCCAAGGGGAGGACCTACCATCAAGGTTAACTAAAAAAGCTAAAAACAGTGTTAAACTTAAAGAAAAAGCATATGTTTACACAAAAACGAATAGTAGGTTAGAAGATTGGAAAGAATATAAAGAATAGCAAAGAATGACAAAAAAATTAATAAGGAGGGAAACAGTACGAAAGAAAGACAGCTGGAAATGTAAAGAAGAATAGTAAGTTTTCTGTAGATATTGAAATGAGAAAAGAGTTAGCAAAGTGAGCATTGGTCCTATGAAAAGTACATCTGGGAATTGATATTGGAAAGTAAGGAGATGGCAGGAATTAAGCAGGAATTTTGCATCTGTCTTCACTGGAGAGGATACAGGTAACATCCCAGCAATAGCTATAAATCAGGAAGTGGAAGGCAGGCAGGAGCTCAGAAAAATTACATCACCAGGGAAAAAGTATTGTGCAAATGGTTGGGTCTGTGGGCTGACAAATCCTGGAGATGAATGGACTTCATTTTGAATGAGCTGGCTAATGCAATAGTTGATGTACTGGTTTTAATTTTCCAAAATTCCCGAGATTCGGGGAAGATTCCATTAGATTGGAAAATAGCAAATACCACTCTTTTATTCAAAAAGGGGAGACAGAAAGTGGGAAACCACAGACCAGTTAGCCTAACATTTGTCATCGGGAAAATGTTATCCATTATTAAAGTTGTTACAACAGGGCATTTGGAAAAATTCAAGACAACCAGGCAGGGTGAACAAGATCTTGTGAAAGGGAAATCATGTTTGACCAATTTATTGAAGTTCTTTGAAGGAATCACATGCTGTGGATAAAGGGAAACCCGGGAGATGTACTGTACTTAGATTTCAACAAAGTATTTGATAAGATGACACATCAAAGTTTATTTTGGGGAAAATAAAAACTCATGGTGGAGGGGTGCAACATTTTGGCATTGGTAGAAGATTGACAAAATAACAGGAAACAGAGTTGCCGTAACTGTGTCTTTTTTGTTATGATATGGAGATCCCGGCGTTGGACTGGGATAAACACAGTAAGAAGTTTAACAACACCAGGTTCAAGTCCAACAGAGCCTGAAGAAGGGGCTTAAGGCTCTGAAAGCTTGTGGCTTTTGCTACCAAATAAACCTGTTGGACTTTAACCTGGTGTTGTTAAATTTCTTACTCTTTTTTTGTTGGCGGGATGTGATGAGTGGTGTGTCTTGGAATCAGTGCTGGGCCCGCAAATTTTTACCATTTATATAAATGACTTAGATGAAGGGACTGAAAGTATTGTTGTGAAATTTGCTGACAACAGGTAAGAACCTAAGTTGTGACGAGGACATAAAGACACTAGAAAGGGACATAGGTTAGGGGAGTGGACAAAGATCTGGCAAATGGAGTATAATGTGGGAAAATGTGAAATTGTCCATTTTGGTCAGAAGAATAAAGAAGAAGCCTGTTATCTAGATGATGAGAAATTCAGTTGGATCTGGGTGTCCAGGTGTATGACTCACAAAAGGTAGATAAAGTAATTAGAAAGCTAATAGAATGTTGTTATTTGTGAAGGGAATTGATTCCAAAATTAGGGAGATTATGCTTCGGTTATACAGGGCATTGGTGAGATCACATCTGGAGTATTGTGTCAAGTACTTGTTTCCTGAAGGAAAGATGTAAATGTGTTAGAAGCAGCTCAGAGAAGGTTTGCTAGACAAATACCTGGAATGGGTGGATTGTTTTATGAGGAAAGGTTCGGCTTGTATTCAATGTCGTTTTGAAGAATAAGAAGTGACTTGACTGAAACCTTTAAGATCCTGAGGGGTATTGACAGGGTGAATGTGGTGAGGATGTTTCCTCTTGTCAGAGAATCTAGAACTAGGGGTCACTGTTTAAAGATAAAAGTTCACTCTTTTAAGGCAGAGATGAGGAGAATCTTTTTGTCTGAACATTGAATCTCTGGAACTCTCTCTTCCTCAAAAGGCAGTGGAAGCCCCATAATCCCATGCATTTACCCAGCTAGTACCCCATCACACTAAGGGGCAATTTAACATGGCCAATCCACCTAACCCACACACGTTTGGACTGTGGAAGGAAACCGGAGCACCCAGAGGAAACCCACACAGACACAGGGAGAACATGCAAACTCCACGCAGACAGTGACCCAAGCTGGGAATCGAACCCGGGTCTCTGGTGCTGTCAGGCAGCAGTGCTAACCACTGTGCCACCGTGCCACCCCTTATGTTCATATGTTTGACACCATCCAGGACAAAGTAGTCCACATGATTGGCTCCCCATCCACCAAGTTGAAAATTCACTTTCTCCTCCACCAACACAAATTGATAGAAGTGTGTGCTCTATGCAAGATGCACTGGAATAGCTCATTGGTGCTACTTTAACAGCACCTTCCTAACCTGTAACCACCACCATCTGAAGGGCAAGGGCAGCGGGTGTATGGGAACACCACCTGCAAGTCCTCCCCAAGTCTCACACCTTCCTGATTTGAAAAGATATTGCTTGTTTCTTCACTGTCACTGGATCAAAATTCTGGAACTTCTCTCCCTGACAGCACTATGGACATACCTACACCACATGGACTGTGGTGGTTCAAGAAGTTGGCCCACCACCACCTCAAGGGCAATTAGGGATGAGCAATAAATGCTGGCCTAACCAGCAATGCCCACATCCCATAAATGAATAACAAATAAGATTCTTGAGAAATGTGTGAGGCTAATTGTGCTGTTTAGGTGTATATGAAGGTGTATGCTGTGGACGGATTGTCTACAGAGTCTCTGGATGGACGTTCGGAGTGGGAAGGGGTTGATCACTTTGCTGGGAGTTTTCTATAGGCCGCCCAATAGTAACAGGGAGGTGGAGGAGCAGATAGGGAAACAGATCCTGGAGAGTTGCAATAATAGCAGAGTTGAAGTGATGGGAGACTTTATTTTCCCAAACATAGATTGGAATATCCCTAGGGTAAGGGGATTGGATGGGGAGGAGTTCGTTAGGTGTGTTCAGGAGGGTTTCCTGACACAGCATGCGGACAAGCCTACAAGAGGACAGGCTGTACTTGATATGATACTGCCCAATGAACCTGGACAGGTGTGAGATCTCTCAGTGGGAGAGCGTGTTGGGGATAGCAATCATAACTCTATCTCCTTTATGCTTGCATTGGAAAAAGAGAGGATCAGGCAAGCTAGGAAAGCGTTTATATGGAGTAAGGGGAAATATGAAAGACATAAGGCAGCAAATTAGAGGAGTAAATTGGAAGGAGATATTTTCGGGGAAATGTACTGCAGAGAGGTGGCAGTTTTTCAAGGAATGTCTGTCTAGAGTTCTACAGGACAATGTTCCGAGCAGACAGGGAGGAGTTGGTAGGTTAAAGGAACCGTGGTGCACGAAAGCTGTGCGGGACCTAGTCGAGAAGAAAAGGAAAGCATACAAAAGGTTCAGAGAGCTTGGCGAAGATAGGGATCTCGATGAGTATATGGCTTGTAGGAAGGGACTAAAGAAGGAAATTAGGAGAGCCAGAAGGGGTCACGAGAAGGCCTTGGCAGGTAGGATTAAGGAAAACCCGAAGGGGTTCTATAAATATGTGAGGAGTAAAAGGATGAGACATGAAGGAATAGGTCCTATAAAAGGTGAAGGCGGGAAAGTCTGTACGGAAAGACCAGTAGAAATGGCAGAGGTGCTTAATGAGTATTTTGCCTCGGTTTTCACAGAGGAGAAGGACCTGGGTGGATGTACTGCGGGCTTGCGGTGGACTGAAAAGATTGAGTATGTGGACTTTAAGAAAGAGGTTGTGCTGGAATCTTTGAATGGTATCAAGATAGATAAGTCGCTGGGTCCGGATGGGATGTACCCCAGGTTACTGTGGGAGGCGAGGGAAGAGATTGCAGAGCCTCTGGCGATGATCTTTGCATCGTCGATGGAGACGGGAGAGGTGCCGGAGGATTGCGGATGTGGTTCCTATTTTCAAGAAGGGGAATAGGGATAGCCCAGGAAATTACCGACCGGTGAGTGTAACCTCAATGGTTGGTAAGCTGATGGAGAAGATCCTGAGGGACAAGATTTATGAGCATTAAGAGAGGTTTAGTATGCTCAAGAATACTCAGTATGGCTTTGTCAAAGGCAGATCGTGCCTTACGAGCCTGGTGGAGTTCTTTGAAAATGTGACTAAACACATTGACAAAGGGAAAGCGGTAGATGTGGTTTATATGGATTTTGAGCAAGGCGTTCGATAAGGTCCCCCATGCAAGGCTTCTAGAAAAAGTGAGAGGGCATGGGATCCAAGGTGCTGCTGCCCTGTGGATCCAGAACTGGCTTTCCCAAAGGAGGCAGAGAGTGGGTATAGATGGGTCTTTTTCTAAATGGAGGTCGGTCACCAGTGGTGTGCCCCAGGGATCTGTTCTGGGACCCTTGCTGTTTGTCATTTTCATAAATGACCTGGATGAGGAAGT
Organism: Mustelus asterias; assembly: GCF_964213995.1. Lineage (NCBI taxonomy): Eukaryota > Metazoa > Chordata > Chondrichthyes > Carcharhiniformes > Triakidae > Mustelus > Mustelus asterias. The sequence continues at coordinate 52,463,382 of NC_135812.1, read as the reverse complement.
GGAGGGATGGGTTGGTAAGTTTGCCGTTGACACGAAGGTTGGTGGGGTTGTGGATAGTCTGGAGGGATGTCAGAAGTTACAGAGGGACATAGATGGGATGCAAGACTGGACTTCAACCCAGATAAATGCGTAGTGGTCCATTTTGGCAGGTCAAATGGGAGGAAGGAGTACAATATAAAGGGAAAGACTCTTAGTACTGTAGAGGATCAGAAGGACCTTGGGTCCGGGTCCATAGGACTTAAAATCGGCCCCGCAGGTGGAGGAGGTGGTTAAGAAGGCGTATGGTGTGCTGGCCTATACCAATCGAGGGATTGAGTTTAGGAGTCCGGGGATAATGATGCAGCTATATAAGACCCTCGTCAGACCCCACTTGGAGTACTGTGCTCAGTTCTGGTTGCCCCACTACAGGAAGGATGTGGAAAAGATTGAAAGGGTGCAGAGGAGATTTACAAGGATGTTGCCTGGATTGAGTGGCATGCCTTATGAGGATAGGCTGAGGGAGCTCGGTCTTTTCTCCTTGGAGAGACGTAGGCTGAGAGGAGACCTAATAGAGGTATATAAGATGTTGAGAGGCATAGATCGGGTGGACTCTCAGAGTTTTTTTCCCAGGGTGGAAATGGCTGCTACGAGAGGACACAGGTTTAAGGTGCTGGGGGGGTAGGTACAGGGGAAATGTGAGGGGGAAGTTTTTCACACAGAGGGTGGTGGGCAAGTGGAATCGGCTGCCGTCAGTGGTGGTGGAGGCAAACTCAATAGGGTCTTTTAAGAGACTCCTGGATGAGTACATGGGACTTAATAGGATGGAGGGTTATAGGTAGGCCTAAAAGGTAGAGATGTGTTCGGCACAACTTGTGGGACTGAAGGGCCTGTTTTGTGCTGTAGTTTTTCTACGTTTCTATGTTTCTAATGTGATATGGCATTGCCGAATGAACTCTTTGTGGCTTGCGGCTATGCATCTAGATCCTTGTGTTTCGACTGCCAATATTGGCCCCCACAGCTGTCCGCTTCCAGTGCCTGAGTGTTTCTCTGAAGGCCCTGCTGGTCTCGGTAGCACAGTACGGCACGGTAGCACAGTGGTTAGCACTGCTGCTTCACAGCTCCAGGGACCTGGGTTCGATTCCCAGCTTGGGTCACTGTCTGTGTGGAGTTTGCACATTCTCCTCGTGTCTGCGTGGGTTTCCTCCGGGTGCTCCGGTTTCCTCCCACATTCCAAAGATGTGCGGGTTAGGTTGATTGGCCATGCTAAAATTGCCCTTAGTGTCCTTAGATATGTAGGTTAGAGGGATTAGTGGGTAAATATGTAGGGATTTGGGGGTAGGGCCAGGGTGGGATTGTGGTCAGTGCAGACTCGATGGGCCGAATGGCCTCTTTCTGTACTGTAGGGATTCTATGATAAAGGGCAAAAGAGTAACAAGGGAGAGAGTAGGGCCTCTTAAGGATCAACAAGGTCATCTATGTGCGGATCCACAAGAGATGGGTGAGATCCTAAATGAATATTTCTCATCAGTATTTACTGTTGAGAAAAGCATGGATGTTAGGGAATTGGGGAAATAAATAGTGATGTCTTGAGGAGTGTACATATTACAGAGAAGGAGGTACTGGAACTCTTAAAGCGCATCAAGGTAGATAAATCCCCGGGACCTGATGAAGTATATCCCAGGACGTTGTGGAAGGCTAGGGAGGAAATTACAGGTCCCCTAGCAGAGATATTTGAATCATCGATAGTCACGGGTGAGGTGTCTGAAGATTGGAGAGTGGCAAATGTTGTGCCTTTGTTTAAAAAGGGCTGCAGGGAAAAACCTGTGAACTGCAGGCCAGTGAGCCTCACATCTGTGGTGGGTAAATTGTTGGAAGGTATTTTGAGAGACAGGATCTACAGGCATTTAGAGACGCAAGTACTGATTAGGGACAGTCAGCATGGCTTTGTGAGTGGAAAATCATGTCTCACAAATTTAACTGAGTTTTTTGAAGGGGTAACCAAGAAGATAGATGAAGGCAGTGCAGTTGATGTTGTCTACATGGACTCTAGCAAGGCCTTTGACAAAGTACCGCATTGTTGCATAAAGTTAAATCTCACAGGATCCAGGGTGAGGTATCTAAATGGATACAAAATTGGCTTCTTGACAGAATGTGGAGATGCCGGCATTGGACTAGGGTAAACACAGTAAGAAGTTTAACAACACCAGGTTAAAGTCCAACAGGTTTATTTGGTAGCAAAAGCCACACAAGCTTTCGGAGCTCCAAGCCCCTTCTTCACTCTTCACTCACCTGAAGAAGGGGCTTGGAGCTCCGAAAGCTTGTGTGGCTTTTGCTACCAAATAAACCTGTTGGACTTTAACCTGGTGTTCTTGACAGAAGCCAGAGGGTGGTTGTAGAGAGTTGTTTTTCAAACTGGAGGCCTGTGACCAGCGGTGTGCCTCAGGGATCAGTGCTGGGCCCACTGTTATTGTCATTTATATGAATGATTTGGATGAGAATATAGGGGGCATAGTTAGTAAGTTTGCAGATGACACCAAGATTGGTGGTATAGTGGACAGTGAAGAAAGTTATCTCCAATTGCAATGGGATCTTGATCAATTGGGCCAGTGGGCTGACGAATGGCAGATGGAGTTTAATTTAGACAAATGTGAGGTGATACATTTTGGTAGATTGAACCAGGGCAGGACTTACTTAGTTAATGGTAGGGCGTTGGGAAGAGTTAGAGAACAAAGAGATCGAGGGGTACATGTTCATAGCTCCTTGAAAGTGGAGTCACAGGTGGACAGAGTGGTGAAGAAGGCATTCGGCATGCTTGATTTCATTGGTCAGAACATTGAATACAGGAGTTGGGACATCTTGTTGAAGTTGTACAAGACATTGGTAAGGCCACACTTGGAATACTGTGTGCAATTCTGATCACCCTATTAAAGGAAGGATATTATTAAACTAGAAAGAGTGCAGAAAAGATTTACTAGGATGCTACCGGGACTTGATGGATTGAGTTATAAGGAGAGGCTGAATAGACTGGGACTTTTTTCTCTGGAGCATAGGAGGCTGAGGGGTGACCTTATTGAGGTCTATAAAATAATGAGGGGCGTAGACAAGGTAGTCAATATCTTTTCCCAATGGTAGGGGAGTCTAAAACTAGAGGGCATAGGTTTAAGGTGAGAGGGGAGAGATACAAAAGTGTCCAGAGGGGCAATTCTTTCACACAGAGGGTGGTGATTGTCTGGAACAAGCTGCCAGAGGTAATAGTAGAGGCGGGTACAATTTTGTCTTTTAAAAAGCATTTAGATAGTGACATGGGTACGATGTGTATAGAGGGATATGGGCCAAATGCGGGCAATTGGGATTAGCTTAGGGGTTTTAAAAAAAAGGGCGGCATGGAAAAAGGGACCAGGACAGGTCGTTGGTGATCTGGACACCGAGAAAGTAGAAGCTCTTGACCATTTCCACTTCGTCCCCGTCGATGTAGGCAGGGGCATGTCCTCCACTACGTTTCCTAAAGTCGGTGCCTATCTCTTTTGTTTTGTTCACATTGAGGGAGAGATTATTGTCATCGCACCAGTTCACCAGATTCTCTGTCTCATCATTGTTTGAGTTTCAACTCATTATGGTGGTGTGGTGTCAGCAGCAAACTTGAAAATCAAGTTGGAGGGGAATTTGGCCACACGGTCATAGGTGTATAAGGAGTATAGTAAGGGGCTGGGGACACAGTCTTTTGGGACACCAGTGTTGAGGATGATTGTGGAGGAGGTGTTGTTGCCTATCCTTACTGATTGTGGTCTGTGAGTTAGGAAGTCTAGGATCCAGTTGCAGAGGAAGGAATCGAGCCCCAGGCCACAGAGTTTGGAGATGGGTTCCGTGGGAATAATGATGTTGAAGGCTGAGCTGTAGTCAATAAATAGGAGTCTGACATAGGTGTTTTTGTTATCTAGGTGTTCCAGGGTTGAGTGTAGGGCCGGGGAGATGGCGTCTGCTGTGGACTTGTTGCGGCGATTGGCTAACTGTAGGCAATCTGGGAGGGCGGAATTGATTTTTGCCATGACTAATCTTTTGAAGCACTTCATAATGATGGATGTCAGGGCCACCGGTCGATGGTCATTGAGGCACGCTGCCTGGCCTTTCTTTGGTACAAGGATGATGGTTGTCCTATTGATGCCGATAGGGACGTCAGATAGGTGTAAAGAGAGGTTAAAGATGTCTGCAAATACCCCCACCAGCTTGTCCATGCAGGATCTAGTGCTCTGCCGGGTACCCCGTCTGGGATTGCTGTGTTGACTAACTGTACCATCATCAAAATTGGAGATGGAGATTCTCAGACTGCTGATCATTCTTAGTTACACTTCCAGTGGAGGTATCATGATAAAAAGCAAATTACTGCGGATACTGGAATCTAAAACCAAAAGAGAAAATGCTGGAAAGTCTCAGCAGGTCTGGCAGCATCTGTAAGGAGAGAAAAAAACTGACGTTTCGTGTGCAGATGACCCTTTGCCAAAGAGGTGTCGTGGTATCTTGTGGACAGTAGGTTGATCTAACCAGTGAGGACTTTCCAATATCTGGAATGATAATGGCCAAACCTGCTCCACAAGAGGAGATTGAATGCGAAATTGAAGTGGGAATACCCTTTTTAATGTTGGGGTACTTGGGACCATGCCATTCTGGCTGGCTGAAGACATCCTTTGCCATTGGAAGTGGGCATCTCTGCCAGAGGTAGTAGTAGCGGCGGGTATGATTTTATCTTTTAAAAAAGCATTTAGATAGTTACATGGGTACGATGGGTATAGAGGGATATGGGCCAAATGCGGGCAATTGGGATTAGCTTAGGGGTTTAAAAAAAAAGGGTGGCATGGACAAGTTGGGCCGAAGGGCCTGTTTCCATGCTGTAAACCTCTATGACTCTATGGACAAGTTGGGCCGAAGGGCCTGTTTCCATGCTGTAAACCTCTATGACTCTACGAGTTGGATGGTGGGGAAGGAACAGTTCTCGGTGAATTAAATGAAATAGAAATTGAGAATCAGATAGATGGCTGAATACCTTGCCTGTTAAAGTAAAATCATTGAGGTTGAATATTGACTGGCATTGTTGAAACTTCCTTGCCCTCGCCAAGGCAGCTTCAGTTCTCCATTACAAGCAAATGTTTTCTTTAACTATGAGAAATATTTCCGGATCTAAATGGATTATTTTTGTGATCATCAAAAGTCAATTTTTTTGTTTCTTTAAAACTTAAAAATCTGCCACCCCTTTGGGTTTGTTTCACTTTTGTGGATTGGGGTGATGGCAAAATATATTGATGAATTTAAATGCCATTTGTAAAAGTACATAGAAAATATCTGACATTTTTCATTTTTTATTGCTTTAAAATAATCCTCTGCTGTATGCTCCTGCAGTGCTGGTCGGATAAGATTACACATTTTACACATAGCGGCTATGTGTTGAATTACAAACTGGCTTGGTTGTCTGGTACCAAGCTTAATCATTCCTGTTCCTCTTAGTGGTAACAGGGAGGCTTATTTCTGTTCACCAGGCTGACCCATAATTTCTTTCGAAGGCACATCATTGTGTTTTTGTGGTGGTGGAGAGGTGAATATATGCTTCGAAAATCATCCAAAGCCTGTACATTCTAAGGTACATGCTGCAGTTTTCATTCAAGAAACCATTGTATACGCAGTGCTGTTTGCTTTATTTCACCCCTCAACTAGATGTATTGGATTGCAGTCTAATTTAGGAAAACACTTTTCAGAGTTATTAAATGAGAAAAAACATCTGATTATAGTGACAGCCTTGAAATAAGAAAGCAGCAAGTGCAAGACATTAAGAAATATTAATTATATGGTGACATGGGAGTCAGCACGTTGGATGTGCAGAAGTTCAAGGTGGCAGCTCACCACCACCTTCTCAAAGGCAATTAGGGTTCGGCCCAGTCAGCGATGCCCATGTCCCATGAAATAATTTTTATAAATGACCAACTTGTAACAAACTTTAGGAGCTTGTAACAGCAGCAAGCTGATGGATTTCCATTGCCTGATGTAAAGCAGTATATAGTAAGTTTAAAAAAAAAATAAACCCTAATTTATGGCAGTGACCAGTTTTGGGATTATTCACAAAAGATTTGACAAAATGCAATTTAACTTGCAGTTAAAATAAAGGAAATTATCTTAGTGCAAATTAATACAATCGCACAAATATTGGTGCCTCATGATATGAGGGAGGGACTGGACGATTATGTTTTGCTGATTGGCCATGTGACTTGGATATGTTGATTGATGGCACTCAGTGTATGAAAATGTTGTTTCCTCTGGCTGCAGAGGTCTTGAACAAGGAGTGAAAGTCCCATGATCCAGGTAGGCCATTTAGGACTGAGATGTGGAGACGTTTCTTCACTCAGAATGCTGAACCTGTGGAGGTCAACTCACTGAATATATTTAAGAAGGAAATAGAATTCTCGACTCTAAAGATGTCAAGGGGTATGGGGAGAGTGCTGGTGTACAGCATTGAGACAGAGGATCAGCTATGACCACGTTGAATGACGGCTTGAAGGACGGAACGGCCTATTCCTGCTTCGTGTTTTGATGTTAAAGATTCTATATCTATTAATCATTTAACTGATCTGTTTAGAATTCAGAATTACTATAGGTAGTAAACATCAATCATAATCCAAGTCCTGACATTTAAATTTTGTGCTATTAAATAATCTACATGAAGTATGATTTGACTAGTGCCATACAAAAGAGACAGTTTGATATTTAAAGTCTTTTGTTTGCGTACTGTGAACTGTCACAATGTATATACTACTTCATTGCTATTGCAACTTTTTAAGAAATGAAATTATGTTTTTATGACTAGCTATTAAACTAATGTTGTGGTCAAGCATCTCCAAACCTGGCATTGAATCGAAGTGCTGAAATTAGTTGTCCAACTGTTTGAATGGAGATCAGTCATAAGGAAACCTCCAAATGTTAACAGTCATCCGGGCAGTTAGAGAGGGTTGTTGGCCTCCATTTTCATTTCCGTTTGACCAAGGTTCAGATTAAAGTGCACAGAGCTGAACATGATTCTTGGTTTGCTGCAGGTAGACTTAAACAGTCACAACCAAAAAAAGTTGTACATAAGCAATGTTTTTCCTGCATTGAGGTCTCCTGTGTAAGGCACTTTTTTGTTAGCTACCTTGTATGATGCTAGGTTTAGTTCATTGCTCCCTGCGTAATCTACTTTCCAGTTCTAAAGTTAACTTCCAGCTCACAGTATATACTTTGTGTGAGCTGTTGCTGGCACTACACTCTTGCTGGCCTCAAAACCTTTCTTTTAACAATGTATGAAAAAGGTAATTTAGTAAACATAGGTTGTTAAGTATCGGAGAGTGTCTGAAACACTCTATGTCGCTGCAGCTGTAATTTAGACATGTAAGAACAGCTGAATCAAATAGACAGAGGTACTAAAATATCTGGATGAAAATTCTCTTTGACTGTTAGATACTTCCACATCGACTTGGACGTGTATTTTTATTGCATGGGAATATCGGGAGTGTGTTCAGTTTAGTTAATGGGTTCTTCTTCAATCTATTACAGAGCAGATGAAATTGAAATGATCATGACAGATCTGGAAAGAGCCAATCAGGTAACAAATTTTCAGCGTTTCGGCTAATGATTTGATTCTTACAGCTGACAATCACCTGGCCCCCGATCGACCCCCTCTCACCTCACCCATCTTCATCCCCACCTCTTCTCGCATCTCACCTACCTCCACCCCGCCTCCCCTCACACCTCACCCACCCCCACCCCATCCCACCTCCCCTCGCATCTCACCCACCTCCACCCCACCTCCCCTCACAACTCACCCACCTCACCCCAACTCCTTTCACACCACACCCACCTCACCTCCCTTCTCACCCACCCCGCCTCCCCTCTCACCTCACCCACCTCCACCCCACTTCCCTTCACACCTCATCCACCTCCAACCCACCTCCCTTCACACGTCACCCACCCCACCCCCCCCTTACCTCACCCACCTCCACCCCACCTCCCCTCACACCTCACCCACCCCTACTCCACCCTACCTCCCCTCGCAACTCACTGTCCCATCCCACCACCTCCCCTGCACCTCCTGCCCTGACGCTGCCTCCCCTCATCCCCCTTTGCATCTCATTTCCCTTCCCTCATACCAACTCTCTCCCCCTTCCTTTCTCTGTACCCTCACCAATACCATTCCTGGCACCTCATCCCACCACCTGCTCCCTTTATTCCTCCGCCCTTCCCGTAATCTCTCCACCTTCTCTCATCATCCCTCCATTTCATCCCCTCATCCCTCCACCCTCTCCCATTGCACCTCCCCACTCTCTCCCTTCTCCTACCATTATTCTTCTCCTTGCCCCCCCCTCCCCCTACCCGTCCCATCCTCTTTCTCCCAATCCCTCATCTTCCACCCCTCACGTGCCCCCTACCCTTCAGTCCTGTGTCAAAAAGTCCCTTTTGGACTCATCTGTGAAAAAGAAATTGAATAAAAGAATCTCGTTGCACTTGTTTTTGTTCTGTCTCAAAAACTCACTGAGCTGCAACATTAATATCAGCAGGGATTCCTTGCTCCTGGCGTTAAATTACTGTCATAATCACTCAATTATTTCCTCCTTGTACTGTTTAAAATGAATATCCATCACTTTCAGTATTTTCTTTTTACATTTATTAGGTTGACTGTTAAGGAAAATCTGTTATAAGCACTGATGCAGAAATTGATTAATGGGCCTATATAATTTGTCAGCTGTTGAATGAATATGTTTTGTTTTTCTTCCCTTTCCCTCAGAGGACAGAGGTGGTTCAAAGAGAGGCAGAGACCTTACGTGAGCAACTTTCCTCAGCTAACAAATCCCTGCAGCTGGCCACTCAGATCCAGAAAGCTCCTGATGTGGTAAGATATTAAAGAAGGTGAACTAAATGAAGGGTTGACTGATGAACACGTTTTTCACTTCAGGGCTGTCTTATCCACTTTCCAACTGTTTACCTATTAATTTTAGGTCAATTTTCTACATTGATGATCAACCAACCAATGATGGTTGTGCACTTGAACTGATTTGGAAAAGGTGGTAACTAGATTAAGATGCAACAGAAAATGATGAGGCTGTGCTAATGACACAAACTTCCACGTGGGATAATGTGCCTTTATGTTCTGTTCGCATCAATCTGGTAAAAATGTGATGAAAGAACTGAGTTGTGTAAGAAACTGCTGTGCATGATCCTGATGTCGTCTTTTCTAGTTTTTGGACATATAATGATGACACTCCATGTAATTGTCAGACACAAGCTGCTTGGTCTGACTTTCTTCACTACATTTTTCTAAACCATATTATGTCAAACTTCCAAATAAATCTTTTACAAAAACATTATTCACTACATGATGAATGAATCTTCATCTTAAAATGAAATGATCAGAAATGTATCATTTGAGCTTTTTTCGTATTCAGCAAATAACCAAACAGCATTGCCGATAAAAACTACTTTACAAAGGCACCTTTCTTGCTCGAGCATTACAAAGACACTCTCTCCCTCGCCTCTAGTACTGCAGAGACCTATTCAAGATTGACGTTTTGCACTTCAACAGAACTGGGACAAATGGTCTTGTGAGGAGGTTAATTGGTTCTGTAAGTGAGGGTTTAAATTAGGTTGATAGTGGTCTGGGCATCTGCATGAAGCATTCGAGAGGATCAACAACAACAAAAACTCGTATTTATATAGCATCTTTAATGTAATGAAATGCCCAAGTCACTTCACAGGAATATTATAAAGCAGAATTTGACATCAAGCCACACAAGATGATATTAGTGCAGATTATCAAAAGTTAAATAAGAAAAGATAGAACTTAAAGAGCTTTTTAAGGAAAGAGAGGGAGAGAGACAGAGAGGCGGGGGTGAATTTCAGAGCTTAGGACAAGGCCACAAATAGTGAAGTACGTGAAGCAATTAAAATCGAGGATGTCAAGAGTCCAAAAATAAATGAGTGTAGGTATCTCAGAGGCTTGTGGAGATGATAGAGAGGGGCAAGGCCGTGGGAAGATGTGAAAACAAGGATGTAAATTTTTAATTTGAGGCGTTGTTTGATCAGGGACCATTGTGGGTCAGGGAGTACAGGGGTGATGGATGAATGGGACTCAACCAGTAAGGTCTCAGGCAACAGAATTTTGGATGACCTCAAGTTTATAGAATAAAATGTTGGAGACCAGCCAGAAATACATTGGAATAGTTAAGTCTGGAGGTAACACAGCCACGGTGAGAATCGTAGCGGCAAGTGAGCCAAGATATGGGCAGATTCGGATGTTACAGAGGTAGAAATCAGCAGTCTTGGCAATGCCACAAATACGTGGTCAGACACTCATTTCAGAGTCAAATATCACACCAAGGTTGAAAACAGTCTGGCTCAGCATTTCACAGTTGGTAGCTCAGGAACAGAGTTTATAGTGCGGGCGTGTGACAGTGGTTTCTGTCTTTCCTGTCTTTAACTGGAGGAATTTTCTGCTCACCCAGTACTGGATGTTGGACAAGCAGTCTCATGATTTAACAAGCAATGGAAGTGTTGAAGGAAGTGATTGTGAGGTGGAGCTTGGTGTCATCAGTGTACATGTGAAAACTGATGCTGTATTTTTGGATGCCATCAAGGGCAGCATGTATTTGAGTAGTGGGTGCAGCAGACAGACTGCAAAACTAGGAAGAGAAACTATTGCATGTGATCCGTGTTAATAGAATTGAACCAGTTGAGTACAATCCCATCCAGCTGAACCGAATGGAAAACTGTTGGGAGGATAGTGTGGCCAACTATGTCAAAATTCAAAATACTCATAAGACCATAAAAAATAGGAGCAGAATTAGGCTACTCAGCCCATCAAGTCTGCTCCGCCATTCAATCATGGCTGACATTTTTCTCATCCCCATTCTCCTGCCTTTTCCCCATAACCCCTGATCTCCTTATTAATCAAGAACCTATCTCTGTCTTCAAGAAACTCAATGACCTGGCCTCCACAGCTTTCTGTGGCAAAGAGTTCCACTGATTCACCACTCTCTGGCTGAAGAAATTCCTCCTCATCTCTGTTTTAAAGGATTGTCCCTTTAGCCTGAGGTTGTGCCCTCTGGTTCTAGTTCTTCCTACAAGTAGAAACATCCACTCTATCCAGGCCTCGCAGTATCCTGTAAGTTTCAATAAGATCCCCTCTCATCCTTCTAAACTCCAACAAATACAGACCCAAAGTCCTCAACCATTCCTCATACGACAAGCTCTTCATTCCAGGGATCATTCTCATGAACCTCCTCTGGACAGCCTTCAAGGCCAGCACATCTTTCCTTGGATATTGGACCCAAAACTGCTCACAATACTCCAAATGGGGTCTGACCAGAGCCTTATACAGCCTCAGAAGTACATCCCTGCTATTGTATTCTAGCCCTCTCGACATGAATGCGAACATTGCATTGCCTTCCTCAAAATAAAAGAGGGAGCTTTAATGATGGGCAGCTTCCTCCAGGCTCAGGTGATGCTTGGAGCGTGTCTGTCCAAGAGGCTGGGCTGTCTTGAGGTGTCACCGACTCCTAGCCCCTCCCCAATGAGGAAGGCAAAGTTACTTTTGTCATAGTCACATTGGATGTCATCACAGACTTCAATAAGAGCAGTTTTGGGACTATAACCTGCTTAGAGGGATTCTGGCATAATTTTGCCGAGGACTGTCTTCCAACACCTTTATTTACAACGGAATTGGTGTCCTCTGGAGCTCCATTCTTCACCAACAGAAACATTTTCTCTCTATCTACTCTGTAGAATGGACGCTTAATATTTCTGGCTAAAATATACTCAGGAAAGATAAGAGAGGAGAAGAGGAATGGCAGTATGATCAAAGATACTATTGCATTAATCGACAAATGACAATATTCTTGAAGTTTCAAGCACAGAATCTATTTCATAGAAATGAACTATTTGTTTGGAATTAAGGAACAGTCGAGGGGAGTAGCAGTAACGCTGTTGGGTGTATACTAATGGGCCATCAAATAGTGAGAAGAAGATAGAAGAACAAATGTGTAGGCAAATTTCAGAAAGGTACAAGAACTACAGTGGAATTTTATTATCCTATTTTATTCTGGGTTTGTAACAGTGTAAGCGGAGAAGGTGGGGAGGAACTCATGAATCGCAAGACAGTGCTCCTGATCAGTATGTTTCTTATCCAACAAGAAAGGAAACAGTGCTGGATCTCATTCTGGGGAATAAAGTGGGACTAATGTATTAGGTTTTGGTGGAAGAGCTTTTGGGAAGTAGCAAACACGTGTGATTACATTGAACACAGCTTTGGAAAAGGACCAGAAAAAAATTTCTGAATTTTAAAGTTATTTATAAGTGTCACAAGTAGACTTACATTAACACTGCAATGAAGTTACTGTGAAAATCCCCTAGTTGCCACACTCCAGCGCCTGTTCAGGTTCACTTTATAGAACCTTAGGCTGCACTTGGAATATAATGTTCAATTCTAGTCGCCACACTACCAGAAGGATGTGGAAGCTTTGGCGAGGGTATAGAAAAGATTTACCAGGATGTTGCCTGGTATGGAGGGCATTAGCTATGAGGAGAGGTTGGAGAAACTTGGTTTGTTCTCACTGGAACGACGGAGGTTGAGGGGCGACCTGATAGAAGTCTACAAGATTATGAGAGGCATGGACAGAGTGGATAGTCTGGCTTTTTCCCAGGGTGGAAGAGTCAATTACTAGGGGGCATAGGTTTAAAGATGTACGAGGCAGATTTTTTACACAGAGGGTGGTGGGTGCCTGGAACTCGTTGTCGGGGGAGGTAGTGGAAGTGGATACGGTAGTGACTTTTAAGGGGCGTCTTGACAAAGTACATGAATAGGATTTGAATAGAGGGATATGATCCCCGGAAGGGTAGGGGGTTTTGGTTCAGTCGGGCAGCATGGTCAGTGCAGGCTTGGAGGGCAAAAGGGCCTGTACCTGTGCTGTAATTTTCTTTGTTCACTGAGGGAGAAATTAGCACAGCCAGTGCGCCCAAGTAGCATGTCTTTTGGACTGTGGGAGGAAACTGGAGCACCCAGAGGAAACCCACGCAGATACAGGGAGAACATGCAGACTCCACACAGACAGTGACCCAAGTCTGGAATCGAACCCGGGTCCCTGGTGCTGTGAGGCAGCAGTGCTAACCACTATGTCACCCTTCAAACATGAGAATACTTAATTGAAGGAAGGTGACCATCGGAGAGTTGCAAAGGGATTTGGACAGATAGTTCAAATTAGCAGGTAAAACAGGAGATTACCAATGAGAGACTTGCAAATAGGAGTGAGCTTGATTTGTATGTATTCCCATGAGGTGGACGGGCAGGGCATCCAAAATTGCAGATTCATGGACAACTAATGATACAAAGATTAAAATGGACCTGTGATAAAAGTCACATCCATCGTTTTCAAGAGGAATAAGATATAGGATGTACTGGGAAGAACTGAAGAAATATATATGAGACTAGATTAGTGGCTCACATAAAAGAGAGCCCAAAGATATTTTATGAACATATAAATAGTTAGAAGATGGTCAGGGGATTGATGGAACAAATTGGGGGCTTTTGGGGTGGTAATTGCCTGATTGTACGTGTCCTGCTTTTTGTGGATAAGTCTTATCTGGGCAATTTTCCACATTAACGGGTAGATGCCAGTGTTGTAGCTGTACTGGAAGAACTTAGCTAGGGACATTGTTAGCACTGGAGCACAAGTCTTCTGTGATACTGTTGGGATATTGTCAGGGCCTGTAGCTTTTGCTGCATCTAGTGCATTTAACCATTTTGAAATCATGTGGAATAAATTGAATTGGCTGAACACTGGCATCTGTGATGCTAGAAACCTGAGGATGAGGCTGAGATAGATCATCTACTCATTACTTTTGGCTGAGAATGAATCAGTACACAAACACTCGATATATGATGCTGATCTCACCTTATCTCTTACAGTCCAAAAATAATCTCTCAAAACCTACAGGACCATCATAGAAATACACATGAAACCCACAAGATGTTGAAAACAATCCTTTCATCCTTATAGGGGAACCTACAGCCCCTCTGGCATAAACAAAAGGTTGGAATGTCTCACACCTGATAGCACTGAACCAGCATTCATAAAACAAAAATATGTTCAGAATTATTTTTCTCATGGATTTTCTGCCAAACTGCTGCAGTGTCTCACACTGTTTTTGTGCTAGGTATTCACTCCAGCTCAGTATCACCAGTCACTCCTTTACGCAGGACTCATGATCTGGAGTGTACCTTCCCAATATCTCAATAAAGAATACACCAGCTATTGGCATATATCATGTGTTGCAATATGATTTCTCCTTGACAGATGATGGATTAAAACAGCCATACCAATTTGAGTTCCAGGGTTTGAACTTAAAAAGTATTTTTGTTTGCATAAGATGGTTATAGGAATACACAGTTTAATAAAGTAAACCTTTCGCCACATAGCAACAGTGCTGCAACTCATTTTCTATCTGAGCATGACGTCAAACAAAGAACACTTACTGTAGCTGACATTAAATTAACTTCTGACTAAGCACATGCTTTTAAAATACAGAACACGGTATGGCCACTGACTGCAAAGTTTCTGCTGCTGACTCCATCCTGCTTTTGCTGAGCACTGTTGCTGTCGATCTGTGAGATGATGGCCAGAATTTTATCGCCCCACTCGTCACGGAAATCGGAGCAGGCGAGAGGCAAACCTTGAAAAGGTCCACTGACCTCATGCAGGATTTTACGGTTCGGGATGAGCGACACTGTAAAATCCCACCCGATATCTCTACCCATTGACCAGACTTGTTAATTACAGAGGACACCAGCCATTCAGTGACTCTGTCCTCTTTTCAAAGAAGTCAGAAATAAATGTTTGTCAAAATCACTATCCCAAGCTGGGGTGAACTATCCTTTAAATTGTGACTTGAGGTTTAGTGCCTTGCTTTGTGAATTGCATGGAATGTCCTCTTAAACTGCTGCATAATTGGGACAATGGAGCCACCTCCAACAATAACACAAGATATCTGCAAATGTAAATGATGGTTCCCTCGCATGATGAATCAGTAAACGTTTTAAACTGTGTATGGTTAGTTATGAAAAACTTGTTCTTCTCCCAAACAGCTGTCTGCTCTGAATTGTTAGCTGCGGCTGGCCAGAGTACTTTGTGTGATCTATTTTGTTAACGCTATATATATATACTGATTATAATAATACTGAAGCATATGTTAAAAACTTCAGTACAGACAAAGTTGATTTTGCCACAATATTCCACATTTTGGAGTGATACCTTTCCTCTCTTCTCTATAGAAGTTAGCTTTGTTGGGAGAAAACTATCTTTCAAAGAAACCAGGGTTCTGCACTGCAGCATTAAACACTGATATGCACCAAACCCCCCACACATTCCCCACAACAGATGTCTCAAACATAAAACATACAAAGGAGATGTGATAAAACAAATGTGCAAGACAAAGAGATGGTGCGAAAATAGATTGGTGGCAACACAAAAAGAAGTCCATAGATCTGCAGGCACATTAACAGTTGAAGGGTTGTCCAAGCATTGTGTGGCCAGTTAGGAATCAAATGGAGGCAGGTTGTGGAGGCAGAAAAGATGGCTGAGCTACTGATTAATATTGCATCATTGTTTATCAAAGAAAATGGCTGTGCTGAACCCATGGTAAGCCAGGGAGTTGCTGGCATACTGAAAAAAGTACAGCACAGGAACAGGCCCTTCAGTCTTCCAAGCCTGTGCTTAAAAAAAATGGGTGAGATGAAAGAAACATCGAGCAGAGGTTCTGGAAGGGTTTGTGGTGCTTAAAGTGGAAGTTGGTCAGTCTCGATGGGATGCTGCTGCTGAAGAAAGAAAGGATAGTAATTGCAGATGAGCTGACCACAATCTTCCAGTCCTCCTTTCTAACACAGGTGGTGCTAAAGGATTGGCAGTTTGCAAATGTTAAGAGTTTGTCGAAAAGGGGAAAAAGTTTAACCTGATAATCGCAGGCCAAACACTTCAATGAAAACAAAATGCTGCAGATGCTGCTGAAATAAAAACAGAAAATGCTGGAAATGTATAGCAGGTCTAGCAGTACCTGTGAAGAGAGAAAGACAGTTAACATCTCTATGGGCAGCACGGTGGCACAGTGCTTAGCACTGCTGCCTCACAGTTCCAGGGACCTGGGTTCAATTCCCGGCTTGGGTCACTATCTACAAAGAACAGTACAGCACAGGAAACAGGCCCTTCGGCCCTCCAAGCCTGTGCCGCTCCTTGGTCCAACTAGACCAATCGTTTGTATCCCTCCATTCCCAGGCAGCTCATGTGACTATCCAGACAAGGAGAGCATGTTTTCCCCATGTCTGCGTGGGTTTCCTCCGTTTGCTCCGGTTTCCTCTCATTGTCCAAAGATGTGCGGGTTAGGTTGATTGGCCATGTAATTGTTCCTCAGTGTCAGGGGGATTAGCAGGATAAATACGTGGGGTTACGGGCATAGGGTTTGGGTGAGATTAATGACGGTGCAGGTTTGATGGGGCGAATGGCCTCCTTCTGCACTGTAGGAATTTTATAATTCAAACGCATTTCTGGAAAGCTACTTACAAAACATGTGTTCTGGGTCCTGTTTAATAGGAACAAGCTATCGAAGTGCTAACACGATCAAGTCTGGAAGTTGAACTGGCTGCAAAAGACCGTGAGATAATGCAATTAGTTGAAGATGTGCAGAGGTTGCAGGCAAACCTGACCAAGCTCCGTGAGTCCTCAGCAAGTCAGGTCTCACAACTAGAACAGCAGCTCAGTGCAAAGAACAGCACGCTCAAAGTAAGAGAACATTCTCAATTTTTAATTATAGGTTTCATTAAATTAACGTACTCGTGATAGCAGATTTCAGACCTTTTTTTTAATCATGTAATTTTTGAAGCATGTGTAATTTCTTGCCTTACTTGCATGTTCTGGGGTTACATTTCTTATAAATTGAAAAGACATTGAATCATTTGAGCAATTGGGTAGGCTCCTGTGTATCAGTGTGGGGTATAGCGAGTAGGTGATTCAGAGCTTCATTGCTAAGGAGAGCAAATAACTGACAGGAATTTAAAGAATTTGCAGAGCAGGTAGGAAACTATGTAAACTTTATGTTATTTCAACCAAACCTACAAGATAGATGGTCTTTAACAAGGTGGGATGATGACTATATGATTAAAATGGAAATTCATTTGAATAAGGTTTTTGATCTGATCAGAAGTTATACCCATCTGGTGATGAATTCTGCACAATGTTACATTTTGTACTGTACTATTTTTAAATTGCATTTTTAAATGTTTTTGTTACATTTTATAAATCATTCTGTTTGTTTTGAAGCAACTAGAGGAAAAGCTGAAAGGGCAGTCTGACTATGAAGAGGTTAAAAAAGAGCTGAGGTGAGTGTTGATTGAAGATGTAGGTTCTGTTTTCCCTACATCTTAAAAATCATGAATTTAGCATGAAAGTTGAGTTGTCGTTCACTTGTATTTCTCGAAACTACTTGGCTTATTTTCCTCTCCCAATGTTATGGAATCAGACCTTCCTGTATACACAGATATTCATGATGTGGAGATGCCGGCGTTGGACTGGGGTAAACACAGTAAGAAGTTTAACAACACCAGGTTAAAGTCCAACAGGTTTATTTGGTAGCAAAAGCCACACAAGCTTTCGGAGCTCTAAGCCCCTTCTTCAGGTGAGTGGGAATTCTGTTCACAAACAGAGCTTATAAAGACACAGACTCAATTTACATGAATAATGGTTGGAATGCGAATACTTACAACTAATCAAGTCTTTAAGAAACAAAACAATGTGAGTGGAGAGAGCATCAAGACAGGCTAAAAAGATGTGTATTGTCTCCAGACAAGACAGCCAGTGAAATTCTGCAGGTCCGATATTCGGGTAAGCGTTCTCCAAGGCGGCCTTCGCGACACACGACAGCGCAGAGTCGCTGAGCAGAAACTGATAGCCAAGTTCCGCACACACGAGGACTGCCTCAACCGGGATATTGGGTTCATGTCACACTATTTGTAACTCCCACAGTTGCGTGGACCTGCAGAGTTTCACTGGCTGTCTTGTCTGGAGACAATACACATCTTTTTAGCCTGTCTTGATGCTCTCTCCACTCACATTGTTTTGTTTCTTAAAGACTTGATTAGTTGTAAGTATTCGCATTCTAACCATTATTCATGTAAATTGAGTCTGTGTCTTTATAAGCTCTGTTTGTGAACAGAATTCCCACTCACCTGAAGAAGGGGCTTAGAGCTCCGAAAGCTTGTGTGGCTTTTGCTTCCAAATAAACCTGTTGGACTTTAACCTGGTGTTGTTAAACTTCTTACACAGATATTGCCATAGTTCTGTACCTTGAAGATCTCCCAGGATACTTGAGGGGTGTGAGGTGGCATCACTCCTCCATTGATCCCCGAGATCCAACACAGATGGCTTGGCTAACAAATGAGTATCTGTCTTCTAGGGAGCCCTGAAGGTGAATGTTGGTCAAAGGTGGGATTTGATTTGGATTGTTCTCATCAGGAGAACAGAAAGCTGCTGGATCATTTCCTGAAAATGTCGTTTATTAATATTTTCAATAGGAATTTGTTCTTGTGGTTCTTTCTTCTGCCTTTGATGCTAGTTCTATCAGATGTGCATATTTTCCAGAGGGTCAGATGAGTCACTATCCAAAATTGTAAAACTATTATTATCTGATTAATTATATTGCCATCGCTATAGAATTATAGAATCATTGAAGAAGGCCATTTGACCATCATGTCTGTGCCAGCTCTTTGAAAAGAGCTATAGGATTAGCTCCACTCTATTGTTCTTTTTCCAATTGCTTCAAAAAGTTTTATATTTCCAGTATATATATCCAATTACTTTTTAAATCTATTTTCACTATCCTTAAGGCAGATACTATCCTTAAGAGAAAAAAAATCTAACTGACACATTCATCAGAATGGACAATGCTATTTTAAAGATGGTTTGAAGTAGTATTTACCTTCACAAATATTTTTTTCTCACCATAATCCATTTATTTTTTTTACTGAAGAGTTTCAGAAGCTGAGACATGAGAGGTTTACGTTTATTTAAAAAATGAATCTGAACATAAGTAGCAATTGCTTCTGATCCCCAGTATACACTGAAGTTGTGATAGACAGAAGTCCAGACAGTCCAGAAGTAAAAATTAATCATTTTAATTTCAGTTCAAAGAACTTCGCCTATTAATTTATTGCAAGTGAAGTGAATTGACATCTGACATTTCATGGATTATTTTAGTTAGACTGAGGATTTCAACTAAAGGCTTTGAACAGTATTTTGACAAACGTAGCAATTTACTTAAACTAACACTTGTCAGCATTTTACAATTGTCATGCACAGAAGTCTTAAGATGGAGTATGGAAATTCTCAAGCACGCAACACCTTTCTCTGTCATGTTACCACTCATTTTGTTCTCAAACCTGGTTGCTGAAGTATGAATGCTCTTACAAGGTGTTCTGCTTTCACTATGATTATATAGCATCACTCGCCCTTTGGTTTAGCAAAGTTACTCTTCTTATACAAGCAGTTCACTTTCCAGAAGTTAGTTGGTATGTGCTGGCCTATCAAGCTGTCATTGTGGTCTTTCGTTATGATATTGCAGCCAAGTTTGCTGATGACACAAAGATAGATGGGAAAACAAGTTGTGAGGAGACACAGATGAGTGGGCAGAAGTTTGACAGATTGAATATAATGTGGGCAAAATGTGAGTTTGTCCACTTTGGTGTGAAGAATAGGAAATCAGAATATTATTTGAATGGAGAGAAATGGCAGAGTGCTGCAGTACAAAAGGATTTTGGGTGTCCTCAGACATGAATCACAAAATGTTGGTATGCAGGCACAGCAAATAATTAGAGAGGCAAATGGAATGGTTAGCCTTTATTGCAAGAGGAATAGAGCATAAAAGTAGGGAAGTCTTGCTACCACTATGTAGGGCATTGATCAGACCGCACTTGGAGTACTTTGTACAGTTTTGGCCTCCTCATTTAAAGAAGGATATATTTGCAATAGAAGCAGTTCAGAGAAGGTTCACTGGGCTAATTCCTGGGAGGATAGACTCTGTTTTATGAGGAAAGGTTGAGCAGGTTGGATCTATTCGCACTGGAGTTTAGAAGAATGAAAAGTGATCTTATGAAAACATATGAGATTCTGAGGGGCTTGCAAAGTTGGATATTGAGCATGGCGAACCAAAATGGAGAAGGTTCATTTGGGAAGGCACCAAGCACGTCACGAGACTTTGTCAGCAACTTGCAGAAGCATAGTTGGAGGGAGCGCACAAACCTCCAAACAACTCATCTTCTCAAATCTTGAAACACCAATTGCCCCGCATGTTGCAGAGCCTGCACAATGTGCATTGGATGTACAAACCATTAAATTGGAGTAGAAACAAGTCATCCACAATCCCGTGAAACTGCCTAAGAAACGAGAACTGAGAAACAGTATTCCCTTATGATGGAATCTAGAACTGGGGGCACAGTTTAAAAAGGGACTCTTCTGTTAAGACAGAGTTGAAGAGGAATTTCTTTATGCAGATATTTGGAATTCTCTTCCCCAAGATGCAAGGTTTTGGATATATTCAAGGCTGAGTAGACAGATTTAGCAGGGAGTCATGGTTTTGGGCAGCCGAGGTTGGGTGTGCCATTGAAAGAATGCGGAGCTAAGTCCACAGTCAGATCAGCCTTCACCTTATTCAGTGGCAGAGAAGGCTTGAGAGGCTAATTGTGTTCCTATTTCTTTACTGTAATGAGTAATCAGTTGAACTAATCCGGCAAAACTCTAAATACTTTAAAGAAATTTAAAGTTCATTGGAGCAATTTAACTATTTAATCATATTCTTTCTTTCTGACTATTTGTATAGCTTCAATCTACCTGTGTACTCTAGTTGAAGAGATGATTTTAGTGTTTTACCCGACACCTTCATGTCTTTTGTCATTTAAGCTCTCCTGTCTTGCATCCTATCACAGATCTTCCCTTTTGTTCTTTTTCCTACCCCCTCACCCCCATTTTATTTTGAACTGATTGCATTTCTAACCTTTCTCAGTTCTGATTAAAGATCTTTGGCCTGAAATGCTAACTCTCTTTCTCTGTCTACAGATCTGCTGAGTATTTTCCAGTGTTGTCTGTTTCATTTTACGCAAATTAGATTTTGATGATTGCCTTTCGCATTGTTGCTGTTAAATCCAAGATTTAGTGTGAGTTTATCATCGAAAACAATCCCTACAGTGCAAAGAAGGCCATTCAGCCCATCGAGCCTGCACCAACGACAATCCTACCCAGGCCCTAACCCCATAACCCCATGTATTTAACCTGCTAATCCCCCTGACACTAAAGGGCAATTTAGCCTGACCAATCAACCTGACCTGCACATCTTTGGACTGTGGGAGGAAACCGGAACACCTGGAGGAAACCCACGCAGACAAGGGGAGAATGTGCAAACTCCGCACAGACAGTGGCCCAAGACCGGAATCGAACCCAGGTCCCTGGCGCTGTGAGGCAGCGGTGCTAACCGAGCCACCCAAATTTATATTACTTTTGGAATTAATTAGCATTAACAGCAACATCGTACATTGTCTTTAATGTGGTAAACTGTTGCAGGTCACTTCACAAGAGCGATATTACAAAACATTTGACACCAAGCCAGATAAGGGGTTATAAGGACAGGTGATCAAAGATTTAGCCAAGGAAGTAGATTTTAAGCAGTGTCTTAAGGAGAGTAGTTAGAGATGTTTAAATGAGTTAATGGGGCGGCACGGTAGCACAGTGGTTAGCACTGCTGCTTCACAGCTCCAGGGACCTGGGTTCGATTCCCGGCTCGGGTCACTGTCTGTGTGGAGTTTGCACATTCTCCTCGTGTCTGCGTGGGTTTCCTCCGGGTGCTCCGGTTTCCTCTCACAGTCCAAAAATGTGCGGGTTAGGTTGATTGGCCATGTTAAAATTGCCCCTTAGTGTCCTGGGATGCGTAGATTAGAGGGATTAGCGGGTAGAATATGTAGGGATATGGGGGTAGGGCCTGGGTGGGATTGTGGTCGGTGCAGACTCGATGGGCCGAATGGCCTCTTTCTGTACTGTAGGGTTTCTATGATTTCTATGATTAACACATTGTATTTCCTGTGAGGAAGGTTTGACGAGTCCCGTCAAACTCTTTTGGAGCTGCAGTCCAATTCTGTTTCATTGGAACACTTTATTAACCAAACTGTGTGGGCTGTATGAGAATTGAATAAATGACTGAGCAGATGTTCCTTTTACAGTGTTGATGCCGTAATTGCAAGATGGTCAAAATAATGTTTATGGAAAGTTGTCAATGTGCAGAGTAAACATTTAAAAATATGTACTTTTCACTATCAAAATCTGTCCCCATTTTTATTTTTACCTGGCATCTAGCCAGACCAAATCTTAGGTTGGTGCTTAGTTGACTGTAAATTTTTATAGTGCACAACAACAACTTACATTTATATGTAACTTTTAATTTAGTAAAACATCCCATGGTGATTCACAGGAGCATAGATAGTGTTTTCTCTTTAAATTTACATTTCAAGGGGATTGCATTTGAAGCCTTAATTTGGTCCCAAATTTGGTAAATTTGTTTTGGATGATAGTTTGGATGAAAGTTGGCACGGTAGCACAGTGGTTAGCACTGCTGCTTCGCAGCTCCAGGGACCTGGGTTCGAATCCAGGCTTGGGTCACTGTCTGTGTGGAGTTTGCACATTCTCCTCTTGTCTGCGTGGTTTCCTCCAGGTGCTCCGGTTTCCTCCCACAGTCCAAAGATGTGCGGGTTAGGTTGATTGGCCATGCTAAAAAAAATTGCCCTTAGTGTCCTGAGATGCGTAGGTTAGAGGGATTAGTGGGTCAATATGTAGGGATATGGGGGTAGGGCCTGGGTGGGATTGTGTCGGTGCAGACTCGATGGGCCGAATGGCCTCTTTCTGTACTGTAGGGTTTCTATGATTTCCATGATGACTATATATAGATTGGTTCCTTCTTTATTTGCCATAGTCATGTTCTGATTAGAATATGCAGAAATGGTATCTTTTTATTTTAACAAATAATTCATTGCCGATTGAGACAGTTCAGTTGTAAATGATCTGACATGAATAACCCCTAAAGCATTTAAAGCTTCACAATCAGCACAGGGGGGCTTGAAAGCTTTTGACAGCTTAAAATGTTGCATTCTTATTAACCTTTATATTTGCCCTCTGAAAACCCTTATGGAATTGCATATGGAGCAACTTGGTTGGTTTTTTAACATTATTTTGCAGCTCGAATAGTTATGTTGAAATTAAAAGCTTTTATTGTAACATGGTACGGTGATGATATTGACGGTCATATTTCTTCTGTTCTGTGTATTAACACCTGGAAGTGCATATATTGCTCCTAGTATCCTGGATAATGTAATGGAATGTTTGCAGCTGAATACTAAACAATAAATGCAACCCAATTTTCTCCTTATTTCCAGTATCCTGAAGTCGATGGAATTTGTAGCATCAGAAGGAACTGGATCACAGGTAGGTTTGATTGGAATCTAATAATTTTCTGTACTTGATGTATAAATTCCAATTTTTCATAAGGAATGTTGTAAAATAAAATGGAGGTGATATGTAGATGGTATCTATCAATATAATGTATTATGGTAAATTCTGAAGTTCTTCAGTCAGTAATTGATTTGAAACTTTAAGCATTCTGGACATGTATCTCTCTGCAGTTTTTATAAGCCGCATGGATTTTATTTGCTTTATTAAGATGACTTTAGGTCTCCATCATAGATGGGTGTATCTCAGTCAATTCCCCGTTATTGTTAAAGACAGTTAACCTGGGGCACTGCAGATGTATAAACAGTTCCCATTAAATAATACATGTGCCAAATAAAAAGTTCATTGCAATCATTTCACAAAACATGCAAATATTGTGAACTGTGATGAGAGTAGTGATAGCCATCAAGAGAGCATTGGTTGGTGAAATGGGCAGACTTGTGGCAGATGAAATTTAATGTCAAGAAGCGTCAAGTGGTACTTTTTGGTAGGAAGGATGAGAGGTAATATGAAATAAAGGACACAATTCAAATGGGGTGTCCAACAGAGATTTCACAGGAATATATGAGCACAAATGTTTGAAATGGCAGGGCGGATTTAAAAACTATTTAAAAGGCATCATGGAGGTATAAATAGAGGCTTGGAATACAAAAGCAAGGAAGTTATGATGCACCACCACAAAACTGTTTCAGCCTCAACTGAAGTATTTTACCCAATTCTTTAAGAAGGGATGTGAAGGTTTTAGAGAGGGCACAGAAATACTTTACAAGGATAGTTTCATGGATGAGGGACTTCTATTATGTGAATGGATTGGAAAAGCTGCATTCTCCATGGAGAAGAGAAGATTGAGAGGAGATTTGATAGAGGTGTTCAAAATCAGGAAGGGTCCATGCAGAGCAAATAAAGAGAAACAGTTCCCATTGATGGGAAGGTCTAGAGTCAGAGGACACTGATTGCAGGCGATTGGCAAAAGAACCAACAACAGCATGAGGAAAAATGATTTTAGTCAGAAGAATGGTTAGGATCTGGAATGTATTACTTGAGAGCGTGATGGAGGCACATGCAAAAGAAAATTTGATGCACCTGAAGAGAAAATATTTGCAGGTCTTTAGAGAAAAGGCAGGCTATCGGACTAGCTAAGTTGCTCTTGCAGAGACCTGACTTGGACAAGATGGACCAAATGGCCTCCTCCCTGTGCTGTAACCATTCAGTGATTCATTTTAGTGACCAGTCATATAACTTACCGCTGAATTTGAGTTTTGCCGATAACTTTCCAATATTTTAGTTGTTTGTTTGCACTGGTATTTAAAAAAGGAAAACATTGATTCATTATTGCAGAAAAGGCTGTAACTAGAGTAATTTGCAATCATATCTAAGAATGTAATGTTACAGTGTGAGAAAGCTTGGGAAATTTACAGCAAACTGATCTAATAAACAGTTTTGCATTTGAAAGCTGTGCAGAAACCAAGTAATCGTAAGGAGTTGGTATTGAGTTGCAGATCATATATGTATGTCGTACATGGATTTTTAAAAAAAAACCTAATTCTCTTCCAATTACAGTAATTTGAAAGCATAACTTTAGGGTTGTCTTTACATGTCTGGCACCTGTATGCGCAGTACCTTTACCATTACTGACACATGCTTTGTACCTATCACTAGTATTTATAGTAACTCATTGAAGTGTAATATGAATATGCTCATCACTCAGCTTTGAGTGTTCCTTAACTTAAATGCTAGGTCAAACTGACAGGAGGGAATTATAAATCCCTCAAGTTGAATATTATGCCTTTAAATGCTAATGGTAAGCTGTATTTTCTTTACAAGTTCTACTTTTGCAGATTGATCTTTTGCACCTGAACAGATGAATTCTTTGTTTTACCCCTCACATGTCTAGAACATAAACTGAGAATGTAAGGTGCTTTTTCATTGCTTTGAACAGAATTTCAAGGGCTAGTCTGGGGACAGAAATCTGTGGGAGACACTGGCATCTTTAGATTGTGGGGGTCAATTTGTTACATGAGCTATACATCTTGAGCTAGGTTGATGAGAGGTATGTGTTCGGAGACAATTAGATCATGGGATTCCAGTTCTCCTCATTTACTGTTCTTCCTACAAGCATTAAAATTACAGCAACAGCTTTTGTTACATGGTCAGACTTCGGGGTTTTTGTGCAATTTTTAAGGATTTATGATCAGTAAGAAA
This sequence comes from Mustelus asterias, assembly GCF_964213995.1. Classification (NCBI taxonomy): domain Eukaryota; kingdom Metazoa; phylum Chordata; class Chondrichthyes; order Carcharhiniformes; family Triakidae; genus Mustelus; species Mustelus asterias. The sequence goes on along the minus strand of NC_135812.1, from coordinate 52,437,613 downwards.
TTACTTTAATTGCTGGTAAGATATGATCTGCAGAGAACATCTTGATATTTAAAGTAATTTATCAAAAAAGTAGGAAGCTCTTGTAAACCTCTGCATTAATGCATAATTTATAATGCAGTATAAATAGTGCATAGCATTTTGCCATTACAATAATATTACATTGGATAGTTCATTTCTTAATGTAAAAGCCATAATCTTGCATGTCAGCCATCAAATGTAGTATAAAATTGGTGTTAAATCGAATAGTATTTAATCATCATTGAATTTTTTGAATCAAATTGCATTAACCCTTTTTCTTTTCCAAATCTGAAATTTGTGATGGTGCTTGAATTGATTGTAAACCTTCATGGACTTTGGATTTTCTGTATCATGTCTGTAAAAATAGGTGAATCCTTTGATGGTGGGTTTACAAACCCCTTACCTACCCACGCACAAACCTGTAAGCCCCTTCTTCCCCTGCCAGATTCGCTGGTGAATAGAATTCAGGTAAAAGCAACCCTAGCTGGAGACTGATTTTGGGGATTGAAACAAAAATTAGCTTTCCTAGGATATGAATGTAATCTATTTGATTACAACGGGATAATACAAAGGTTACTTGGGAATGGGTTAAAAGTCTTCCCCTCTTGGACTGTAAGATAACATTGCTTGTCATATTCTCACTGTGGTTTGCATTGCTGAGTATTGTGCATATTGTTAGAATAGCCATTTTTTATGGGAGTGGGGAAGAGAGCAGAAATGTTGTTCCTTTGCCAGAAAGCTTGAGCAGAAATTGAGATTGTTTTGTAAAATTATTCTTTGTCTGTCAAAGGAGATTATGCATTAGTTCCTTCATAATGAGATAATGCACATTTCAACATAAATTGCATTTCAGCCTGTGTTTGTCAATAAACAAGATGATTTGCCAGTCACTTTAATACAACAGTCTGCCTTTAAAGGATTTCTCTACTAAAAGAGGTTGCCTTGGGCTACATGTCTGCCGTTAATTTTGATTCTCAATGAATCCTTGATTAAGCAAGATAACTATAAAATATCACACATTTAACATTAAATAAATCTGACTACATGACTGTTGTTTTATCAGGACACATCCAAAACCCTAGAGGTACTTCTGCTGGAGAAGAACCGCTCATTGCAATCTGAAAATGCAACTCTGCGTATCACCAACAGTGACCTTAGTGGTAGGTCTTTGCGTTTGCAGCTTATATTGCTGTGTTTGGGGAATGTGAGAAACAGATCCTGAGATCAAAGCCTGCAGTAGTGCATGGCAACAAGATTAATGTGTGTTACTCCCTCCTAAAGCACTAAATTGTGTGTTTGTGTACTTGTACAGACTGGGTAATAGGAAGAAGCTTTCAGACCTTGGAGACAGCCGTTTAAAAAAAGACCAGATTTTGCCTGAATTTTATCTTGATGCATTTGAGTATATAAGCTGTGTTTTTTCTCATTGGTTTATGCCTAAGTATATATTCAATAGCGATTACAGTATTTAATTAAATATAATTAATGTCATTTTGTATTGCTGCAGCTATCTCTCTGGGTAGAGTTTTGTATCTGTTAAACTGTTAAACATTGCCTGTCAGTGGCACTTAGACAAGGGAAATGTTTGATATGGGCTGCTTAAATGCTTGTCAGGGATTCTCCAGGCTGCCATTTACAAGAAAGGTACAAACAACAAATGCATGACATCTGTCTTTGGGGGCTAGTCTGGCATATTGAAATTTGACCAGTTGCGTCAGCTGAAAGCCCTTTTTAAACCTGCAATTTTGGGCTAAAGTTTGCTTTTTTTTATGGTTTTACTTTTCACTCCCCCATAATGCATTGTGTTTGACCTTTCTTGTAGGGTCAGCTGGGAGAATTGGGAAAGACCGACCTGAGAGTCTGCGCCCTTCGACCTCACCATCTTCCCCTCCCTCTAAGTTGCTGCGCAACGCGAATGAGCAGGCTTCCAGTGCTAACGGTACGCACCAATTCTCACCGACGGTTTTAGGTCAAGATTTTTTCAACTCATCATTGACAAGCTCCCCGTTCCCCCTGGCCTCTGCAGGGAAATTTGCACTTAACTCACTTCTTCAGCGGCAGCTAATGCAGTCCTTCTACACCAAGGCAATGCAGGATGCGGGAAGCACAACCATGCTTTTTCCAACAGGTCCCTACAGCACAAATTCCATATCATCGCCAAGCCCCATCCAGCAGAGCTCTGACCTAAATGGAATGATCCCTTCACCCAGCCAGTCAGAGAGCGCTGGAAGCATATCTGAGGGTGAAGAGCTGGACACAGCAGAAATTGCACGGCAAGTTAAAGAGCAGCTGATCAAGCACAATATTGGCCAACGGATATTTGGACATTATGTACTGGGGTTGTCTCAAGGCTCTGTAAGTGAGATACTGGCCAGACCCAAACCATGGAATAAGCTGACTGTTCGAGGGAAGGAGCCTTTTCACAAGATGAAGCAGTTCCTGTCCGATGAACAGAACATTCTGGCCCTGCGGAGCATCCAGGGCAGGCAAAGAGGTGGGTGATGGATTTAACTTCCTTCCTTCTAAATATCTTAAAGAAACATTATTCCTACAGTTGTCCTATCTTTCATGGACAAAGTATTACTTAAAAATGATCTTGGGCCATCTATTATTCTGGTATTGGCTGTACTAAATAGAGGAGGAGGAAGCGGAAAACACGACGAATGCCTCTTTATGGCTGCTCCCCTGGTAGGTCAGTAAATAACTGCAGTGCCTGGTTTGGTACTATACCATATGCAGAAAGATGGTCCCTGGTCAATTCTGAGATAGCTGATCTCGGGGTGGAGTTAACAATTAGTCTCACTAGCTATTGGCAGAGAAGCTGGACAATAACAACCAGGATTCCTATGTTTGTCGAGTTACATAAGAAATAGGAGCAGGAATAGACCATACAGCCGGCCCCTCAAGGATGCCCTGTCATTTTGTACATTCGTGGCTGATATTTAGTGTCAACTTCACTTTTCCGCACACTTTATATATCCTTTGATTCCTGAGAACCTAAAAATATGTCTCTCTCAGCCTGAGATAGATTCAATGATGGAGCATCCAAACTCTCCAAAGTAGCGAATTCCAAAGACTCAGAATTCTTTTGAGTGAAGAAATTTCTCCTCATCTCAATCTTAAATGATCCTCCCCTATCCTGAGACTGTGTGTCCATGTTCTTGATTCCCCATGAAGTGGAGATGCCAGCGTTGGACTGGGGTAAGCACAGTAAGAAGTCTCACAACACCAGGTTAAAATCCAACAGGTTTATTTGGTAACACAAGCTTTCGGAGCACTGCCCCTTCATCAAACAGGGCATATATAGACACAAACTCAATTTACAAGATAATGTTTGGAATGCAAGTCTTTACAGGTAATCAAGTCTTAAAGGTACAGACAATGTGAGCGGAGAGAGAGTTAAGCACAGGTTGAAGAGGTGTGTATTGTCTCAAGCCAGGATAGTTAGTGGCCTTCACGATACACGACAACGCAGAATCGCCGAGCAGAAACTGATAGCCAAGTTCCTCACACGAGGACGGCCTCAACAGGATCTTGGGTTCATGTCACACTATCTGTAACCCCCCACGGTTTGCCTGGGCTTGCAAAATCTCACTAACTGTCCTGGCTGGAGACAATACACACCTCTTCAACCTGTGCTTAACTCTCTCTCCATTCACATTGTCTGTACCTTTAAGACTTGATTACCTGTAAAGACTCGCATTCCAACCATTATCTTGTAAATTGAGTTTGTGTCTATATAGGTTTATTCTCACTGGAGCGACGGAGGTTGAGGGGAGACCTGATAGAAGCCTACAAGATTATGAGAGGCATGGACAGAGTGGATAGTCAGAAGCTTTTTCCCAGGGTAGAAGAGTCAATTAGTAGGGGGCATAGGTTTAAGGTGCGAAGGGCAGGGTTTAAAAGAGATGTACAAGGCAGATTTTGTACACAGAGGATGGTGGGTGCCTGGAATTCGTTGCCGGGGGAGGTAGTGGAAGCGGATATGGTAGTGACTTTTCAGGGGCATCTTGACAAATACGTGAATAGGATGGGAATAGAGGGATATGGTCCCCGGAAGGGTAGGGGGTTTTAGTTAAGTCGGGCAGCATGGTCGGTGCAGGCTTGGAGGGCCGAAGGGCCTGTTCCTTTGCTGTAATTTCCTTTGTTCTTTGTTTCATATGCCCTGTTTGTGAACACAACTCCCACTCACCTGATGAAGGGGCAGTGCTCCGAAAACTTGTGCTACCAAATAAACCTGTTGGACTTTAACCTGGTATTGTGAGACTTCTTACTTGATTCCCCAGCCAGGGGAACTCGGTACCTACCCAGTCAGAATCTTGAATGTTCCAATAAGGTCCTCTCTCATCCTTTTAAGCTCCAAAGAATAGACATCCAATTTACTTAGCCTTGGCATCGGACAAACATCTCATCATAGAAACCAATCTAATGAACCCCTGCTGTACTGCCGCCAATGCAAGTACATCACAGAACTGAGCCACAATTGTTTAAGCTCACACATAAGGTGTGCTAAATGTGCTTGAAGCCTCCCCAGTCATGAGTTAGCAGCTACTGTGGTTGAAGGAAGAATACCATATGAAAATTGGTGTTATTACAGAAAGAGAACACTGCATACTTAAAAATCAAAACAAAGAACCTGGCTGCTTACAGAATATCTAACAGAATCTCTGACAGATTCAGAAATTAAATTTGACTTTGAATATGGCAACTCAAAATTTTAATAGGGCTACTAAAAGGAATACTGTGTCTTTAGGTTGTTATATTGATCTTGCAATGTGATTTTAGTTTGCAAAATATTTTACTTCCATCCATCAGCATTGTCATTTTAATACCTTTTCAGAATGGATGTTTTCTTGCAGAGTTGACTTTTGGCAGTTGTATTTCCTTTCAATACTGCAAGCTTTTGAGATCTTCTCCGTATATATTACCCAAACCTCCCTGGCACATTTGAATTAATTGTGCTGTGCACTCGACACACCCATCACAACCAACCTGAGACCTTTTCTGGTGCTGGGGTACATCTCACCTTGAAATAGATTTACAAAATTAAAATGGAAAACTTTTACTCTCGTGAAAAGAGTGTGTCTTTACTGTAATAAGCTATGGCTGATGTCTCAGGGTTTGATGTTTATTTGAGAACAAACTCATCCACAATCTGATCTCATTGCCACTAAAGGTATCCAAAATATGTCAGTCGCAAGTTTATTTATCAGAAATATAATATTGCAGCAATACTTCATTTTAAAGTCATTTCATTAAACAGAGCAAGTCAGCTTCGTGTAGCTCAGTTTATATATCCAAGTCACAGAACCATAAAAATCACAGGTTCAGTCCCCAATGTGCTGAGTTAATTGGTCTCCAGCAGAGCACTGTAGTTGGCCTGAGTATTCCTGGTTTGGGAATGGGAAATGGCCAGGGTTCCTGCTCCTGATTGGTAACCAACAACCACTGCTGGAAATGTAGGGAGAGTGGATGTGAATGAGGCAGGTTCAGGCTTAGTTAACATTTCTCTGTCCTCCATCCTCTGAGAAATACTTAGCGAGGCTTGCTGTCAAAGCTCTGAGTATTGACCAGTAGCTAATGTACTCAAGGGGGACAGGAGGCAGCAAGGGATCAACATCTTCAGGAATTGTAGAATCAGAACAGTAAAGGTGGAAACCATTCAGCCCATCATATCTATGCCAGCTCTATGTAAGATCAACTTGGCAAGTCCTCTATCCTTTCCACATAGCCCTGTTGATGTTTTATTTTCAGATAGTCATCTAGATCCCTTTTGAAAGTCAGGAATGAACTATCCTCTGCCACACAATTGGGCAATGCATTCCAGATCACGACTCGTTATGTTAAAAAAAATTCTTTATGTTGCCGTTGATTCTTTTGTCATTCAATTTAAATCTGTGACTTCTGGTTCTCAACCCTTCTGCAGGCAAAACAGTTTCTCCCTACTTACTGTGTCCAGACACCTCATGATTTTGAATACTTCTATCAAACCTCCTCAGTCTTCTCCTTTCTCTCCATGGAGAACAACCTTAGCTTCTCTACTAAATATGCGTAACTGAAGTCCCTCATCCTTGGGGACCATTCTCGTCAATCTTTTTATACCTTCTCCAACATCTTAATGACCTTCCTAAAATATGGGCGCACTATTCCAGTTTGAGGGAGAAGTTATTAATATAAAGTTTCAGCATAACCTCCTAGTATCGTTTTCTAAGGCGTAGAATCTTGTATGCTTTTTTAACCTTCTTCTCAACGTGCCCTGCTACCTTTAACAATTTGTGTACAATACCTTGGGTCCCTCTGCTCTTGCAAGCCCTTCAGAATTGTACCCTTTATTTTAAATTGTCCAAAGATGTGTAGGTAAGGTTGATTGGCCATGCTAAATTGCCCCTTAATGTCCCTGGATGTGTACGTTAGAGGGATTAGCGGGATAAATGTGTGGGGTCGTGGGGATAGGGCTCTGGGTAGGATTGTTGTTGGTGCATACTTGATGGGCCGAACGGCCGCCTCCTGCACTGTAGGGTTTCTATGATTCTCCTCGTTCTTCCTACCAAAATGTATCACTTCATATTTCTCTGCATTAAATTTCATCTGCTGCATTGTCTGCCCTTTCCACCAGCCTGTCCATGTCCTCTTGAAATCTTTTTCTGTTCTCCTCCCAGTTCACAAATACTTCCAAATTGTGTCATCCGCAAATTTTGAAATTGTGCCCTGTACACCCAAGTCTAAGTTAGTTCAAGTAAAGCAGCGATCCTAGTGACCCCTGAAGTCAGGTGAACCCCACTGTTTATCTTCCTCATATCCAAAAAATACCCGTTCACCACAGCTCTCTGTTTCCTGTCACCCAGCCAGCTTTGTATCCAAGCAGCCACTGTCTCTTTTATTCCATGGACTTCAACTTTTCTGACAGTCCTGTTAAGTGGCACTTCAGTCGCCTTTGGGATTACCCTCATCAGCCCTTCGTCAAAAAAATTTAAATCCAGTAAGTTAAACACAATTTTCCCTTAGCAAATCCATATTAGCTTTCCTTAATGTATCCGCCCTCCTTAAAGTGACTGTTAATTTTGTCCTAGATTATAGTTTCATAAAGCTTTCCCACTACACAAATTGCTGGGCTTGCCCGTGGCATCTTATTTTGATGAGGGTTTAATATTTGGAGTTCTCCAGTCCTGTGTGCGATTCCTGTATTTCAGGAGGATTGGCAGATTATCACCCCAGTGTCTCCGCGATTAGATCACCTCTTAATGGAAAACGAGTCTCGTGTATGCAACCGATCCTTGTAACTCAACTATTCAGGTTTTGGGATCATTTTGGTGAACGTGTGTCAGATTACTTCAAAGGCAAATATATCCCTGCTGAGTGTGGTGCACAAAACTGAGCACAGTTCAATCGATGCAATCTAATGAGAGCACTATTGATTCTCGATGTGAAACTTCCTCCTTTTATGATCTAATACAATCATACGAAAAGTTATGGTTACGTGAAGACCCTCCAGTCTCTCCGGTCTTTCCCACCTAATTGTAAAATCTTGTGAATTACAAGATATACATCCCACCTGAAACCATGGGATCTTCTGGGAGAGGCAAAAAAACACAGGTAAATTCGAGTAATTGAACCATTATGGCGTAGTAGGAAACCAGTCAGTTCCATAATCCTGCAAGTTTATTTCCCTTAATTGTCCAGCAATTTCCTTTGGAAATTATCGATTATTTCCATTTTCATGGGCAGTGAGTTCCAGGTCATTACCACTAGATGTGTAAAAAAATATTCTTTCTCAAATCTTTCCTGTATCGCTTGCTTCAAACCTTAAATCTGTCCTGACACTTTGCACAACCAACCAATGGGAACAGCCTTGCTCTGTCTACTTTATCAAGCCTGTTATAATCTTGTACACCTCTATCAAATCTCCCCTCAATCTCCTTTGCTCCAAGGAACTTCTCCAACCCTGATCTTGTAGCTGCACTCCCTCATCCCTGGAACCATTCTGGTGCATCTCCTCTGTTATCTCTCACGGTGGTCGGAACCTGGCAAGACAAACAGTACAAGGAAGGAACATTTGCTGAAAGTATTTGGGAGTAATGTGTGCTGAGCAAAAAGCAGGTTTTAGTATTTTCTCTGACAGTGCTTTATGTTGCACAGCTTTTGCGGTTTTCTATGTGTTTCAGAAAGTAGGAAGCTGAGGTACCATATTCTGTTGACTGCCTGTCTCCAGATTGAGCTGTAAATGTGCCATATGCTTCAGTATATTAAATATATTGTGACTAATGCTGTAGTATAGGGACTAGTACAGGTGATTTTATTTTCAAGGTATGCTTCTCCATAATCGTAGTTGTCAAAAAACATTGCACAGTTTGCTGATTGGTACATAATTCCAGCCTTTCTGGTGTACACGTTGCCATTTTGATTCTTGTCAGTTTTGTATTGTCTGGCATTGATTAAAACTAATTCGGAAATGGGATCTGTTCAACAAATTTTCTGGAACCCGATCTTTACCTCTGAATAATTTCTCCGCTGGAAAAATGAACACATATTTTAGATATGTAGTAAGTCTGTTTTGGCCCCATTCTTTTTCACTCCCAAACTGCGCAGAACAATCCTGCTGCTTGGCTTTACAATTAATTGCCTCATTTTGAAATTCCACCTCATCTTGGCATCCCTGTCTTCACAACCTAACATCCACACCCCCGTTAGGTTATTTCCTGCCTTTCTCCAATTCCTCTTCTGTCCATTTCCAAAATGTTGCTTCAATTGATAGCTGTAGTTGTGTGACCATTGATAAAGTGAGAAGGTAAAACATTGATTTGATTTATTATTGTCACATGTATGAACATACAGTGAAAAGTATTGTTTCTTGCGTGCGATACAGACAAAGCATACCATTCATAGAGAAGAAACAGAGTGCAGAATGTAGTGTTACAGTCATAGCTAGGGTGCAGAACATAGAAAAAATACAGCACAAACAGGCCTTTCGGCCCACAAGTTGCGCCGGTCATGTCCCGACCTACCTAGGCTTATATATAGGCTTACCTGTAACTCTCAATCCTATTAAGTCCCATGTACTCATCCAGAAGTCTCTTAAAAGACCCTATCGAGTTTGCCTCCACCACCACTGATGACAGCCGATTCCACTCACCCACCACCCTCTGAGTGAAAAACATACCCCTGACATCTCCTCTGTACCTAGTCCCCAGCACCTTAAACATGTGTCCTCTTGTAGCAGCCATTTCAGCCCTGGGGAAAAGCCTCTGAGAATCCACCCGATCCATACCTCTCAACAAATGTACGGAAGAGAGGTGGCAGTTTTTCAAGGAATGTCTGTCTAGAGTTCTACAGGACAACGTTCCGAGCAGACAGGGAGGAGTTGGTAGGTTAAAGGAACCGTGGTGCACGAAAGCTGTGCGGGACCTAGTCACGAAGAAAAGGAAAGCGTACAAAAGGTTCAGAGAGCTTGGCGAAGATGAGGATCTAGATGAGTATACGGCTTGTAGGAAGGGACTAAAGAAGGAAATTAGGAGAGCCAGAAGGGGTCACGAGAAGGCCTTGGCAGGTAGGATTAAGGAGAACCCTAAGGCATTCTATAAATATGTGAAAAGTAAAAGGATGAGACGTGAAGGAATAGGGCTATAAAAGGTGAAGGCGGGAAAGTCTGTACGGAACCAGTAGAAATGGCAGAGATGCTTAATGAGTATTTTGCCTTGGTTTCCACAGAGGAAAAGGACCTGGGTGGATGTACTGCGGGCTTGTGGTAGACTGAAAAGATTGAGTATGTGGACTTTAAGAAAGAGGTTGTGCTGGAATCTTTGAATGGCATCAAGATAGATAAGTCGCCGGGTCCGGATGGGATGTACCCCAGGTTACTGTGGGAGGCGAGGGAAGAGATTGCAGAGCCTCTGGCGATGATCTTTGCGTTGTCGATGGAGACGGGAGAGGTGCCGGAGGATTGGAGGATTGCGGATGTGGTTCCTATTTTTAAGAAGGGGAATAGGGATAGCCCAGGTAATTACCGACCGGTGAGTGTAACCTCAGTGGTTGGTAAGCTGATGGAGAAGATCCTGAGGGACAAGATTTATAAGCATTTAGAGAGGTTTAGTATGCTCAAGAATACTCAGCACGGCTTTGTCAAAGGCAGATCGTGCCTTACGAGCCTGGTGGAGTTCTTCGAAAATGTGACTAAACACATTGACAAAGAGAAAGCGGTAGATGTGGTTTATATGGATTTTGAGCAAGGCGTTCGATAAGGTCCCCCATGCAAGGCTTCTAGAAAATGTGAGAGGGCATGGGATCCAAGGTGCTGCTGCCCTGTGGATCCAGAACTGGCTTGCCCAAAGGAGGCAGAGAGTGGGTATAGATGGGTCTTTTTCTAAATGGAGGTCGGTCACCAGTGGTGTGCCCCAGGGATCTGTTCTGGGACCCTTGCTGTTTGTCATTTTCATAAATGACCTGGAAGAGGAAGTGGAGGGATGGGTTGGTAAGTTTGCCGATGACACGAAGGTTGGTGGGGTTGTGGATAGTCTGGAGGGATATCAGAAGTTACAGAGGGACATAGATAGGATGCAAGACTGGGCGGAGAAGTGGCAGGTGGACTTCAACCCAGATAAATGTGTAGTGGTCCATTTTGGCAGGTCATTTGGGATGAAGGAGTACAATATAAAGGGAAAGACTCTTAGTACTGTAGAGGATCAGAAGGACCTTGGGGTCCGTGTCCATAGGACTCTCAAATCGGCCGCGCAGGTGGAGGAGGTGGTTAAGAAGGCGTATGGTGTGCTGGCCTTTATCAATCGAGGGATTGAGTTTAGGAGTCCGGGGATAATGATGCAGCTATACAAGACCCTCGTCAGACCCCACTTCTACTCAGTTACGGTCGCCTCATTACAGGAAGGATGTGGAAAAGATTGAAAGGGTGCAGAGGAGATTTACAAGGATGTTGCCTGGATTGAGTGGCATGCCTTCTGAGGATAGGCTGAGGGAGCTCGGTCTTTTCTCCTTGGAGAGACGTAGGATGAGAGGAGACCTAATAGAGGTATATAAAATGTTGAGAGGCATAGATCGGGTGGACTCTCAGAGGCTTTTTCCCAGGGTGGAAATGTCTGCTACGAGAGGACACAGGTTTAAGGTGCCGGGGCGGTAGATAGAGGGAAATGTTAGGGGGAAGTTTTTCACACAGAGGGTGGTGGGCGAGTGGAATCGGCTGCCGTCTGTGGTGGTGGAGACAAACTCAATAGGGATTTTTAAGAGACTCCTGGATGAGTACATGGGACTTAATAGGATGGAGGGTTATAGGTAGGCCTAGAAGGTAGGGATATGTTTGGCACAACTTGTGGGGCCGAAGGGCCTGTTTGTGCTGTAGTTTTTCTATGTTTCTATCTTGTACACCTCTATCAGGTCACCTCTCATCCTTCGTCTCTCCAAGGAGAAAAGACCGAGCTCCCTCAACCTATCCTCATAAGGCATGCCAACCAATCCAGGCAACATCCTTTTAAATCTTCTCTGCACCCTTTCAATCATTTCCACGTCCCTCCTGTAATGAGGCGACCAGAACTGAGCACAGTATTCTAAGTGGGGTCTGACGAGGGTCTTCTAAAGCTGCATCATTATCTCCCGACTCCGAAACTCAATCCCTCGATTGATGAAGGCCAGCACACCATACGCCTTCTTAACCACCTCCTCTCCCTGCGAGGCCGACTGAAGAGTCCTATGGACCCGGACCCCAAGGTCCTTCTGATCCTCTACACTGCTAAGAGTCTTACCCTTGATATTGTACTCCTTCGTCCCATTTGACCTGCCAAAATGGACCACTACACATTTATCCGGGTTGAAGTCCATCTGTCACTTCTCTGCCCACTCTTGTATTCTATCTATGTCACGCTGCAGCTTCTGACATCCCTCCAAACTATCCACAACCCCACCAACCTTCGTGTCGTCGGCAAACTTACCAACCCATCCCTCCACTTCCTCATCCAGGTCATTTATGAAAATGGCAAACAGCAAGGGTCCCAGAACAGATCCCTGGGGCACTCCACTGGTGACCGACCTCCATTCAGAAAAAGACCCATCTACAACCACGCTCTGCCTTCTGCAGGCAAGCCAGTTCTGGATCTACAAGGCAACAGCCCCTTGGATCCCATGCCCTCTCACTTTCTCGAGAAGTCTTGCATGGGGGACCTTATCGAATGCCTTGCTGAAGTCCATGTAAACCACATCTACCGCTTTTCCTTCGTCAATGTGTTTAGCCACATTTTCAAAGAACTCCACCAGGCTCGTAAGGCATGATTTGCCTTTGACAAAGCCGTGCTGACTACTTTTGAGCTTACTAAACTTCTCTAAATGTTCATAAATCCTGTCCCTCAGGATCTTCTCCATCAACTTACCAACCACTGAGGTTAGACTCACCGGTCGGTAATTTCCTGGGCTATCCCTATTCCCTTTCTTGAATATAGTAACCACATCCGCAATCCTCCAGAACCTCTCCCGTCTCCATCGACGACGCAAAGATCATGTAGAGAAAGATCAACTTAAGAAATTGAATTAAAGCATTGTTAGAGAGTTTAAAAGAGTTAGAATGAAGTTTTAGAAGCATAGAACAAGAGTAAAAGATAGAATTAGAAGGTATGCTGGGTGGGCACAGCTTGCAAGAAGTCCCCTCGCTCTGGCGCCATCTTGGATCCACATCTCCCAGTTTGACACATGCAGATCTTCCAGTTTGACATTGACATAAAAAGAGCACTGTAAAACTCTGAAACTATGGAATGGGAACAAAAAGGGTGCAATTTTGCATGTGTGTAGGCATGTGAAAAAAGGAGGCTGTAATGTTGCAGTTGGAAATGTGTTATGAGATAAGGTGGCTGAATATAAGATGAGGTGGCGCAATAAACTTTTTAGTGGAGAGGTAAACTTTAAAGAAAAACTTTATAAGGAGCTGATAGTGAGAAAGCAAATTTTAAACAGACAAGACATGGCAAAGTTTGACCAGGGTAGTTTTTAATCGTGTTCTTGTGATGGAAGCAGTCCAGATCCCGAGTACTGCAACAATTGCCACAACTAAATCATCTTTATCAATTGTGGACACTGCTCTTTCTGTGTTCTCCTGACTGGGAACAGAGATAAACAATTGATTACGTTTGTAAATATATGACCTCTGATACGTTCCTTCCTAGTCTCTCAGAACACACAGCTGTGCAAACTTGACAGTCTGAAAGTTGTGTGGAGAAGCATTATATTTAATTGTCAAGGACATCAGTATCGCATTGCCTCACAAAAAGGTGCTGTGAGACTTCTGGTGGATTTGTTGTACTTTTCTGAGTTTAGAGCTCTTCTTCTTTAAAGCCAGTACAAGTATAGGTATTGTTTATAGCAAGGTTTGTGAATAGCACAAATCCAGAATTGAAAAGACAGAGTTCCAAATTTAGCAAAGGCAATGTTAACTCTGAGTGTATTTAAGGTCATGATATTGCCCGGTAGTATTGAAATGAGCTGCGTGATCTGAGAAGGCATTCTTTCACTAAGAGAACGTGAGTGCTGGAGCCAGAAGCATCTGAGAAATGTCACCTATCCAGTTCATCTTTCAGAAATCTGTTTATTTCATCATCAGTGTCAATGCAGCTAATTTCAAATGCAGCTTTTGTAACTTAGCTACTTAACACGTTTTTGCAGAAAGGTTGCCTTCCCCTTCCTCATTATGAAGATACCATTTTATCAGTTTAATCTTGGATACATTTGTGCTTTGAGGTTTTTTTAATCCGTTCTTATCAAATATTGAAGTATTTTATTTTTCAAATTTTCCTATAAAATGCAACAAATTACAGGGGAATGTTAAACTTGTTGAATGAACAAATAATTGGAAAACAAAGTACAACCTGGATAAATATTAGCTGGTATATTTTGGTAGGAAGACTATGGAGGTGACTTATGCACTAGATGCAATTCTAGGTGGGGCAGAGGAATAAACGGATCTGAGTACAAATACATCGATCACAGAATTACGCCACAGGTTAGCAAGGCCATTAATTAAAAAAAAGCAAAGGTTTTATTTCTAGAGGACTAGAATTAAAAAGTTGGGTGTTTATGCTAACATTGTATCGAACATGTGTTAGACCACATTTAGATTGTTATGTGCAGTTCTAATTGTCATATTATAAAAAAGGATATAGAAGCACAGGAGAGAAGATTGATAAGAATAATACCAGAAATGCTTGAGTATACCGACCAGGAAACAACAGGCTGGGTCTCTTCTCTCGAACAAAAGGCTGAAGGGTGACCAAATAGAGGTCTTTAAAATGATAAAACATTTTGATAGAGTGGATACGGGGAGAATGTTTCCTCTTGTGGGGAAAAGCATAACTAGAGGCCCCCAAGAAATACAACAGGGAATTCAGAAGAAACCTCTTTACCCAGAGAGTGCTGAGAATGTGCAACTAACTATCACGGAATAGTTGAAGTGAATGGTATAGATACATTTAAGGGAAAGCTAGATGAGCATTTAAATGAGAGGGAATCAGTGCTTATAGTGGTAGAATTAGAAAAAAAAGATACAGGAGGTTCAGGCACAAACACCAGCATAGACTAGTTGGGCGATCGGTCTGTTTCTGTGCCATATATTCTATATAATCTAAAATGTAATTTATGTAATAAATGCAAAACTTGTGCTGCGCAGAAAGCCAGTACAGAGCAGACCGGAAGTATATAATAAAAGAAAATACCTTAGCAGAAAATTAAACCTTATTAATGCAGAAATGTTTAGGTTGATGCTGCACAGGAAACGTAGGAGAAATTTGTGAAGAGGTCATGGGATATACCAAAGTATATCACATTACTATAGTAATACATTGAATTAATTGATATCAACAAATTTCACAATGTAACAAGAAATAGGAGCAGAATTCAGCCATGTGGCCCCTTGAGCCTGCTCCACCATTCAATAAGATAATGGCTAAACTTTTATGTCGGCTCCACTTTCCAACCCTACTCATATATTCCTTGATTCCTTAGCCTCCAGAAACCTTGAATACAAAAATCTTGAATGCACTCAACAACTGAGTATCAACAGCCCTCTAAGGCAGAGAACTCCAAAGAATGTTCCAAATTAAGAAATTTCTTATGAGTTCTAAATAGCTGGCTTCATATTCTGAGAATCATAGTCCCTACCTTTTGACTCTGCAGCCAGGGGAAAACAGACTCTCACCAAGTGCCCTGCCAAGCCCTGTAAAAAATGGACATGTTTCAATGAAACCACCTCTTGTTGTAAACTCTCAATAGTATAGGCCCATTGCACTCAATCTGTTCTCATAGGCCAATCCCCTCATCCCAGGAATCAATAGTGGACTTGATTGCACCCCCCTCTTAAGGGGATGATCTCCATACTGTGCTTTGTACTCCAGGTGTGTTCTAACTAAAGCCCTACATAATTTCAGCAAGACTTCCTCACTCTTGTACTCCAACCCCTTTGTAATATACAAAATATTTATGGATCATTTGCCTTGCTAAAGGCTTGTTTTATCTGCATGCTACCACTCCACGATTCATGTACAAGCACATCTCAATCCTCCTGTATACCTACGTTTGCTAGTGTCACACCTTGAAAAGAAAACTGCTTTTCCATTCCTCCTCACAAATTTGATAATTTCATAGTTGACCATATTATACTCCACTTGCTGCCTACTGGCACTTGAATAACCTTTATTCAGGTTGGAAATAGGTAATAAAAATGAAGTAATCATTTGGAGAATAAGGAGGCTACTGATTTGATTTGATTATTATTGTTACTTGTATTAGGATACAGTGAAAAGTATTGTTTCTTGCTCCCAAACAGACCGAGCATATCGTACATAGAGAAGGAAAGGAGAGGGTGCAGAATGTAACATCAACATCAGGGTTATTGGTGCAAATGCTATTTTAAAACTATTTTTGTGCCACTGAGGATCATAAAGATATCTCTGCCATGAAGCTCAACTGCTCTTTCCCACCTTCCTTCTCATCATCGGAAACACAATCCATTAAAACGAATCAGTGACAGTATATATTGTGTGCTCCAGTATATAGCATGCTAGGTCACTGTAAAGAGACAAAAACACTCCCCCTTGTTTTTTATTCTTATCAAAACTTGTTTTTTAACAGAGGTTCCAGGCCAGAACATACAAAGAGTGTTGCAGGAAGTAAAGAAACGAAGATATGGTTCAGAAGGTAGGTCCTGGGATGTTCTGTTAATTACAGCCAATAGGATTCATGTAAACATCGTAAATATACAAAACACAAGTTATGTGGTCTGATACTGGCCTGGAATCTGCTGGAAAACAGATAATGTAAGTATAAAAATTCAAAGCATTAACTCCTTAAAGCTGCAATGAGCAACGGTTTAATGCTTATAATTTAAATCAATGTTTGAGCATATTTATTATCCTCGAACTGCATTTCAATAAATTCCTAATTGCAAATTGGTTATTTTAAATAATTTGATTATCATTTGCAACTACTTTGTAAATTTAATGAAAAGGATTACTCTGCAGTCGCTGTTTAAGTGACTCAGAGAGCTTGGCTGCTGGGAGGTTACTTGGGAGATTAGGTGTCTTTGTGTCTTTTTGACATAGAAACTGGAAGCAGAGGAGGCCATTTAGCCCTTCAAGCCTACTCTGCCATTCATTTTGATCATGAACGATCATCAAATTCAATATCCTGCCTTCCTCCCTTGATTCCTTTAGTTCCTAGAGCTGTATCTAATTTCTTCTTGAAATCACACAATGTTTTGGTCTCAACTACTTTCTGTGGTAGTGAATTCCACAGATTCAACACTTCTGGGTGAAGAAATTTCTCCTCACCTCAGTCCTAAAATGTTTACCCCTTATCCTCAAACTATGACCTCTGGTTCTGGACTCCTCCAACATCAGTAACATTCTTTCTGAATCTACCCTATCTAACCCTGTTAGAATTTTATAAGTTTCTATGAGATCCCCTCTCACGCTTCTAAACTCCAATGAATGCATCCTAACTGATTTAGTCTCTTCTCATTGCCATCCCAGGAATTAGCTTGGTAAACCTTTGATGTACTCCCTCTATAGCAAAGACATGCTTCCTCAGATAAGGACACCAAAACTGCATGCAATACTCCAGGTGTGGCCCCACCAATGCAATAGAATTGCAGAAAAACATCCATAATCCTATACTCAAATCCTCTTGCTATGAAGGCCAACATACCATTTGCCTTCTTTACTGCTTGTTGTACCTGTGTGCTTGCTTTCAGTGACTGATGCACGAGGACACCAAAGTCTCGCTGAGTATTCACCACTCAATTTACACCCATTCAAGTAATAATCTTCCTTTCTATGTTTGCTACTGAAGTGGCTAATCTCTCATTCATTCACTTTATATTGCATCTGCCAAGCACATGCCCACACACATAGCCTGTCCAAATCACGCTGAAGCATCTCTGCATCCTTCTCACAGTTCACCCTCCCACCAAACTTTGTATCATCTGCAAATTTGGAGTTAATACATCTAGTTCCCTCTTCCAAATCATTAATATATGTGAACAGTTGGGGTCCTAGCACAGGTCCCTGCGGTACCCCATTAGTTATTGCCTGGCAATTGGAAAAGGGCCCATTTATGCCAACCCTTTGCTTCCTATCTGCTAACCAGCTTTCATCTCAAGACACTACCTCCAATCCCATTTGCTTTAACTTTACATAGTAATCTGCCATGTGAGACCTTGTTGAAAGCTTTCTGAAGCCTAAATAAACCACATCCGCCGGTTCTAAATAGACCACATCCACAGTTAAACTGCGCACAGTGGAAGCTGCGGGTTTTACCTCACAATCTGAAGCAAAATGAAGTTGAGTGTACTTCAATAAAAAGCATTGCAGCTTTAAGTGATGACTGACATAAATTAACAGTTGTAATTTAATGAAGCTTATGGTTTGAATTACTTCTGTGGGTCTGTTACCTGGGGATATTCAGAAGACTGGAATCTGCTTTGTTAGCTGATCCACAGGTTGTCTCAAGTTTTGTTCATCAGTTGAAGTGTTTCCAAGTTCCTATGACCCAATAGTTTCTGACTACATACAGCAGTTTGGTCAAGTAAAATATTGTTCGTATAACTTGGGTAATTAAGATCATTTAATACATTCTGGTCAGCTGCATGATGAGATGGAATGAAATGGAGAATTTAACCCTATGAAGGCCATGTGATATCTTTAGAAAACTTAAAGCTCCAAGTTGTATTTATTTTAAGCCTATTTCCGACTAAGTCACTGGATATATTTTGAGTCGCAGTAAAATCCTTTTTTTTGAAAAAAGGTTATAAGTAGGGTAACCAAGTTTGTGATTTATCCAAGTCAAATTAGTTACGTGTTCATACTTTAACATAATTGTTTCCTAATGTGGGGGATTCAACAACATTCTTTCTCAACCCATTGGTTGCCACATTTTTAGATAAATGGTTGTGATTGTACCTCAAAAGTAACGTGTCTGTGAAATGCTTTGTGATGTTCCAAAAATATGTAAAGTGCAAGTTATAGTTACTGAAATTGACTGTTGTTGAGCTCAAATTTCAGGGAAATGCATTGCTTGTGTACCTTAACTGGTGCCTTTGCTGTTTTTTTTGCCAGCTCTACTGTGACATAATTCATTTTTAAAAATTTGAAATGGGAATTGGAATTGATCATACTATAGACAGGGCAGTGTAGAGTGCTGTATTCAGGATGAAATAGGTAAGCTGTCAGAGTGAATGGGTAAAATTCACAAATAGTGAAGCTTACATTGCTACAATATATATGTTTGTAATTTTCACTTGTACTTCATGCTCTTTTAGAGCTGTTGCATAATAGGATTGCGAAGGATTCATGAGGTAGAAATCTGTCTCTGATGTGACGCAGAATGGGCAATGCCAGATCAGCCACCTGTTCTGTGCAGTGCCTCATATTAATTCCATTGACATGTTTACTTCCCTTGTGTCTTGCACCAATTACATTGTAGACGTATGCATGCATCCTGCCAAATTGCATAGAATGCTGGTTAAACCCATTACAATCATCATAATGTTGTGCTGAAAGCCTGGCATGTCAGCAACAGGAACTTATCTAATGATAAAACAAAAACTGGCGACCTAGAATTTCCAGTTGTCTCTTATGGTGACTTCCACCAATTCTTATTTGGAATCTTAGATGGAATGCTTATAGGCATAGCAGTGCCTGTCATTGAGAGGGATGAAGTAGGAAAAGATGGCCGGAAAATTACCTTACAAAATATACCTCCTCCTAGATAATTATATAAGCCATGGATAATCAGATGACAGGAGTTCTGCTTTCCTGCCCACATGAGGACTTCAGGGCAGCAGGATGTCGTGATTCTTTTTGGCAAGGTGGTCTTTTTTAGCTGAAAAGATTCTTCCACATCTATGAGATACATTTTAGTTTTTATTTCAAAAGAAACCCTGTGAATATGACCATTCTTTGTGTTGGTGCAGCCACATTGGTCACTTTATATTACAAGGATGTATCTGAAGAGTATGACCTACAGCAGGCCCAGCGACTTATTATTAATCGTAATGTTCACATGCTTGTAAAATTTCCTCAGTACAGAGAAAATAGAGTGCTTTGCAGAAGGCTTTTGAAGGCTGGAAGGGAAGTGACAATACAGAGATAAGGAGAGTCGGAGGTCCATTGAGTGGGGTCATTACTGATAAATATATGGACTGGACAAGCATGGAATGGGACAAGACTGTTTCTGAGGAACCTAGGGCATGTGCAGAGACTTGTGACCAGAGGAGATCTCAGCTGTTGGAATGCATGAGATTAAGCCAGTAATGACAAGTCATTGCTCTGAGGAACAGGGTACTGTGAGCTTGGCAAAGATGGTGTACAGTTGAAAGCAATGATAAGTAGTAGTTTGTGCAAACTGCAAGTTGGAAGACTAAGTAGAGTTGTGAAATAGTGCAATCTTAAATAGAGTCATAGAGGTTTACAGCATGGAAACAGGCCCTTTGGCACAACTTGTCCATGCCGCCCTTTTGTTTTAACCCCTAAGCTAATCCCAATTGCCCGCATTTGGCCCATATCCCTCTATACCCATTGTACCCATGTAACTATCTAAATGTTTTTTAAAAGACAACATTGTACCCATCTCTACTACTACTTCTGGCAGCTTGTTCCAGGCACTCACCACCCTCTGTGTGAAAAGATTGCCCCTCTGGACACTTTTGTATCTCTCTCCTCTCATCTTAAACCTATGCCCTCTAGTTTTAGACTCCCCTATCTTTGGGAAAAGATATTGACTATCTAGCATTATTTTATGGACCTCTGTAAGGTCACCCCTCACCCTCTTTCGCTCCAGAGAAAAAAGTCCCAGTCTATCCAGCTTCTCCTTATAACTCAATCCATTAAGTCCCGGTAGCGTCCTAGTAAATCTTTTCTGCGCTCTTTCTAGTTTAATAATATCCTTTTTATAATAGGTTGACCAGAATTGCACACAGTATTCCAAGTGTGGCCTTACCAATGTCTTGTACAATTTCAACAAGACATCCCAACTCCTGTATTCAATGTTCTGACCGATGAAACCAAGCACGCCGAATGCCTTCTTCACCACTCTGTCCACCTGTGACTCCACTTTCAAGGAGCTATGAACATGTACCCCTCGATCTCTTTGTTCTGTAACTCTCCCCAGTGCCCTACCATTAACTGAGTAAGTCCTGCCCTGGTTCAATCTGCCATTCATCAGCCCACTGGCATTAAAGTTGGTAATGAAGTTCAGTGAGTTAGGAAACAAACCCCCCCTTCCCTTAGCAGAAAATTGCTGGTAATTTTCATTATATTTGAGCTAGTTTGGATAGGTTTCATGAGACATTTCTATCATCTGTCTAAATAACAACCGTAATCCCATAAAATGCACTTTAACAATTGACATATTTTTAAAGAAAAATCTGTCATAGCATAAAATGGCAATCCACATTACTGAAACCAAATAAAACTGAGATGATAGTAATGTGACATATGAGATACACAACATTCTATCCCTCTCATCTCTCAAGTGACATGAGCTCATATTGATTTCTTGTTGCTTCTTTTTATTTGACATGATTTGATGTGACTCATTGCATTCAATTTTCATTTCTGACACGTTTAATTTAGATATACTGTTGTTACCAGCACTGTAATTCTGTTTAATGGGACACAGTTATGATCCTTTCTCAGTGTAAATCTGTATTGCGACATGGTTTTTGTTTTCTAACATCTGACACTAAATTTCTTTGAAACCAAGGTCTATTAAATAAGCTCAGCTCAGATTTGCACATTAAACACATCAGTATGTTCGACTAATATTTTTGTTTTGGTGATGATGTATACTGAAGGGTCCATTACTGTGCTGTATTGTTCTTTGATACATGTGCCGTCGTTGTATCTTTGGTGTAGATGTGATTTTCATTTAAACCATGTCATCAGTATGCTTAAACTGGCATTCTACTTTTACCTTTCATTTAACTTTAAGAGAGAGGCTGCTTAAGGTGCCTAAGTAGGTACAATGTAAGCTATACAGTCAGAAATTGTTGGAACCTGTGCATACATCCTTTGTTCAATGGTCTGCAACTTCTTTATTAGTGAAAAAGAAAAATAAGGTGGCTAATTTCTGAGATATAATATACTATTGCCATTCTCACCAGGTTGGTCTCCCAGTGTGATTCCTGGTCCGATTCCTATACTGAGCTGGCTTCTCTCAAGAGGTTGAAGCCACACTAGGGCCATTTGAATTAGTTACAGTGTCTGTGAGTTAGGGAAGTATTTCTGTATCCCATCAGTATCTAGTGACCCTTCTGGAGAATGTATGTTGCTGGGGCCCCTGTGGGTGAATAGCCTGCTAATGCTCACTGTGACAGATCAAATTGACGTAATTGACACATGGGGAGGTAGTGAGCAAAGAAATGAAAGGGGAAGAGGGCAGTTTAGTAATTCATGGAGTGACTGAGGTTGGATCAGGGCAACTGAAATTTGGAAAAGAAAATTGTTTGTTAGAGCAGTATGTTGACACAGGTGAATACAAGTCCTACTGCTATGTTTTTTCATGTGCCAAGCACTCAATCTGAAGGAATTAGCTGCTTGTACTTTATTGAAGAAGTGTGTGTGGTATGTGCCAGCATGAACACATATCTTACTGGTGCAGATGTTGGCATAGTGTCCCATTGCACTGGTAGACACTCACCAAGACCTGGAAAGTATTTGCAGTGCAGAGAGATTTAAAAGCAGGTAGTAAACATTGAGATTTTTAAAAAAAGAAAAATTCAAGTCCCCAGCACGAGTTCTATTTAGTGGGTTTGTTGAGGTGTGCAGGAGTGTGCTGCTCTTATAACCAGCAGCTGACTGACAGATTAATTACCAGAATGGGAGTTATTGGAGGTCAGCCAGTATTTGTGACTTTGGATGGAGCTCATTGCTGGTAGATATAGATTAGGCTTCCCTACAAGAGTCCCAGGGCTGCTTGTCATTATACATCAGGCTTCCTCAGTTGCAGTGAGTTTTGTCTGTCGTCAATGGGTCTGTGTGATGGAGTGGTTCGTGACAACAGAACATTCCGTGCCAGGAAACTATTGATAGTTGGGGATGTATATACGTACAACAGCTCTCTCAGTGGGCTCACAGCAGAGCAGCCCTTGGGAGAAGGATGTAAAGAATCACATAGGTGCCTGTTCAAATGACTTGGAACCAAAGCCTTGAGCATTAAAAAGAATTGTTCATCGAAGTCCCCGGCATGCCCGAGGCATGTTTCAGAGGCACTTTCAGGCATGCAAAACTTGTCATCTTTATTAATATCAAAACCATGTTCATGAAGTGTCCTCTTAATATTGAGGTCACAGAAATAAATCCATGCTGTCAATTGTTAAATAGCTGCAGTGCTTTGTTAATTTTAGTTGTTTCCAGTAAAGAATTACTTGCTGTGTGCCTGATCCATAATGTGTACAAAACAAAATGAATCTTACATAGCTACTTATCCAATATTGTAATGTGAAGAAATCCACCAAACATGGATTAGAAGGTACATTTAGACCACAACGATTTTAAGACCTTTTCACCAACATCACGCCAAACCCAGCTCATATTAGTATCTCAGTGTTATAGCCTAGTCCGTTTTAGTTTATCTCCTGAGCTATTGGACAGAAGGTGGTGGAAAATCGCTCTTCCTCTCTTCTGCTGGCTTATTCTTTCTGCCTCTGCCTTTTTCCTCTTGTTCAATAGACCTCTGTTTCAGCAGAGCGGTGCTCCACATGGCACAGGGAAGCTGAGGCACCTCACACCACACCTCTCCATGGCTTCCTCGTTTTGGGTCCTGCACTATAAAGAGAGGAAATTGTGGCTAATTTTGCTTACTGTTCCTGAACACATTGCAACCTCGTGGTTTTAGTGTTTTTTAATTAAATCAGTGCGAAATACAGTGAAGAACCCTCCATTCCAATGTGAAGAGACACCGATAGGAAGAGTGAAACAATCTCGGATCTGCAGCTTCTGATCTACTTCCGTTATTTTGTTTTCAACATGTGATCCACCATAGTTTGCTCTGCAGTTTTGTTTCCATTTGCATTATTTGCTTGGGATAGAGTAGCAAGCTCTGTTAAACCCTTGGATCAGGTTTTCTTTCTGGGGAGTGACGTGAAAGCTGGTTCAGGGTTGCCCTTGGCTGATGAAGCAAGTTAAGGAGCAAACGGGTAACAGTGTGGAAATTTGAGGGATGGATGGAAGGAACAAGAAAACTCAGCACATGCATGTGTTCCTGATCTGTAGTGCATGTATCAGAGGATTCCGGGTGCTAAGAGTACAGACAAGGTAAGAAACAGAGGGCTTGCTTCTGTCTGCTAGCAGAGATGTATTCACCCAAGAATGAAGTTATTCATTTTGTGTTGGGAAGGGGCAAGAATGGGCAGTGCGGAAGTTATTTTTAGGTGAGGTGAGATAGGATGACGGTGTGTCAGAGACTTTTTTTTGTATGGTGCTTTTTGTGTCCATAACAATTAGAAATGAGAATGCAGAGGTGGCCCTGGGATCTGACTGGTTAACATTCTGAGATACAGTTGGTTGAAGGGAGAAACAAAGAACAATACAGCACAGGAACAGACCCTCCGGCCCTCCAAGCCCGTGCCGCTCCCTGGTCCAAACTAGACCATTCCTTTGTATCCCTCCATTCCCACTCTGTTCATGTGGCTATCTAGATAAGTCTCAAACGTTCCCGGTGTGTCCGCCTCCACCACCTTGCCCGGCAGCACATTCCAGGCCCCCACCACCCTCCCCTCTATTAGGTCACCCCTCATCCTCAGTCTTTCCAGTGAGAACAACCCCAGTTTACCCAATCTCTCCTCATAACTAAGCCCTTCCATACCAGGCAACATCCTGGTCAACCTCCTCTGCACTCTCTCCAAAGCCTCCACATCCTTCTGGTAGTGTGGCGACCAGAACTGGGCGCAGTATTCCAAATGCGGCTGAACCAACGTTCTATACAACTGCAACATCAGACCCCAACTTTTATACTCTATGCCCCGTCCTATAAAGGCAAGCATGCCATTTATGCCTTATTGACTACCTTCTCCACCTGTGACGTCACCTTCAAGGATCTGTGGACTTGCACACCCAGGTCCCTCTGCGTATCTACACCCTTTATGGTTCTGCCATTTATCGTATAGCTCCCCCCTACGTTGGCTCTACCAAAATGCATCACTTCGTATTTATCTGGATTGAACTCCATCTGCCATTTCTTTGCCCAAATTTCCAGCCTATCTATATCCTTCTGTAACCTCTGACAATGTTCCTCACTATCTGCAAGTCCAGCCATTTTTGTGTCGTCTGCAAACTTACTGATCACCCCAGTTACACCTTCTTCCAGATCGTTTATATAAATTACAAACAGCAGAGGTCCCAATACAGAGCCCTGCGGAACACCACTAGTCACAGGCATCCAGCCAGAAAAAGACCCTTCCACTACCACCCTCTGTCTTCTGTGACAAAGCCAGTTCTCCACCCATCTAGCCACCTCCCCCTTTATCCCATGAGATCCAACCTTTTGCACCAACCTACCATGAGGGACTTTGTCAAACGCTTTACTAAAGTCCATATAGACGACATCCACGGCCCTTCCCTCGTCAACTGTTCTAGTCACTTCTTCAAAAAACTCCACCAGGTTAGTGAGGCATGACCTCCCTCTCACAAAACCATGCTGACTGTCGTTAATGAGTTTATTCCTTTCTAAATGCGCATACATCCTATCTCTAAGAATCCTCTCCAACAACTTCCCCACCACGGACGTCAAGCTCACTGGCCTATAATTACCCGGGTTATCCTTCCTACCCTTCTTAAATAACGGGACCACATTAGCTATCGCCCAATCCTCTGGGACCTCACCTGTGTCCAGCAGACAGGACAGTTGACTTAGGGATTTGATTGGTGTGCCAGCTGGCTGAATTCACCCATGGATTAGGAAATTGATCATTGGCAAGCCAGTAGTGCTGGGATTGCATGAACAGGATCATCTATTGAACTGTCCTGTTAACTTCTGAGATGCTTGTGGTTACAGGGGCAGTTCTTTCCTGTCTGATAAGTGGTAGGGAGGGGAATAAAGACACAACTTCACCCAGAAACATTTAAAAAGCAGTAAGATGAATGGTTGAATTGAGAAATCAGAGGTTGATCGAGAGTTATGCAATTCAGTTTTAATTACTGTAAAATGCCATTCTGTTTGCAACTGTATTTGAAGTTTTGCACCTGTTTGTGATAATTGCCTGTTGAGTTGCATCAGTGCACAATGCAGTCATTAAAAACCTGCAGTGAGCTATAAGTTGTAGATCAGATGTATTGTTGCTTGTTATTGTATTGGGGTGAGTATATAACACTCCAGTGCTTTGCATAGTAAACAGGGCCACAGATGTTCAGGCACATTGTGGAAGGTGCTTTTAAAAAATATTAACAATGTCAGTCATACAGATACTGATTTCAAACGGGCTTTCCAGCCCCAGTTTGAATGAGGCTGAATTTGTTCGGTCAGGGCCACAAATTGAAAAAGTATTCTTGGTTTTGTATTATTCTGTTCTGTGTAATCTCTTGCATATTTCTGCAGATTACTTTGCCAGTTCCTGAATTTTAAAAATAAATAAATATACAAAATACCCAATAGGAGATTTTGGTGAATCTGTTGCCATCTGAAGAACCATCACTTCATCTCTTCTTTTCCCCTCTGCCTGATGTATGTTACAGGATGGGTCATATTACGTGCATAGCTGTTATAGAATCATAGAATGGTTACAGCACAGAGGAGGCTGTTCAGCCCAACCTATTCATGCTGGACCTCAGCAAGAGCAAATCATCTAGTGTCAATCTCCTGCCTTCTCTCTGCAGCCATTTCTGCTTTTCAAATAATGATCCAATTCCCCTTTGCTTCGATTGAAACTGCCTTGATTGAATCTGCCTCCACTACACTCTCAGACAGTGTATTCCAGATCTTAACCGGTTGCGGTGTGAAAAAGACTTGCCTCTATTCTGTTCACTTCAGTGGGAGCCAGTGTCTGGAAGGCACCTGAACTTGGAAAGACTTTCACCAGCTGAGTATGTACTTTCCTGGAAAGCTTCCAGTCTGGGCTTGATGAGTGACTTGCTTAGGAATGAATGGAAATGCTATGAGAGGACTGCAGTCACTCTCACATTGCAGAGGGATTGAGGGCTGAAAGGAACATGGAATGATGGCTCTCCTTGAGGAGCAAGGTGAATAGAGCTATTACTTGCCTAAGATGGGGAGGGGAAGAACAATATGAACAAAAAAATCACACTTTTCCCCCTACAGTATAGATAGTGAACCATTTATGAACTGTTCCAACATTCGAAATGTCTATATGACCAAAAGGAGGTTAAGAAATTAAGAAAGGCATTCAAAAATTACATTTTTCATAATAAGGTGATTAAGTCCAACCTTAAAATTTCCTTTTGTTTCTTTGAGTAACTTCATTAATAGTTTTTACCTGAAAGCCCTGTGTTTTCTCTCAAAAATCTCGGCTTGATATTTTTGCCCAGAGCTGTTGCACTGCAAACTGTAGGTAGATCCCAGAGTCCAAGGGTGGGATTTTAGTCTCTGTCCTGAAACTGTAAAATCCCACCCCAGGTCAACGAACCTTTCCACAATTCCCGTGGCAGGCGGCACAGTAAAATTCCAGCAAGAATGTTTGCAGTGTGCACAGTTTCCTCGACTGCATCAGTAGTATTCTGCAAAGATCCTTCTTCTCAGCCTCCAAGAGCATCTTTTACTCGATACAGGTAAAGTTTAAATAGAGAGTGAGAGATAAGAGAGGTAGAAAGAGGAAGAGAGAGAATGAGGGAGAAAGAAGCAGCGAGAGTGACTCTAGCATGCTAGGTGGTAGTAATAACACCAATGCTGCAGTTTTTATTTACCGTTCAATTGCAAACAAAGCAAGAGAAATAGTGAAAGCAAACTAGACAATTGGTTTGAGTAATTTTTTAAAATATATAAATTGTTAATTTAGTCACAAAAGGCCTGCCTGTTTGGACAAACACCGTCCCATTGTTTACAATTAGAATTTTAAAACAAGCCAACGTCTTTATCTCGCAAAAGATTCGATATTTGGATTAATTTTACATGTGGACATAAAATATTTGTTACATATTCCACTGTAGACTGGTCACACTGTAATTACACCCTTCCACCAGTGGTGGCACTCTGTTTTGCAATACCCTGTTCTTCTGTCTATATTGGAGAGAATCCCTGAAGCTTTAACAAAATCCATCGTTCTGATTTTCAAAATACTGCAATGTTTACTGTTACATTAGATAATAAAGTGACTGAATTACGTTTGTACGTCTGTTCCACTAACTCTGTGCCCTTGAACCCTGCTTCATCTGGTGACCCACACAAGTCTTGATTGTGCAAAGTGTTACAACCAAGATGAGAGGAATGTGCAGTTTGATTAGCCCCATTACTCCACAGGTCCCACCATTAGTTTAAAGTTTGGTTCACTCACCAAAATGAGCAATAATTTATCTTTGCTACTGTGACCCAGAATAAAAGAGACTTCAACCAGGCTTCTTTCAATGAACAACAAATCTACTGGTTTATCTTGTCAAATGGAAAGGCAAAGCTTACTTAACCTACACTATGGAATATGAAAATATAATAATTCCTCTTTTGAGATACCCTAAGTCAGTCAGACACACACCCCAAAAGAGTGGAATTCTGCAAAGGTTAAAAGTCAATGATTCAAGGGAAAAGGAAAGATATAGTCCTTGCAATGGCATCTGGAGTATAGGTGGGATCTTGGTGCTCATCTGTGAAACAGTCGATGACTCTTCTCATGTTACTGCTTTTCATGTAGGCTTGAGGAGCACTTACAGATACTTAATCCCAGCACATAGAGCAATTTAGGAGCAGCTTATACTCCTGCCTGTGAACTGCTTCTGGGCTGCAAAAAGATTGCTGTCTTCTCACAAGCAGTTGGGTCCTCCTCTTTCTCCTAAAAGCAAAACCAAAACCAACTTTTAAACACACTGTTCCAGGCATCGTTTGTCTCAGCCATTTCATGTGACTCCCTTTGTACACAGTTCACCAGGGTCGTGTTTCCAGCTCCTTCAAAACTTTTCATTTCCTTATCTTGTATGAGATGTAGGGTCGGATTTTCCAGCAAAGTGTCCTGTCCCACTGTAGCACCCCCCCCACCCCCCCTTCCTCTCCCCCTCCCCCACCACCCCGGTGGTGGGATGGACAAGCCACGCAAAATAGCACGGATTTCAGCAGAAGATCCTTCCAGCAGCCAATGATGAGCAGCCTACCAAAAGCAATCAGGAGATCATCCAGTACCATAGTAAATATTCTACAGTTAACACTTCCTGTACATGTTAAATTTAATTCTTTTGTCACCAATGTATAATGGGTAGTGGTAATTTCACAGGATAGTAATCCAGAGAGCCTGGGGTAATGCTCTGGGGTTCATGTCACACTATCTGTCACCCCCACGACTTGCCTGGGCTTGCAAAACCTCACTAACTGTCCTGTCTGGAGACAAAACACATCTCTTTAACCTGTGCTTAACGCTTTCTCCACTCACATTGTCTGTACCTTTAAGACTTGATTCCCTGTAAAGACTCGCATTCCAACCATTATTTTGTAAATTGAGTTTGTGAATAGAACTCCCACTCACCTGACGAAGGGACAGCCTGTTCCGAAAGCTTGTGGCTTTTGCTACCAAATAAACCTGTTGGACTTTAGCCTGGTGTTGTGAGACTTCTTACTGTAATGCTCTGAGGACATGGGTTCAAATCCCACTATGAAATTCAATCAATTAAAGTGAATAATCTTGTGCACAAAACAACATTTTAAACATTTCATAATGGCATTGCTATTTGGTATCTTTTAATGGCTTCAATAACTGTTGTAGCCAGGTCATAGACTTGATTGTTGTTGAATCCAAGTCATGTTGTCCTGCCTTCTGGCACCTTACACATTTTAGATTGTCTTTCAAATTAAAGCTGGAGAACAAATTTCAAAAGCTTTATTTATGCAAAATTTATAGAATATTTAAAAATAGCTGCATATGTGTGGGAGAGAGAAATGGCTTCGACTCTGCTGATTAGCTAACTATAGTCACCCTAGTTGGTGTTCAAATTATATGCACAATAAACATCACTTAAAACCTGAGAGATAAAGCAGATTGCATGCCTTTCCTCACTTTTAGTGTTTAAAATTCAAATCCGTTCAATCATGAAAAGTAAGAGAGAGCCTCTAATTAGCTCCTTTGTATTGCATAATTGGTGTTGATAGTTAGAAAATGGTAACTGACTCATTACTGATACCTATAAGGCAGACAGAATCGTAACAAAGTTATAGAAAGGGGAACATATGTAGAGCAGGGAAGATAGGGGGAATGCAGACCTTCACTTCATAAAGCTAAGTACAAAACATTTAATGAATGTTTGCAGCATCTGTTGAATAATTAGACTTGTGCTGCCAACCCTGGGACACCCATCCCCCTCCCTCCCTCCTTCTATTTCCTGCCAGGTTTGAAATGAAGCTGAGTACAAGGAGACACATGTGGAGTAATAATGGCATAAAAAAGTTGTGTTGAATGGTCTGTGATGTGTATTTTAAGCCTCCCGCTCTCTTTTAGCCACCACCCACGTGCACGCACAGATATTCCCACACATACCCACTCCCGCACAGACAAGCATGCACATGCCTACTCACACGCACATCCGCACTCCTGTGTGCACCCCCACTCCCACACACACACCTGCTCCCACACACGCACACACTCCACATGTGCACGCACACACTCCTGCGTACGCACCCACTCCTGCACACACACATGCCCATGGCTGCTCCCATGCACATGCCCGCTCCTGCGCGCACCAGCTTGCACGCACACACACACACCCACTCCCGCACATGCATACACACCCACTCCCGTGCACGCACAGACCCACTCCCACACACACACCTGCAAGTCCTTTTGCTTGGTATTACCATGCCCTACGTTGTAAATGACACAAACATTATATTTGCCAGGTTGTCAGACATAGAAATTTGAATTTTTGTTAGGGGCTGTTGAAAAGGTTGCCATTGCTAACCAAACTGAGAAAAATACAAAAAATACCTTCCATTGACTTCTGGATAATTTTAAGCAGAAGTGTTAAAATTGTAAAATCTAGTTGACCCAAGGTGACTAAGGATGGTAGCAGTAAGTGCATAATCGAAGGTTAATGCAGTTTGAGTAATGGGCAAAATATCTTTCATGAGTTATTTAATACTTAAGATTATAAATACCTGTTTACTCTAGTGTACTGTAAATACATTTCTGCTGGCTATAAGCCTTTCTTCAGTGTTAATTTGCAATTTTTATGTCTTCAGGCAACATCACAACGCGGATTAGAACCCCTGAGACAGGCTCTGATGAAGCCATCAAATCCATTCTGGAACAGGCCAAGAGAGAACTACAGGTGCAAAAAAATGGTGAGTAAAGTGAAAGCACAGATAAGTAGGAGCAGACCTCCGGTGGAATTGCTTTGTTCTCTTCAATATTTGGAGGTGAGACATCTTTTGTGCTGAAACTCAAGTTTTTGCATGAAGCAATTGCATTCTATACCCAAAACCAAAGCGGGATATAACATCAACAACTTCCATATTGTGACACAAACCAATGAACCTCAATTTATCAATCTTATATAATGCAAACCTTACTGTGAGTTTTAAGAACATAAGAACTAGGAGCAGGAGTAGGCATCTGGCCCCCTCAAGCCTGCTCCGCCATTCTATAAGATCATGGCTGATCTTTTCGTGGACTCAGCTCCACTTACCCGCCCGCTCACCAGAACCCTTAATTCCTTTATTGTTCAAAAATGTATCTATCCTTGCCTTAAAAACATTTAATGAGGTAGCCTCAACTGCTTCACTGGGCAGGGAATTCCACAGATACACAACCATTTGTGTGAAGAAGTTCCTCCTCAACTCAGTCCTAAATCTGCTTCCCCTTATTTTGAGGCTATGCCCCCTAGTTCTAGTTTCACCTGCCAGTGGAAACAACTTCCCTGCTTCTATTCCCTTCATAATCTTATATATTTCTATGAGATCTCCCCTCATCCTTCTGAATTCCAATGAGTATAGCCCCAGTCTACTCAGTCTCTCCTCATAAGCGAACCCTCTCAACTCCAGAATCAACCGAGTGAATCTCCTCTGCACCCCCTCCAGTGCCAGTATATCCTTTCTCAAGTAAGGAGACCAAAACTGTACACAGTACTCCAGGTGTGGCCTCAATGTTCTTATGTTCTTAAAACTCACAGGTGAGCTGGCAAGGTGGATACAAAACTGGCTCAGTCAAAGAAGACAGAGGGTAGCAGTGGAAGGGTGCGTTTCTGAATGGAGGGCTGTGACAAGTGGTGTTCCTCAGGGATCAGTGCTGGGACCTTGTAACTGGATTGATTAGTAAGTTTGTGGACGACACAAAGATTGGTGGATTTGCGGATAGCGATGAGGACCATCAGAGGATGCAGCAGGATATAGATCAGTTGGAGACTTGGGCGGAGAGATGGCAGATGGAGTTTAATCCGGACAAATGTGAGGTAATACATTTTGGAAGGTCTAATACAGATAGGAAATATACAGTAAATGAACAGGTTCTGCAATATACAGAACCCTCAGGAGTATTGATAGGCAAAGGGATCTGGGTGTACAGGTACACAGGTCACTGAAAGTGGCAATGCAAGTGGAGAAGGTAGTCAAGAAGGCATACAGCATGCTTGCCTTCATCGGCCAGGGTATTGAGTTAAAAATTGGCAAGTCATGTTGACGCTTTATAGAGCCTTAGTGAGGCCGCACTTGGAATATAGTGTTCAATTCTGGTCGCCACACTACCAGAAGGATGTGGAGGCTTTGGAGAGGGTACAGAAAAGATTTACCAGAATGTTGCCTGGTATGGAGGGCATTAGCTATGAGGAGAGGTTGGAGAAACTTGGTTTGTTCTCACTGGAGTGACGGAGATTGAGGTCAGACCTGATAGAAGTCTACAAGATTATGAGGGGCATGGACAGAGAGGATAGTCAGAAGCTTTTTCCCAGGGTGGAAGTCAATTACTAGGGGGCATAGGTTTAAAGTGCGAGGGGCAAGTTATCTGCTGCACCTGCAAACCAACTCTTTGAGATTCCTGCACAAGGACACCCAGGTCCCTCTGCACAGTAACATGCTGCATTTTATTACCATTTAAATAATAATCCATTTTGTTATTTTGCCATTTTGCCAAAATGGATGACCTCACATTTAGCAACATTGTACTCCATCTGCCAGACCCTTGCCCACTCACTTAGACTATCTATATCCCTTTGCAGACTTTCAGCGTCCTCTGCACACTTTGCCCTGCCGCCCTCTTAGTGTCATCTGCGAAGTTTGACGCAGGTCCCCAACTCCAAATCATCCATGTAAATTGTAAACAATTGCGGCCCCAATACTGATCCCTGAGGCACACCACTAGTCACTGATCGCCAACCAGAAAAATACACATTTACCCCCACTCTTTGCTTTCTGCTAGTTAACTAATCCTCTGTCTATCCTAATACATTACTTGTAACACCGTGCACCTTTTATCTTATGTAGCAGTCTTTGGTGTGGCACCTTGTCAAATGCCTCCTGGAAATCCAGATACACCACATCCACAGGTTCCCCATTGTCCACTGCATATGTAATGTTCCCAAAGAATTCCACCAAATTAGTCAAACATGACCTTCCCTTCATGAACCCATGCTGTGTCTTACCAATGGGACAATTTATATCCAGATGTCTCGCTATTTCTTCCTTGATGTTACATTCGAGCATTTTCCCTACTACAGAAAACCTTCAAAGACAATACATACTGGAAAACACTTGCAACTCCGAAAAATTGTGTTTTTAAGAATTATGCTATGCTAGTTAATTATTTCGGTTCAGAATTGTTTTCCAAAATATATTTTTTTTCGGTCAAAAGATTTTAATCCTTTTGTGAGTTTTTGTTACACAAGAGACTGACACACTGAGATTCACTTGACATTTGTATGGAAGTTGCCTTTCTGAAATTTTGAAGCATTGTCTTAATGTCTTAATTCTGTACTGTGATATTGACAAAAAAAATCTTAAGTATTGCTGTTGAAGCTTTTCATCTTGCGCTCATCATGACAGTTCACAAGAAAAGTACAGAGAATAACAATATATATTTCATGAGAGGATAGTGCTGATTAATTGGCAAGTGGACTCTGATTGGCAGATGCATTGCTGTGGAGAATGCATCAGGGAACAGTTAATGAAAGGCTTTTGTTCAAATTCAAACTGGGCAGGTCAACTCTGATTGGTCTAAGTGTTGCCAAGGGTCATGAACCAAGGAATGGCTGTCCCCCAAGCTTGTGTTTTGTTGAAAAAGGTGCAATGCTCCTTCTATCTGCAAAGAACAGGGCTGTGTGTGAACATATGTCGCTTCTAAGAAAGGTATGTGTAAGGAAGGCACATTGCCAACCCGACTGATAATCTTAAATTAGTTTTCAGTGTCATGCACAATCCAGATTGTTTAACAAATGTTGTCCAATTGTAGAATCACATCTAATGTTGGATGTTTTGAGTTTTGCAAGGTTATGAGGAGATTTACCAGGATGCTGCCTGGTTTGGAGGGTAGGTCTTATGAGGAAAGGTTGAGGGAGCCAGGGCTGTTCTCTCTGGAGCAGAGGAGGCTGAGGGGAGACTTAATAGAGGTTTATAAAATGATGAAGGGGATAGATCGAGTGAACGTTCAAAGACTATTTCCTCAGGTGGATGGAGCTATTACAAGGGGGCATAACTATAGGGTTCATGGTGGGAGATATAGGAAGGATATCAGAGGTAGGTTCTTTACGCAGAGAGTGGTTGGGGTGTGGAATGGACTGCCTGCAGTGATAGTGGAGTCAGACACTTTAGGAACATTTAAGCAGTTATTGGATAGGCACATGGAGCACACCAGGATGATAGGGAGTGGGAGAGCTTGATCTTGGTTTCAGATAAAGCTCGGCACAACATCGTGGGCCGAAGGGCCTGTTCTGTGCTCTACTGTTCTATGTTCTATGTTTCGTTAGTACTTGTTTCAAACAGCTGAAGAGATGTGCTGTGTGATACAATCCCCCAGTCATTGGGATGTATGGCCTACATACCTGGCATCACACCGGCATTCAAATACTACATTACTTCTTTGTGTGATAGGCTTTTTGGCTTGTTGGCAGCATCCTGTTTTTGGAGAATACTACTCATGTTGCTACAGCATAGTGACAGCATGAAATGGCTAGCTTCACCTGTTGTTTAATTTTTTTGAGTTATCTTGCCCTTCCAGGGTAATCTCGGGCAAACTGGGCACTTTTAGAATCATAGAAGGAGGCCATTCGGCCCATCAAGCCTGCACCAGCAACACTCCCACCCAGGCCCCAACCCCATAACCCATTTACTCTGCTAATCCCCTGACACTAAGGATCAATTTAGCATGGCCAATCAACCTAACCCCACACATTTTTGGAATGAGAGGGGAAACCAAAGCACCCAGAGGAAATCCACGCAGACACGGGGAGAACGTGCAGATTCCACACAGACAGTAACCCGAGGCCAAAATTGAACCCGGGTCCCTGGTGCTGTGAGGCAGCAGCGCTAACCACCGTGCCACCCCCTTTTCAAGATCAAATGTGGCTGCCTTATGCTCTTTAATTAATTTGCATGATATGTCGGCCATATATCCCAACAACTGGGGAATTGTATCATGCAGCACGTCCCTTGTTTGCAACAAGCGAAGTGCAAACCAAACACAACCAGCTCTTGCTTGCAAAACTCAAAACATAGGCCGGGATGGGCGGAGCAAGCCGGTAAAATTGCACGAGAGCCGCAAAGTTAGGATCGCGCCCCAATTTCTCGGTTCTTGTGACCTTAGGATAGCCAAATTTCCAGCAAGGTCAGCCTCTCGCCGAAAATGGGCAAGAGGCTGAATAAATTATTCAAATACATTCCAATGTTAATTTCCATGTGATGAGCGCTAAAGCGTCCAAGCTTACTTGCCTTTATGGCCTCGTCGGGAGAGGTTCTCTCTGGCGAGGAAAACACCTGCTCCCCATGAACAGGGAAGAGTCGTGTTGGCCTCACCAGGCCAGACCCCTCTTGATCTTGACCTCTTCTATCAAATCTCCTCTCCACCCTCTCTTCTGTAAGGAAACAACCACAGCTTCTCCAATCTATCCAAGTAACTGAAGTCCCTCCTCTTTACCAGCCTGTTCATATCCTCTTGAAGTCTCATTTCACAATTGTTTACCCTGGCAGGTTTGCTATATGAATACAATTTTTCAATTATTTTATGAACTTGGAACTGGCCAGAATTTGAGAAAGATCCATAATAAAATTGCCACTGTTGAAATAAATTTTCAGATGTATTTTGTTTTGTATGTTACAGTTGATTCAACTCAGCCACCCTGTACATCTAGCAGTGGTGGTTCAGATGAAGCAATTTGGTCAATATTGGAACAGGCCCGACGTGAGATGGAAGCTCAGAAGGCAGGCCTTGAGCCGACACCGAAGCCAACATCAGTTACTCAAGCT
This sequence comes from Mustelus asterias, assembly GCF_964213995.1. Classification (NCBI taxonomy): domain Eukaryota; kingdom Metazoa; phylum Chordata; class Chondrichthyes; order Carcharhiniformes; family Triakidae; genus Mustelus; species Mustelus asterias. The sequence goes on along the minus strand of NC_135812.1, from coordinate 52,401,532 downwards.
GAATTGGTCCTCCATTCGTCCAAAGCGGCTTCATCTTCATCATTCTCTTCCTCGCTGACAGGCATGAAAAAGCCTTTCACAGTGGATTCCAGCAACAATGTAACACAAAGCTCTCATGGATTTAAAAAAGAAGCATTGCATGACACGTGCTCCTCAGAGCACCATGGGATAGCAGACACACCACACAATATGCTCAAGCAAGTTAAAAATGAATTGGGACGAAGTAGTATATGGAGGGACCAGTGGTGGAACACAGTTTGTCCTGACAGAAGAAATTCAGCCTTTTCAGAAGATGGAAGAACAGAGGAAGCTTGCAGTGGGAGAGAAAGGATTGGTAATCCAAGCAGATTGGAACGAAATGCTTTGCAAGGACCTGCTGCTTCTGACCACTGGAAGGACTGGCAAAATGCAGAGTCACCATACTCTCAAGCATCAGATTTAGGCACAGTGGTCGCAAGTAGCAGTGTGACTCCACAGAGCAGTCCACTGCCTTCTTCACCTCTTGTCCCCATCGCAAAACCGCATAAGCCCTCTGTCCCACCACTAACACCAGAGCAGTATGAGATTTACATGTACCAGGAAGTGGACACAGCTGAGCTGACGCGACAGGTGAAGGAAAAGTTGGCCAAGAATGGGATCTGTCAAAGGATCTTTGGGGAAAAGGTAAGCAATTTCTAAAAACATCTTGGTTTTTTTTTCGGATAGTTTATTCGGGCATCTTATGTGAATTACAAATATGTTTAAGATTTGGGTCTCCTCCCAACATTTGTAACTGGAATTCAGACCCCAAACGTTGTTTGATTCCAAAATGAGGTCAGTACAAAGTGCAATTTCCAGAGTACTGCCATTATGAGTGTCAAGTTGCTTACTGTGCAGCATATTTTGGGTCCAGATGTACGCCACAAATCTTGAGTCAAACATTTTGACTTGTGGAGAGGGATAGGGCCGTACGGCAGGGCAAGGTTTACAATTGGGGGAGAGGTAATTATGATGCAATTAGGCAAAAATTAGGGGGCATAAGTTGGGAACAGAAACTGTCAGAGAAAGGAACTAATGAAAAGTGGAACTTTTTCAAGGAACAAATACTGGATGTCCTTGATGGGTATGTCCCTGTCAGGCAGGGAGGAAATGGCCGAGTGAGGGAACCATGGTTCACGAAAGAGGTGGAATGTCTTGTGAAAAGGAAGAGGGAAGCTTATGTAGGGATGAGGAAACAAGGTTCAGATGGCTCGATTGAGGGTTACAAGTTAGCAAGGAATGAGCTGAAAAAGGGGTTTACGAGAGCTAGGAGGGGACACGAGAAGTCCTTGGCGGGTCGGATCAAGGAAAACCCCAAGGCTTTTTACTCTTATGTGAAGAATAAAAGAATGACCAGGGTGAGGTTAGGGCCGGTCAAGGACAGTAGTGGGAACTTGTGTATGGAGTCAGTAGAGATAGGCGAGGTGATGAATGAATACTTTTCTTCAGTGTTCACCAAGGAGAGGGGCCATGTTTTTGAGGAAGAAAGGGTGTTACAGGCTAATAGGCTGGAGGAAATAGATGTTCGGAGGGAGGATGTCCTGGCAGTTTTGAATAAACTGAAGGTCGATAAGTCCCCTGGGCCTGATGAAATGTATCCTAGGATTCTTTGGGAGGCAAGGGATGAGATTGCAGAGCCTTTGGCTTTGATCTTTGGGTCCTCGCTGTCCACGGGGATGGTGCCAGAGGACTGGAGAATGGCGAATGTTGTTCCTCTGTTTAAGAAAGGGAATAGAAATGACCCTGGTAATTATAGACTGGTTAGTCTTACTTCGGTGGTTGGTAAATTGATGGAAAAGGTCCTTAGAGATGGGATTTACGACCATTTAGAAAGATGCGGATTAATCCGGGATAGTCAGCACGGATTTGTGAAGGGCAAGTCGTGCCTCACAAATTTGATTGAATTTTTTGAGGAGGTCACTAAGTGTGTTGATGAAGGTAGGGCAGTTGATGTCATATACATGGATTTTAGTAAGGCGTTTGATAAGGTCCCCCATGGTCGGCTTATGATGAAAGTGAGGAGGTGTGGGATAGAGGGAAAGTTGGCCGATTGGATAGGTAACTGGCTGTCTGATCGAAGACAGAGGGTGGTGGTGGGTGGAAAATTTTCGGATTGGAGGCAGGTTGCTAGCGGAGTGCCGCAGGGATCAGTGCTTGGTCCTCTGCTCTTTGTGATTTTTATTAATGACTTAGAGGAGGGGGCTGAAGGGTGGATCAGTAAATTTGCTGATGACACCAAGATTGGTGGAGTAGTGGATGAGGTGGAGGGCTGTTGTAGTCTGCAAAGAGACATAGATAGGATGCAAAGCTGGGCTGAAAAATGGCAAATGGAGTTTAACCCTGATAAATGTGAGGTGATTCATTTTGGTAGGACTAATTTAAATGTGGATTACAGGGTCAAAGGTAGGGTTCTGAAGACTGTGGAGGAACAGAGAGATCTTGGGGTCCATATCCACAGATCTCTAAAGGTTGCCATTCAAGTGGATAGAGCTGTGAAGAAGGCCCATAGTGTGTTAGCTTTTATTAACAGGGGGTTGGAGTTTAAGAGCCGTGGGGTTATGCTGCAACTGTACAGGGCCTTGGTGAGACCACATTTGGAATATTGTGTGCAGTTCTGGTCACCTCACTATAAGAAGGATGTGGAAGCGCTGGAAAGAGTGCAGAGGAGATTTACCAGGATGCTGCCTGGTTTGAAGGGTAGGTCTTATGAGGAAAGGTTGAGGGAGCTAGGGCTGTTCTCTCTGGAGCGGAGGAGGCTGAGGGGAGTCTTAATAGAGGTTTATAAAATGATGAAGGGGATAGATAGAGTGAACGTTCAAAGACTATTTCCTCGGGTGTATGGAGCTATTACAAGGGGGCATAACTATAGGGTTCGTGGTGGGAGATACAGGAAGGATATCAGAGGTAGGTTCTTTACGCAGAGAGTGGTTGGGGTGTGGAATGGACTGCCTGCAGTTATAGTGGAGTCAGACACTTTAGGAACATTTAAGCGGTTATTGGATAGGCACATGGAGCACACCAGGATGATAGGGAGTGGGAGAGCTTGATCTTGGTTTCAGATAAAGCTCGGCACAACATCGTGGGCCGAAGGGCCTGTTCTGTGCTGTACTGTTCTATGTTTTATGTGTCTCTCCAACTCTGGCCTGCTATACATACCCTAGTTCTTCTTCCCCACCACTGGCAACCATGCTTACAACAATCTAGACTCTAAGCTTCAAACTTCACTGCCACACCTCTTCAACTCTTCACTTGTTTTTCCTCCTCTGAGATGCGTTTCAAACATCTACATCTTTGACCAAGGCCACTCGTCCTCAAATCTCCTTCATGACATAGAATCAATTTTTAATCTTATTAATCCATTTAGCTGTGGCTCAGTCCATAGCACACTTGTCCCTGAATCTCAAGTCTCTAGGGTTGAGGTCCACCCCAGGGCTTGAGCACAGAAATCAAGGCAGACTCTCCAGTGCAGAAACTGAGGGAGGTGCCGTCATTTGGATGAGACGTTAAACCAAGGCCCCATCTGCCAGTTCAGGTGGATGTAAAAGATCACATGACACTGTTTTGGAAAAAAAGCAGGGAAGGTTTCCCCAGTATCCTGGGACCAATATTTATCCCTCATTCAAAATCACAAAAACAATTATCTGGTCATTATCACATTGCTGATAGCACGATTTTGTTGAACACATTAACTGCCATGTTTCCTACAATGCAACACTTCAAAAAGTATATCATAGAATCGTCACAGTGCAGGAGGCCATTCAGCCCTTCCAGTCTGCACCAATTCCCCAACAGAGTATCTTACCTGGGCCCTCTCCCCCACCCTATCCCTGTAACCCCAAACATTTAGCATGGCCAATCCACCCAACCTATATGTCTTTGGACTGTGGGAGGAAACCGGAGCACCCGGAGAAAACCCACGCAGACGCGGGGAGAATGTGCAAACTCGACATAGACAGTGACCCAAGGCTGGAATTGAAGCCGGGTCCCTGGCACTGTGAGGCAGCAGTGCTAACCACTGTGCTATTTACACCTTTGGCTGTAAAGTGCTTTGAGATTCCCAATGGTTGTGAAAAATTTGATTTAAGTACAATCGTTTTTCAGGGGCAGGCACTATTTAAATGCAAAATGTCTTTGTTATCTTGGAATCCTTTTTTTAAAACAAAGTACTTTAGATATTGCGGAGTGTTTAAAAGTAGCATTATTCATTTTAGTAAAGAACAAAGAAAATTACAGCACAGGAACAGGCCCTTCAGCCCTCCAAGCCTGCACCAACCATGCTGCCCGACTGAATTAAAACCCCCTACCCTTCTGGGGACCATATCTCTCCATTCACATCCTATTCATGTATTTGTCCAGACACCCTTTAAAACTCACTATTGTATCTGCTTCCACCACCTCCCTGGCAGCGAGTTCCAGGCACCCACCACCCTCTGTGTAAAAAAAACTTGCCTCGTACACCTCCTTTAAACCTTGCCCCTCGCACCTTAAACCTATGCCCCCTAGTAATTGATTCTTCCACCCTGGGAAAAAGCTTCTGACTATCCACTCTGCCCATGCCCCTCATAATCTTGTAGACTTCTATTAGGCCCCTCAACCTCCGTCATTCCAATGAGAACAAACCAAGTTTCTCCAACCTCTTCTCATAGCTAATGTCCTCCATACCAGGCAACATCCTGGTAAATCTTTTCTATACCTTCTCCAAAGTCTCCACATCCTTCTGGTAGTGTGGCGACCAGAATTGAACAATATATTCCAAGTGCGGCCTAACTAAGGTTCTATAAAGCGTCAACATGACTTGCCAATTTTTAAACTCAATACCCCGGCCGATGAAGGCAAGCGTGCCATATGCCTTCTTGACTCTCTCCCCCACCTGCATTGCCACTTTCAGTGATCTGTGTACCTGTACACCCAGATCCCTCTGTCTATCAATACTTTTAAGGCTTCTGCCATTTACTGTATATTTCCTATCTTTATTAGACCTTCCAAAATGCAATACCTCACATTTATCTGGATTAAACTCCATCTGCCACCTCTCCGCCCAAGCCTCCAACCTATCTATATCCTGCTGTATCCTCTGATGGTCCTCATCGCTATCCACAAATCCACCAACCTTTATGTCGTCTCAGTTACATTTTCCTCCAAATCATTTATATATATTGCAAACAGCAAAGGTCCCAGCACTGATCCCTGAGGAATGCTACTTGTCACAGCCCTCCATTCAGAAACACACCCTTCCACTGTTACCCTCTGCCTTCTATGAGCGAGCCAGTTCTGTATTCACCTTGCCAGCTCACCTCTGATCCCATGCGACTTCACCTTCTGCACCAGTCTGCCACGAGGGACCTTGTCAAAGGCCTTACTGAAGTCCATGTAGACAACATCCACTGCCCTACCCTCATCAATCATCTTCATCAATTCCTCGAAAAACTCGATCAACTGAGTGAGACACGACCTCCCCTTCACAAAACCAAGTTGCCTCTCGCGAATATGTCCACTTATTTCCAAGTGGGAGTAAATCCTGTCTCGAAGAATCCACTTCAATAATTTCCCTACCACTGATGTAAGACTCACTGGCCTGTGATAACCTGGATTATTCTTGCTACCCTTCTTAAACAAAGGAACAACATTGGCGATTCTCCAATCCTCTGGGACCTCCCCTGTATTCTGTAACTTGATTTTGTGTCTCTGTGCCCTGTTTGAGAGCAGATTTCCACTCCATCTGACGAAGGAGCAGCACTCCGAAAGCTAATGGCATTTGCTACCAAATAAACCTTGTCCCTGCTTCACATTATACACAGATCTGTGTATGTTCAATACACAACTATATTTGTATGTAATTGTGATCCAAAAGTTTGTTTCAGTTCTTAATCAGTTGGTAATCTTGCTTCGCTTTAATCTCAGAATAACTCACAAAGAATGATGCTGTTAACAGATTAGTTACAGCATCCAATTTATTTGTTAATACGCTCCATCATTATACTGTTCCACACTTGGTGTGTGTGCATGCTTGGCAATATTGAAATAGTGTTCAAAAGTGCCAATGTGAGAATCACAAATGAAGCGCTGTTTTGGTCTGAAGCTACTGTATTATTGCATTAGAGGTTTACTGTATTATGCATTCACATAACCAATGCTTGTTGTAATATTTCCTTTTAGTAAAGCTAAACCATTGAGGACAAAAGATTTTTTCTTTTGGAGCAACATGAATCTCCAGTTAGCCAAGTCACTGGCACTAAATTATGTTGCCATTAAAAAGCAGGAAAGAGATATAATCTTAATTTCACTGAAATGTAATGGTATATCGCCTTCCAAAATAATCTGATTTATTTGAAGATTTGCAGGTTAACTGGAGAATGGGTCATAGCCAGTGCCAAGATATAATATCAGTCTCTACTAATAAGTTGTGCTCAGCATTGTAAGTGGAAAGTGTTTTGGTATATATGACTGCTGACCACCAGCGAACCTTTATACCAAATTTAGCAGATTATAAATTCTGATTGAGTTTGTTTTTTATACGACCACATAAGGGTGGAACTGTGAAAAACAAGCTTCTATGTTCCCACATCAGAAGGTGTGGTTTCCATTATACAATGGTTCTGGCTTCTCGAACAATGTCATAGCACCAGTGTGATAACACTTAGAAGGGAACTATTTATCATTCTAATTGTCATCACTCAGGTGTTGCGTCTGACTACACAACCATTCAGCTCCGCATCGGCCACATCAAATGACTACAGTGGAGCATTCTGCACTGGAGCAACACCGGTAAGTCCCTGATTAATTTTTAAGAAAATCCATCTTGTTAAAAGAAAAGTTGCAGGCCAGAACCATTGTATAAACATTATAATAAAAGAAAAGTATTAAAACATTATAATGGTGAAATCAGACCGAGATAACACACTCTTACCTCTTTTACTTTACAATGGCAGATAATGGCCATATAAAGTCCTACCAAACACCAAGTTCAGCACAGTATCCTTTATTTATGTAAGAAATGGAGACGCTGGATAAAATTCAGGCAGTATAAGAAGTCTGGAGTCTATTGGTTTTAGAGTCTAAATGAGTTCTTCTCCATTACAGTGAGCCAGTTGATATTATTTGACATTAAGTAGAGTGTTGTACAGCGAAATTCATTTTCTACCACAAAAATGTAGAACTAGAACATTATCTGGGATTATTTTGATAAATGGCTGAAACACAGGGTGCATGGAAGAAAGGAAGGGAAAAAGGTTGAAAAGGCAAAGAACAAAAATATAAATGAGCAAGGAAAGCAAATGAAATTATTGAAAACATTATGGAAAATGGAGCAAGAGATAAATAACACCAGTGATCCAAATTACTGCCAGAAAATTGATGCTTTGCTTATAGCTGTCTGCATCAGTGACTTTGAAATCTGGATCAGTAACCCATCAAAATAACTCGTGATCCTTGAAATGACTTTCAACACTTGGATGCATTTTGCATGTTTATAAATGTAAAACTATGTAGCATTTTCTTTATTAGCAAAGTCAAAAAAATTAAAAGACACAATTACTCACAAAGTTTTTTGTTTTTCTTTGCCATGCCCTTGCTCTTTTTTTTAGGTTTTGGGACTGTCACAAGGGAGTGTCAGTGACATGCTATCTAGGCCTAAGCCTTGGAGTAAACTGACTCAGAAAGGCCGAGAACCCTTTATTCGTATGCAGCTATGGCTGAATGGTGAGCTGGGACAGAGCGTTCTTCCATCCCAGATCCAGCAAGCGGGACAAGGTAGGCCCGAGAGACCATGTGTATGCATAGTATTAAAACATAACTGGATTCAACATCTGTGTGAACAGAATTATTGACCACTATCTTGTGGCTGTTCACATAGCCATAATGACAGGGAATATCCTTTTACCATAGTTACAGGAAATACCTTTTAGTTTAAAAGAAATTTCTTTACATTGTATTAGTCCCTCTTTCTACCCGTACATATTTTTCTTTATTTAATAATTTAGAACATTCTAATCAATTTAGCATCAATTCTATTAATGGCAAAGCATTTCAATTATTTTTGCATGAAAATGGTATTTCCAATCAAAATGGTTGTGTAATTAACAAATAAATTTCATTATAGACAAATGTGAGGTGATGCATTTTAATAGGAGGAATAAGGAGGCAACTCACTACTTGGAAGTTAAGTATCTAAATGGTGCAGAGGAGCAAAGGGATCTGAGGGTACTGATCAACAAATCACAGAGTAGGACCGCAGGTTAATATGGTCATAGAGTTACCAAGTAAAACATTAGGTTTCATTTCATTTAAAGGATATCATAAACAGAGCGGTTATGATATCCTTTGATCCAAACTTGGTTAGGCCACACTCAAAAGCCACAGTTATGGCACAAAAGGAGGCCGTTTGACCCATTGAGTCCATGCCAGCTCTCCACAAAGCAATCCAGTCAATCCCATTTCTCTGCTTGGTCTCTGGAACCCTGCAGGTTTATTTCTTTTAAGCATCTATCAAGTCTTCCTTTTGCAATTGTTGACCACTCTCGTAGGTAATGAGATCCATTGCTCGCTGCATAAAGAAGGTCTCCTTCACCCAAGCTCTCATATGCTTTGCTAGCATTTTCTCAATGTGTCCTGCCACATGCACTCCCAAATAATACTGTTCTTGCACGCTCTTTAGAACTGTGCCATTAAGTGTATATTGCTCTTCCTATTTCTTCTATCAAAATATATAGAACCATAGAACATTCTATGATTCTATGATTACAGCACAGAAACAGGCCTTTTGGCCCTTCTCGGCTGTGCCGAACCATTTTCCGGCCAAGTCCCACTGACCTGCACCTGGACCATATCCCCCCACACCCCTCTCATCCATGTACCTGTCCCAAATTTTTCTTAAATGTTAAAAGTGAGCCCGCATTAACCACCTCATCTGGCAGCTCATTCCACACTCCCACCACTCTCTGTGTGAAGAAGCCCCCCCTAATATTCCCTTTAAACTTTTCCCCCCTCGCCCTTAACCCATCTCCTCTAGTTATTTTCTCCCCTAGCCTCTGGAAAAAGCCTGCTTGCATTCACTCTATCTACACCCATCATAATTTTATACACCTCTATCAAATCTCCCCTCATTCTTCTACGCTCCAGGGAATAAAGTCCTAACCTATTCAACCTTTCTCTATAACTCAGTTTCTCAAGTCCCGGCAACATCCTTGTAAACCTTCTCTGCACTCTTTCAACCTTATTAATATCCTTCCTGTAATTAGGTGACCAAAACTGCACACAATACTCTAAATTCGGCCTCACCAATGTCTTATACAACCTCACCATAACATTCCAACTCCTATACTCAATACTTTGATTTATAAAGGCCAATGTACCAAAAGCACTCTTTACGACCCTATCGACCTGTGACGCCACTTTTAGGGAATTATGTATCTGTATTCCCAGATCCCTCTGTTCGACTGCACTCTTCAGTGTCCTACCATTTACCTTGTACGTTCTACCTTGGTTTGTCCTTCCAAAGTGCAATACCTCACACTTGTCTGCATTAAACTCCATCTGCCATTTTTCAGCCCATTTTTCTAGCTGGTCCAAATCCCTCTCCAAGCTTTGAAAACCTTCCTCACTGTCCACTACACCTCCAATCTTCGTATCATCAGCAAATTTGCTGATCCAATTTACCACATTATCATCCAGATCATTGATATAGATGACAAACAACAATGGACCCAGCACTGATCCCTGTGGCACACCACTAGTCACAGGCCTCCACTCAGAGAAGCAATCCTCCACTACCACTCTCTGGCTTCTTCCATTGAGCCAATGTCTAATCCAATTTACTACCTCTCCATGTATACCTAGCGACTGAACCTTCCTAACTAACCTCCCATGCGGGACCTTGTCAAAGGCCTTACTGAAGTCCATGTAGACAACATCCACTGCCTTCCCTTCATCCACTTTCCTGGTAACCTCCTCGAAAAACTCTAATAGATTGGTTAAACATGACCTACCATGCACAAAGCCATGTTGACTCTCCCTAATAAGTCCCTGTCTATCCAAATATTTGTAGATCCTATCTCTTAGTACTCCTTCCAATAATTTACCTACTACTGACGTCAAACTTACCAGCCTATAATTTCCCGCATTACTTTTTGAGCCTTTTTTAAACAACGGAACAACATGAGCTATCCTCCAATCATCCGGCACGTCACCCGTGGATACCGACATTTTAAATATATCTGCCAGGGCCCCTGCAATTGCAACACTAGTCTCCTTCAAGGTACGAGGGAATACCCTGTCCAGTCCTGGGGATTTATCTACTCTGATTTGCCTCAAGACAGCAAGCACCTCCTCCCCTTTAATCTGTATAGGTTCCATGACCTCCCTACTTGTTTGCCTTATTTCCATAGACTCCATGCCAGTTTCCTTAGTAAATATGGATGCAAAAAACCCATTTAATATCTCCCCCATTTCTTTTGGTTCCATACATAGCCGACCACTCTGATCTTCAAGAGGACCAATTTTATCCCTTACTATCCTTTTGCCCTTAATATCCCTGTAGAAGCTCTTAGGATTATTTAACATAGAAACCCTACAGTGCAGAAGGAGGCCATTCGGCCCATCGAGTCTGCACCGACCACAATCCCACCCAGGCCCTCCCCCCACATATTTTACCCGCTAATCCCTCTAACCTACACATCCCAGGACTCTAAGGGACAATTTTTAACCTGGCCAATCAACCTAACCCGCACATCTTTGGACTGTGGGAGGAAACCGGAGCACCCGGAGGAAACCCACGCAGACACGAGGAGAATGTGCAAACTCCACACAGACAGTGACCCGAGCCGGGAATCGAACCCGGGATCCTGGAGCTGTGAAGCAGCAGTGCTAACCACTGTGCTACCGTGCCGCCTTCACCTTGTCTGCCAAAGCAACCTCATGTCTTCTTTTCGCCCTCCTGATTTCTTAAGTAGTTTCTTGCACTTTTTATACTCCTCAGGCATCTTATTTGCTCCCTGTTGCCTATACATGTCATACATCTCTCTCTTCTTCTTGATCAGAGTTCCAATATCCCTCAAGAACCAAGGTTCCTTATTCTTATTCACTTTGCCTTTAATCCTGACAGGAACATACAAACTCTGCACTCTCAAAATTTCTCCTTTGAAGGCCTCCCACTTACCAATCACATCCTTGCCAGAGAACAGCCTGTCCCAATCCACGCTTTTTAGATCCTTTCTCATTTCTGCAAATTTGGCCTTTTTCCAGTTTAGAGCCTCAACCCGAGGACCAGATCTATCTTTATCCATGATCAACTTGAAACTAATAGCGTTATGATCACTGGAACCAAAGTGTTCCCCTACACACACTTCCGTCACTTGTCCTAACTCGTTTCCTAATAGGAGATCTAATATTGCATCCTGTCTAGTTGGTACCTCTATATGTTGAATTAGAAAATTTTCCTGAACACATTTTACAAACTCTAACCTGCCTAGACCTTTAACAGTATGGGAGTCCCAATCTATATGTGGAAAATTAAAATCCCCTACTATCACAACTTTATGTTTCCTGCAGTTGCCTGCTATCTCTCTGCAGATTTGCTCCTCCAATTCTCGCTGACTATTGGGTGGTCTATAATACAACCCCATTAATGTGGTCACACCTTTCCTGTTTCTCAGCTCTGCCCATATGGCCTCGGTAGACAAGCCCTCTAATCTGTCCTGCCTGAGCACTGCTGTATAATTTTCCCTGACTAGCAATGCCACACCCCCACCCTTCATCCCTCTGCCTCTATCAGGTCTGAAACATCAGAACCCTGGAACATTGAGCTGCCAGTCCTGCCCCTCCTGTAGCCAAGTTTCACTAATGGCTATAATGTCATAATTCCATGTGTCAATCCACGCCCTCGGCTCGTCTGCCTTCCCCACAATACTCCTGGCATTGAAATAGACACACCTCAGAAGATTATTACCACCACACACAACCCTTCTATTTGTGATTTTGCATGAACTATTAACATCATTTATTTTCACCCCTGCTCCACTATCTGCTCTGGCACTCTGGTTCCCATCCCCCTGCAAATCTAGTTTAAACCCTCCCTAATAACACTAGCAAACCTCCCTAGAAGTATATTGGTCCCCTTGTAGTTCAGGTGTAACCCGTCTCTCTTGTACAGGTCCCACCTGCCCCAGAAGAGGTCCCAATGATCTCGAAATCTGAAACCCTGCTCCCTACACCAGTTCCTCAGCCACGTGTTCATCCGCCCGAGCGTTCTGCTCTTACCCTCACTGGCACGTGGCACAGGTAGCAATCCTGAGATTACTACCCTCGGGGTCCTGCTTTTTAACTTCCTACCAAGCTCTCTATACTCATTCTTCAGGACCTCCTCACTCTTCCTTCCTACGTCATTGGTACCGATGTGTACCATGACATCTGGCTGATCACCCTCCCACTTCAGAATGCTGTGCACGCGATCAGAGACAGCCCTGACGCTGGCACCCGGGAGGCAACAAACCATCCGGGAGTCTCTGTCACGACCACAGAACCTCCTGTCTGTACCTCTGACTATCGAGTCCCCTATCACTACCGCTCTCCTCTTCTTCCATCCTCCTTTCTGCGCTGCAGAACCAGACTCCGTGCCAGAGATCCGGCTGCCGCAGCTTGTTCCAGGTAAGGCATCCCCCACAATAGTATCCAAATCGGTATACCTTTTGTGGAGGGGAATGGCCACAGGGAAACCCTGCTCTGCCTGCCCTTTCCCTTTCCCTCGCTTGACGGTAACCCAAGTACCTATGCTCTGTGCCTTTGGCGTAACTGCCTCCCTGAAGCTACCATCTATAAACTCCTCATTCTCTCGAATGATTCGGAGATCATCCAGCTCTTGCTCCAGTTCCCTAATGCAGTTTGTTAGGAGCTGGATGCACCTCCTGCAGGTGTCGTTGTCAGGGAGACCAGAGGTCTCCTTGACTTCCCACATCCTGCAAGAGAAGCATTCCAACATCCTGCCTGGCATTCTTTCTACTCTGAAGAAACAATAACAACTTACTGGGACCTACCGGGCGGCGCGGTAGCACAGTGGTTAGCACTGCTGCTTCACAGCTCCAGGGTCCCGGGTTCGATTCCCGGCTCGGGTCACTGTCTGTGTGGAGTTTGCACATTCTCCTCGTGTCTGCGTGGGTTTCCTCCGGGTGCTCCGGTTTCCTCCCACAGTCCAAAGACGTGCGGGTTAGGTTGATTGGCTAGGTTAAAAATTGCCCCTTAGTGTCCTGGGATGTGTATGTTAGAGGGTTTAGCGGGTAAATATGTGGGGGTAGGGCCTGGGTGGGATTGTGGTCGGTGCAGACTCGATGGGCCGAATGGCCTCCTTCTGCACTGTAGGGTTTCTATGATTTCTACCCTCACCTCTGCCTGTTCACGCTGAAGCCTATTTGAGCCAAAGCTGTCCCACTCTGCTCCCTCTCACTCGCCGCCCGCTCACAACGCTGCCCGCTGGATAGAGCGGCCTGCTTTTTAAACCTTCCGCGCGCCACTGGCTGACGTCAGAAAAAAAACTTCCCAGAGGGACATAGATAAGCTGCAGAGCTGGGCTGAGAGGTGGCAAATGGAGTTTAATGCGGAAAAGTGTGAGGTGATTCACTTTGGAAGGAGTACAGGAATGCAGAGTACTGGGCTAATGGTAAGATACTTGGTAGTGTGGATGAACAGAGGGATCTGGGTGTCCATGTGCATAGATCCCTGAAAGTTGGCACCCAGGTTGATAGGGTTGTTAAGAAGGCGTACGGTGTGTTAGCTTTTATTGGTAGAGGGATTGAGTTTCGGAGCCAGGAGGTCATGCTGCAACTGTACAAAACTCTGGTGCGGCCGCATTTGGAGTATTGCGTACAGTTCTGGTCGCCGCATTATAGGAAAGATGTGGAAGTGTTGGAAAGGGTGCGGAGGAGATTTACCAGGATGTTGCCTGGTATGGTGGGAAGGTCTTATGAGGAAAGGCTGAAGGGGTTGAGGTTGTTTTTGTTAGAGAGAAGAAGGTTAAGAGGTGACTTAATAGAGGCATACAAGATGATCAGAGGATTAGATAGGGTGGATAGTGAGAGCCTTTTTCCTCGGATGGTGATGGCTAGCATGAGGGGACATAGCTTTAAATTGAGGGGTGAGAGATATAGGACAGATGTTAGAGGTAGGTTCTTTACTCGGAGAGTAGTAAGGGCGTGGAATGCCCTGCCTGCAGCAGTAGTGGACTCGTCAACATTAAGAGCATTCAAATGGTTATTGGATAAACATATGGATGATATTGGAATAGTGTAGATTAGAGGGGCTTTAGATTGGTTCTACTGGTCGGCGCAACATCGAGGGCCGATGGGCCTGTACTGCGCTGTAATGTTCTGTGTTCTAGGTCTGACTGGGGCCTACTTCCGGTTTTAGACTTCCGGCTGCCTTACAAAAACTCCGAAAAAAGAAAAAAAAAAAATTAAGTTATAAATCCCGCTTTCCTCACTTGAATCACCTCTCTAGCTGCTCCTCTGGAACAATGAACAATCACCTCATACTAATCAGTATTATGTTCCATCTGTCATTTGCCTGCCCATCTATGTCATGTTGTTCATATCACCTTCGCTGTCTATCACCCCTCCAAGCTTGATATCACAGCAAATTTTGAAATTCTACTCTCTAGATTCAAGTCATTTATATGAAACAAAAATAAACGTTTAGAAACATAGAAAAACTACAGCACAAAACAGGCCCTTCGGCCCCACAAGTTGTGCCAAACATATCCCTACCTTTTAGGCTTACCTATAACCCTCCATCCTATTAAGTCCCATGTACTCATCCAGGAGTCTCCTAAAAGACCCTATTGAATTTGCCGCCTCCACCACTGACGGCAGCCGATTCCACTCGCCCACCACCCTCTGTGTGAAAAGCTTCCCCCTAACATTTCCCCTGTACCTACCCCCCAGCACCTTGAGCCTGTGTCCTCTCGTAGCAGCCATTTCCACCCTGGGAAAAAGCCTCTGAGAGTCCACCCGATCTATGCCTCTCAACATCTTATATACCTCTATTAGCTTTATATACCTCTATTAGTTTTGCACTGATCCTTGGGGAACATTGCTGTCTACCATCCTCCAGTCTAAAAAATTACTGACACTTCTCTGAAGCCAATTTTTGTTTGATCTAATTGGGTACTGACCCTGCTATTCGGTGAGCCTCAGTTTTGTTAACTTAGAATATTGTGCATATTTCTGTCTCTGTATTGTGTCTGAAGGTCAGGAATAGTTGTCCCTTTCTCGGAGTGGATCATCATTTTATGAAGATGAGGATGGCCGTCATTTTGTGAAGCTCACAAAAGTTTATTTTATGGAGGAGTGTCACTATTTTGTGTTGCCAAGGTGTCACTTTGCGTAGGCTGTGCTGGGATGGGTTAAGCAGCCAGTTTGTGGACTCCCACAGCAAACGTCTGGCCGAGTGAGGGGATAATGTGGGAGAAGGGTGCGGCAGGAGTGAGAAAGCCAGAATCTGGCGATAGGGAGGGAGATGTGGGAGTGGATGAGTGTCCCTGCAACCACATATGCACCTGCTGTGCCGAGACCATGCTCATGTTTTACAGCAGTATTTGATCACCAATTATCTTAGGAACCCCTTCGAGACCATGTGGTGGTCGATGTGCAGCAACTACCTTGCATTAAAAAAAATCGTGCACGGGCATCTTCTATTTGTCCGAATGAAGTTTGGAACCTGGAACGTCAGGATCCTCATGGTCAGTCCTGAGGTCTGCACTGCCTTCGTAGCTCAGGAACTCAGGCACCTCGACATTGACATTACCACCTACGTGAGACACAACATTAGGGGCGGCACGGTAGCACAGCGCTTAGCACTGCTGCTTCACAGCTCCAGGGACCTTGGTTCGATTCCCGGCATGGGTCACTGTCTATGTGGAGTTGCACATTCTCCTCGTGTCTGCGTGGGTTTCCTCCGGGTGCTCCAGTTTCCTCCCACAGTCCAAAGATGTGCGGATTAGGTTGATTGGCCATGCTAAAAAAAAAAATTGCCCCTTAGTGTCCTGAGATGCATAGGTTAGAGGGATTAGCGGGTAAATATGTAGGGATATGGGGGCAGGGCGTGGGTGGGATTGTGGTTGGTGCAGACTCGATGGGCCAAATGGCCTCTTGCTGCACTGTAGGGTTTCTATGATTCTATGACACCATGCAGAAGGACAACTGAAGGAGCAAGGTGGCAGCCACATCTTTTTCTGAAAGGATGTTCCAGAAGAGGAACAACACCTCCATGGCGTAGACTTCAGCAATGAAAACGAGCTTGCCTGGCACCACAGCAGCTCCCCCTGTTGGATAAGCAAGTGCCTCATGACTGACTGGCTCACCCTGATGAGGAATCAGTGTATCACCATCATCAGAGTATGAGCTCCTACACTTGAGGCAACAGACTAGATTGACCTTGAGCATTCCCTTGCCTGAGTCCCAGTAAATGATAGATTGAATCACTTCAGAGATGGGTCAATGCCAGAGTCAGGAAGGAGACAAATCTCTGAAAGGGCATGATTGGCAGTGAAGGAGTAAGGAAGCCTTCATCTTGACAAAGGCAGACATAGAGAATGGAATTCATTATTGCCTCCAACATGACAGCAGAGCATTCAGCTGATTGAGCCAGATCTTAAATATTTAAGGACCGGGACCTCCAACCCAGGACTAAGCCCTTGATTTACCAGGCAGCGTTGATCTCTATGCTCCTAAAAAATCAGAGACTTGGATATCCCACAGGAGGCACCTTAAAGCTCTGGAAATGTACCACCAGTGGTGCCATCAAATTCAATGACAAGAAAACAGTCCAACAGCAGTGTCCTCTCCCAAGCCAACATGCCCAGCATTGAGGTGCCAGTCACTCAAAATGTCATTTGATTGTCTGATACTAGACTTCAGAAACAACTGCTCCACTCAGGACTCAGTTGTGGCAGGAGACTCCCAGGACAACAGAACACCTGGCGATGATCTTTGCGTCGTCGATGGAGACTGGAGAGGTTCCGGAGGATCGCGGATGTGGTTCCTATATTCTAGAAAGAGAATAGGGATAGCCCAGGAAATTACCGACCGGTGAGTCTAACCTCAGTGGTTGGTAAGTTAATGGAGAAGATCCTGAGGGACAGGATTTATGAACATTTAGCGAAGTTTAGTATGCTCAAAAGTAGTCAGCACGGCTTCGTCAAAGGCAAATCGTGCCTTACGAGCCTGGTGGCGTTCTTTGAAACTGTGACTAAACACATTGACGAAGGAAAAGCGGGAGATGTGGTTTACATGGACTTCAGCAAGGCATTCGATAAGGTCCCCCATGCAAGACTTCTTGAGAAAGTGAGAGGGCATGGGATCCAAGGGGCTGTTGCCTTGTGGATCCAGAACTGGCTTGCCTGCAGAAGGCAGAGAGTGGTTGTAGATGGGTCTTTTTCTGAATGGAGGTCGGTCACCGGTGGAGTGCCCCAGGGATCTGTTCTGGGACCCTTGCTGTGTGTCATTTTCATAAATAACCTGGATGAGAAAGTGGAGGGAAGGGTTGGTAAGTTTGCCGACGACACGAAGGTTGGTGGTGTTGTGGATAGTTTGGAGGGATATCAGAAGCTGCAGCGTGACATAGATAGGATACAAGACTGGGCGGAGAAGTGGCAGATGGACTTCAACCTGGATAAATGTGTAGTGGTCCATTTTGGCAGGTCAAATGGGATGAAGGAGTATAATATCAAGGGTAAGACTCTTAGCAGTGTAGAGGATCAGAAGGACCTTGGGGTCCGGGTCCATAGGACTCTTAAATCGGCCTCGCAGGTAGAGGAGGTGGTTAAGAAGGTGTATGGTGTGCTGGCCTTCATCAATCGAGGGATTGAGTTTCGGAGTCGGGAGATAATGATGCAGCTTTATAAGACCCTCGTCAGACCCCACTTAAGAGTACCGTGCTCAGTTCTGGTCGCCTCATTACAGGAGGGATGTGGAAATGATTGAAAGGGTGCAGGGAAGATTTACAAGGATGTTGCCTGGATTGGTTGGCATGCCTTATGAGGATAGGTTGAGGGAGCTCGGTCTTTTTTCCTTAGAGAGACGAAGGATGAGAGGTGACTTGATAGAGGTGTACAAGATGTTGAGCGGTATAGATTGGGTGGATTCTCGGAGGCTTTTTCCCAGGGCTGAAATGGCTGCTATGAGAGGACACAGGTTTAAGGTGCTGGGAAGTAGGTACAGAGGAGATGTCAGAGGTAAGTTTTTCACTCAGAGGGTGGTGGATGAGTGGAATCGGCTGCCGTCAGTGGTGGTGGAGGCAAACTCGATATGGTCTTTTAAGAGACTTCTGGATGAGTACATGGGACTTAATAGGATTGAGGGTTATAGGTAAGCCTATATAGCATTCAAGATGGAGTGGATACAAGTCATCCTTGACTCCAAGTGACTGTCAAGAAGGTATTATAGAAAGGATATAGAGGCATTGGGGAAGATGCAGAAAATTGATAGATTGAAATCAACTTAAAAGGTAAAATTCAAAAGGAAAGATTAAATTAGCTAGGGTTCCTTTCTCTGGAAAGGCTAAGGCTGAGGGCTCACCGTAAATGTATTTTGAAGGGGTGGATGTAGAGAAAATATTTTTACTTATCATCTTGTGACAAAGATTGAGACTATTCTTCAGGCTGCCTTTGCCATTTCCCCAGGTCATGGCTTTAAATTCACATATTTTGTCGTTACTATCCTATTTCCCCATATGCTCTCTCTCAGCTCATTTTTTTCATAATATTTCTTTGTGTGGTTAGGTGTCAAACTCTGATTGTGCTCCTGTGAAGTTCCTTTAGATGTTTTACCATGTTAAGGATGCTATATAAATTCTGGTGGTTGTTCTGGGGACCAAAACTGGGAGCCATAAATATAACAGTCACAAAAAAATCCAACAGGGAAATCAGGACAAACATCTTCACCAGGAATATGGAACTGGTACGAAGTAATTGAAGTGAATGATATCTATCTGTTTAAGGAGAAGCTTACTTGGCACATGAGGCAAAAGAAAAATATATTGTTAGGATTATATGACATTGGGTAGGAGGAGGCTTATAAGTACTGGCATGCATCAGTTGGGCTGAAGGGCATGTCTCTGTGTTACTTGTTGTACTTTATAATCTGCCCCTTTACGTATCAGATATTTATCTTGATATCATGGCTGTTGGCATTTCTGTGCCAACCAGTGATTATAACTTTATTTACCTTGACTGTCACTTTTATCAGTTTGAGTCCCCCTATAATCTCCCCATCAATATTGACAAGTGGTGTTCCTCAGGCATCAGTGCTGGGATCTTTGCTGTTTGTAATACATATAAATGATTTGGAGGAAAATGTAACTGGTTTGATTAGTAAGTTTGCGGACGACACAAAGGTTGGTGGATTTGCGGATAGCGATGAGGACCATCAGAGGATACAGAGGATATAGATCAGTTGGAGACTTGGGCGGAGAGATGGCAGATGGAGTTTAATCTGGACAAATGTGAGGTAATGCATTTTGGAAGTTCTAATACAGATAGGAAATATATAAAGTAAATGGCAGAACCCTTAGGAGTATTGATAGGCAAAAGGATCTGGGTGTACAGGTACATAGGTCACTGAAAGTGGCAATGCAGGTGGAAAAGGTAGTCAAGAAGGCATACGGCATGCTTGCCTTCATCGGCTGGGGTATTGAGTTTAAAAATTGGCAAGTCATGTTGACGCTTTATAGAACCTTAGTTAGGCCGCACTTGAAATATATTGTTCAATTCTGGTCGCCACACTACCAAAAAGATGTGGAGGCTTTGGAGAGGGTACAGAAAAGATTTACCAGGATGTTGCCTGGAGGGCATTAGCTATGAGGAGAGGTTGGAGAAACTTGGTTTGTTCTCACTGGAGCGACGGAGGTTGAGGGGAGACCTGATAGAAGTCTACAAGATTATGAGAGGCATGGACAGAGTGGATAGTCAGAAGCTTTTTCCCAGGGTGGAAGAGTCAATTACTAGAGGGCATAGGTTTAAGGTGCGAGGGGCAAGTTTTAAAAGAGATGTACGAGGCAGGTCTTTTACACAGAGAGTGGTGGGTGCCTGGAACTCGTTGCTGGGGGAGGTAGTGGAAGCAGATACGGTAGTGACTTTTAAGGGGCGTCTTGACAAGTCCATGAATGAGATGGGAATAGAGGGATATGGTCCTCCGAAGCGTAGGGGGTTTTAGTTAAGTCGGGCAGCATGGTCGGTGCAGGCTTGGAGGGCCGAAGGGCCTGTTCCTGTGCTGTAATTTTCTTTGTTCTTTTGTTCTTTGTTATATTATTGATTTGACATAGTACAGCCCTCGTTACTCTAGCCATTCTTCATAACTCAAACCCTCTGGTAAATTGCACATTTTACAGAGAAGTTATGCATCTTCCATAGTGAGCAGTCCGAAGCTTGTGCCAACTTCTATAACAATCACTACAATTTGTTTTGTAATGTGTGTTTTGATATTTTGACCAAAGAAATTGAATGAACGTAAATTTTATTATATCTTTTTGTGTTGTGTGTTACGGACACAAGGGTGAATTGTATTGAATTATTATTACTGTTCCACTATTCTGCCCGAGACAGCGGTAGTTTTAATTTTTAATTTCATTTGTTTTGCTTTGTATCATTCTCTTGTCATAATGGGCAGTGGTGTGTTTCCCAAACCTCAGTTTATCAGGTTAGAAATAACCCCGCAGCAAAGGCTTTAAGGTGAAACAAAACTAGAATTTACTAACACGTTCAAAACTTGAGGTACGAATCGCTACACACATTCGGAATCGAGCCTACAAGTTCAAAACCCAGAGAAAGAAAGGGAGCAAACTTTCAAATTGTTAGTTACTTGGAAATCAAAAAGGTATTGTCATTAATTCATGTATGTGGAGTCCAGAAAGTCAGAGTGCAGTGAAGGTTCTTTGAGGTGGCTTTGTCCAGCAGAATTCCTGCTCTTTGTCCTCGGAACTCAGTTGAGGATGCAGAAAAGCATTGTTGTATTCTGGAAATTAGTTCACTCTGTCGGTGAAATACAAGGTCCTTTCTGGTGATCCCACTTTGACGGAAAAGGAAGTCAGAGGTCGGCTGCTGGCCTGGAGTCCAGTTCCCTCTTGAGGTTAAACTGCAATTGAAGACAGGATCTAGAAGCTGTATAATTAAAGCAATTCAAACAGCTCAGGTCTCAGCCATGTGACAGGGCGGTTACAGGTTAAACCATTCAGCTAACAATGTACTTTAGGGACCCTTGTTAAACCCCATTGTATTTTGAGCAGATAACTGTGGAACCATTAACACAATCTTGGAGATGAAGAGTCACAGTAGAGTCATAGAGGTTTACAGCATGGAAACAGGCCCTTCAGCCCAACTTGTCCCTGCCGCCCTTTTTTTTAAACCCCTAAACTAATCCCAATTGTCCGTATTTGGCCCAAATCCCTCTATACCCATCTTATCCATGTAACTATCTAAATGCTTTTTAAAAGACAACATTGTGCCCGCCGCTACTACTGCCTTTGGCAGCTTGTTCCAGACACTCACCAACCTGTGTGTGAAAAAATTGCCCTTTTGGACACTTTTGTGTATCTCTCCCCTCTCACCTTAAACCTATGCCCTCTAGTTTTAGACTCTCCAATTTTGGGAAAAGCTAATGAGGGGCACAGCTGATCTTGTTTTATAGACCTCTATAAGATCACCCCTCAGCCTCCTACGCTCCAGAGAAAAAAGTGTCAGTCTATCCAGCCTCTCCTTATAACCCAAACCATCAAGTCCCGGTAGCATCCTCGTAAATCTTTTCTGCACTCTTTCTAGTTTAATAATATCCTTTCTATAATAGGGTGACCAGAACTGCACACAGTATTTCAAGTGTGGCCTTACCAATGTCTTGTACAACTTCAACAAGATGGCCCAACTCCTGTATTCAATGTTCTGACTGCTGAAACAAAGCATGCCGAATGCCTTCTTCACCACTCTGTCCACCTGTGACTCCACATTCAAGGAGCCATGAACATGTACCCCTAGATCTCTTTGTTCTCTAACTCTCCCCAGTGCCCTGCCATTAACTGAGTAAGTCCTGCCCTGGTTCAATCTACCAAAATGCATCACCTCGCATTTGTCTAAATTAAACTCCATCTGCCATTCGTCAGCCCACTGGCCCAATTGATCAAGATCCTGTTGCAATTGGAGATAACTTTCTTCACTGTCCACTATGCCACCAATCTTAGTGTCATCTGCAAACTTACTAACCATGCCTCCTATATTCTCATCCAAATCATTAATATAAATGACAAATACCAGTGGACCCAGCACTGATCCCTGAGGCACACCGCTGGTCAGAGGCCTCCAGTTTGAAAAACAACTCTCTACAACCACCCTCTGGCTTCTGTCAAGAAGCCAATTTTGTATCCATTTAGATACCTCACTCTGGATCCTGTGAGATTTAACCTTGTGCAACAACCTACCATGCAGTACCTTGTCAAAGGCCTTGCTAAAGTCCATGTAGACAACATCAACTGCACTGCCCTCATCTACCTTCTTGGTTACCCCTTCAAAAAACTCAATCAAATTTGTAAGACATGATTTTCCACTCACAAAGCCATGCTGACTGTCCCTAATCAGTCCTTGCATCTCTAAATGCCTGCAGATCCTGTCTCTCAAAATACCTTCCAACAACTTACCAGAGATGTGAAGCTCACTGGCCTGTAGTTCACAGGCTTTTCCCTGCAGCCCTTTTTAAACAAAAGCACAACATTTGCCACTCTCCAATCTTCAGGCACCTCACCCGTGACTATCGATGATTCAAATATCTCGGCCAGGGGACCCACAATTTCCTCCCTAGCCTCCCACAATATCCTTGGACACACTCATCAGGTCCCGGGGATTTATCTACCTTGATGCGTTTTAAGCCTTCCAGCACCACCACCTCTGTAATATGTACACTCCTCAAGACACCACTATTTATTTCCCCAAGTTCCCTAACATCCATGCTTTTCTCAACAGTAAATACTGATGAGAAATATTCATTTAGGATAAGACAGACTTTGTCCAGAAATGGCTGGTGCAGACGTTTCGTCTACTCGACCTATGCTCCGGAATATTCTGACAATGAAAAATGGTGTCACATTTGAGGAGGGTGATGAGTTGGTGTTTGTCCACTGGAATAGCTTTGAATCTTCTAAAATTACCAGCATGTGACCATTTTATCAGTCCCAACATTTATCCATTTAAAGAGAATATAGTAGAGAAACAAATTTGTTGTAGATCCTTTAGCTTCTTGGGATGACACATGCACACTTTGTAATACAACATCAAAATCTTCAGAACTGTAGAGATTGTGTCCTCTTGGTTGCTGAGTTTATCCACTTAGTAACAGAACTTAACAGAACGGGACGGTTTGACCCCTAATCTATATTAAGTTACAGCCAGAATAGTGTTTGGAATTGGTGAAGAATCAAAGAGGCAATTGTTAACTTCTGCGGGGCCTTAGTTAGGCTGCAGTAGGAGTATTGACCAAGAAATTCAGGTGCACTTGTTTTTGGGAAATTGGGCAAACCAGTTTCAGAGGTTGGATGGTGAGACCTCAGGCACACCTGATACTGAGCTCCGGGTTTTGTTACCATTGAAGCAAGCTGCAGGCAGTAATAGGCAGCTCACCACTTAAGTGAAATTGGCAATTGGTCGCTGTAATGCCAACAGGAGTAATGAAGAGTGGGGCGGGAATCATTGAGGTCAGTAAGGAAGCTATAACTGGAAGGAAATGCCTTGTTTGGGATGAGGGTGGAGCCAGCAGCAGTTAAATTCTGTTAATGTAGGTTTGGGAAAAGCACTCCAACTCTTGGTTCTACAGTGTTAGAACCATATTCTATTGGCAGCAGGTTTCATGTACAGCGGATTTTCCTGGGTGCTGTTGGCACCAGTTACTTCATGGCATCCCAGTCACAAAGTGGGAGCCTCAAACTGCTGCTCGGCCCCTAACTTAAAGATGCAAAGGCATGGATACTGCATGTTGCTTTCTTTGGCCCACATTAATGTGTTGTAGTTCTGGGTGCCCCATTGTAGGAAGATTGTAAAAGATTTGGAAAGGTGCAGTGTCGATTCACCTGCGTGTTGCTAGGGTTGAGGGGTTACAGTAGGAAGAGAAACTCGCTAAATTAGGGAATAAACAAAAATATTAAGCACCGGGTATGCTGGAGTCTGTAACAAAAGCCAAAACATACTGGAAACACTTATCAGATCAATCAGTATCTATGGAAAAAGGAAAGCAGTTAGCGTTTCAGCTATATTACCCTTGTACTGATGAAGGATTGTAAACTTAAAGTACTAAGAATTTTCTTCTTCCCACAAATGCTGCATCAGTGTTGACAGCATTTATCATTTTTCCTTGAGAAATTAGGACTTTCTTCACTAGAACTGAGAAGGTTCTTCAGATCTTGTTAGAGGTCTTTAAGATTATAAAGGGTTTTGATCAGGTAATAATGGATCACATTGTATCACTTGGCTTATAACATGACCTCATTTTGTCAGCATCTAAATACATGTTTCAACCTGTTGTCAGTGTATAGGCAGCCACGACTTTTCTGCTATTAAATTTCCTCAGGTTCATCTGGATTCAGTCTTCAAATCATTTCTTTCAAAATTATGAAACGAAACTTGACTCTGAATTCAATCATACCGTAAGGAAATATCATTGAACTTTATAGTGACAAAAAAGATGATTTACAAATTTTGAATAAATAATTTAGTGGAATTAAAATATGTTAGCTTTTTCATCCTGGTTATTATAGTTCACAAAAAACATTGAAGAAAAATGTTAAGCTGTCCGGTGGATAAAGCTCGTGGGTGGCATGTTTTATCACATCGGCTCTGGGATTGTCATAACTTGCAGTAGTTTTGCAGGCATCTTGTTATTCACTAAGATTCAAGGCAGGGATACTGGTGAACTGTAAAACCGTCTTAGGGATAACTGGAGTTGGGGGCACATCTAAAAAGAGTCTTGAATCATTAATAAATAACTAAATTCATGTTAACAGAACTTGCATGATTTCTATTCATAAAAGCAGGAACATGACCCTTTTTATGGATTTACATTTGCATCAATTCGTCAAATACAGATCAATGGTCCCTGAGGTTTTTCAATCAGTAGATTATAATAGAGGATGGGAAAAAAATGAATTTTTGCAAAATAATTTAATATATGTTCAATACATCTCTAGATTCCTTTGATGAGTGCAATCTAACAGTCAGAAAGTTTTTTTTTGGCACCCATGTTTATTGCAAGGCACCAGAACAAACTGGATTTCATAGAACCCCTACAGTACAGAAGGAGGCCATTTGGCCCATTGAGCCTGTACCAACAACAATCCCACCCTATCCCTGGAACCCCACATATTTACCATGCTAATCCCTCCAAAACTAGGGTCAATTTAATATGGCCAATCAACCTAACCCGCATATCTTTAGATTGTGGGAGGAAACTGGAGCACCCAGAGGAAACCCACGCAGACATGAGGACGACATGCAAACTCCACACACAGTGAACCAAGCCAGGCCCCTGGCACTGTGAGGCAGCAGTGCTAACCGCTGTGCCAGCGTGCTGCTCTATCTTGAAAATATTTCTTCTGAAAAAGACTGGAATTTGGCTTTTCCATCTTCCCATGTAAGTGGTGTACAGTTTTTCAGTGCATCCCAATGGAGGCAAGTCTGAGTATTTGCATTCCTGTTGCTGCTTGCCTTGACATGTTTTATACTCGGCATGTAAGTCGACCTCCATTTTTGGAAGGATTTTTTGACATTTCTACGGTCAACTTATCCGCCATGATCTATAGTAAATAGTGTACAATGCTTCCACTTATCAATAGATGGTAACAAGAGGGCATAAATTTAACTAACTCTCACAATAATTAAAGAGAAGGTTAGAAGTAAATGTTTTACAAACATGGTACAGGTATATTCTCTGTTACAGCCATTGTAGCAATGCACATGAGAAGTAGAGAGAGAATTGTTTGAGAAAGAAGATTGTTAAAAAGACTAAGAAGCAAGCAGGAGAGTGGGATTTGACTCGGAGCCCCTGGAGACTGGTGCAGCCTTGGTCTGTTTTTGAACTGTGGCATTTTAAGTTTGTGTGTTATAAATGGCTTCAGTGCATCTGAGTTATGTTGGGGAAGGGGGAGGGGTGGAATTCTCAATAAAACACCAGGTACTAATTCTTTATATGATCCACAGTAACACCATATATAGCTCTCTCAAAGGACTAAGTTGAGTTAAGCCTCAGACATTTGTTCTCAGCTAGAAGGTTTTAGACTCTCAGGTACTCTTGCTTCCCCTGACAGCACTGGTAAATGGCAGCTTGCCAGCATGAGATGGAGAGGGTACTGCTCCTCTGTTCACTGTTTCCTAGTTTTAAGCACATTGTCATATACAGTAAGCATTACAACAAGACTATATGGCTCTCTGATAGTGTTAGTTCATTCTTTAAACATTGTCATGATTAGTTGAGTAGTTTTTCAGTTGGAGAGACTAAGGTTCTACAAGCTGACATATAATCAATAAGGTTGTAGGTTATACACAATCACAATGAAATGTTATAGTTTAAGTCTTTAAAACATTGTAGCTAAAATGACTTGATTCCTTAAGATAGTTTGTCTTTGATATGATGGCCAACATTTTCTGACCCACCAAAGCAATAAGGGATTGAGTAACGTAATACTCAGAAAGAAGCCCTGACCCTCAAAAGGGTCTTCACAAATTGCACATTATCCAAAATTTTGGTTGCATGTTTGCCCACATTGCAGTTCCTATTAATCCTATGCTCATCTGACCTTCACTGGGCCTGTAATCCAATCAACTTCAGAATCTTTGTTTTCATTTACAAATGACTTCTTGCCATTGCCATTCCTGCAGCCTCATTCCCCACCCTATGTTTCTCTTCGCATCCTCTATTCTTCCAGTTTTGGTTTCACTTGCAACATTCCCTGTTTCTCTCCACTTCCTGGTAATGGATTATTTTTACCTCCGTAAAGTGTTCTTAACTGTTTGAATAATCAACATGATCTTTATCCCATCTTTGTAAACTTTTCTAACCTTTGAGTGTTAGCCTCAATTGGTAGCATTCTTGCCTCTTGAGTCACAGCGTTCTGAGTTCAAATTCCACTCCAGGGTTTGAGCACAAAACTTGAGGCTGACACTCCATTGCAGCACTGAGGGATTGCTGCACTGTCTGAGATGCTGTCTTTTGGGTGAAATATTAAACTGAGGTGGCATCTGTAAAAGATTTCAAGGACGAGGGGAGTTCATGTTGATGTTCTGATTAACAGTTATCGTTCAATTAGCATCACAAAAGGACAGATGATCTGGTCATTATCACTTTGCTATTTGTGCAAGTTTGCTGTTCTTCTGCATTTCCCCAGCAAGTGATGACACTTCACAAGCATGGGGCTGTGAAGTTCTTTGAGCTGTCAATGCTCATGAAAATCACGATATAGTCTATTTTTCTTGACCCTACAGCCTGTCCCGGAACTCTCCATTTTCCTTCTCACCTTGCACATTTCCCTTCCTTTGCCTCATTATTAACAATGTGTCTTCACTTCTATAGTGTCATGGTTTAGAATTCACTCCACAATTCCTTCCAGTATCCTCCCCTTAAAACCCACCCTTCCAACCAAGCTTTTTGTCCACCCTTCTTTGCATGATGTTCCCTTTGCACTTATGTAAATCCACATTTTTCTCTTAATTAGTCTATGTAAATACAAATTGATACTATAAAAGTGCAAGTTGTTGAGTAGTAAAATGCCCATGGAATGGCTCTATTTCTCAAACAGTTACCTATATTGTCTACACTTTCAAATTGCTTTACATTTGGGAGAAGAATCTGTCTCAATAAAAGAACCTGTTTTACATTTTATGTTACACATTTGTTCTAAGGAATCAAGCTTACAGACCTTTTCCTACCCTTTCAAAAGACATTGTGATAAAGTTGTGAAAAATAGAGGCCATCTCCATTTTCAGGAAAAGCTCTTGAAACTTTAGTAAGATGTACTGAATATATTGCATCTTAATGTTGAATTGCGGATAGCAGCTTTCTGCTTCAATAAATTTAGCAATCCTCAGATGGAACATCGACTGGGAACTGATTTGCATTTGTTTTCTTTGTTCTTCCCAGAGTATTTCAACAGTGGAAAGTTAATTATTTCTCTAATCCTCCTCCCTCTTACCAATTTTAATTTTGTTTAATAGGAAGTTGTTTTCTTTCCTCTGTTGGGTCTCCAGGATTGATACTGTACTCAGTCTATCCCAGTGCTGTGTTATTGCCAGTGGCAGCAAACATATGAGAGTGGCTCCAAGTGCTTTCCCTCTGATTTCCCTCTCTCTCCCCCCCTTCCCCTTCATTGTGTGGGGAAGTTCCAGGAACCTTTACCCTCTGCACCCTCACTGTGCCACCTGACCTCAAAGAGGAGGGAATCTCTACAATTCCCATTTTTAATGAACAAGACAGCCTTCTTCAGGGTTGGGGAATCTTATTGGATAGTGAAATAGCAACATTTGCCACAGAAATACCAAGAATTAAACATTTTGAACAATATTTTCCAAAATAATTCCTATTTAATATTATTAATAGTAGTCTGTAGTAGGGCAATGAAATGAAATGTGATTTTAACTAGTCTTGTGCAAAAGTGATCTTAAATGTTTATGCAGATCAATCATATTGATAACTATTGGATAACATCTATTTACTAATTCCTTCTTTTAACGTTGCTTCCAATGCACTTATTGTTGAAGACCGTTTGAAAGGAAATGTTTCGTCTGCGATAAGATATAAAGCCATTATAATGCAAAAGGCTCTTAATGATATCTAATGCACAATAGCAAGAAGTTATTTTTCAATCGCTAAGATTCAGCCGTGCGGTAAGGTATCTGTGTTATTTAGGCTGTTCAGTGAACTAGATCCTGACCTGCTGAACTCAATTTTAAGATGCAGCTGCAGTGACCCACAGGGAGCCTGAATTTTATGTTTGTTTAGTTTGTCCCATGATATCATTCGTCATTCCTCTATGCGCTCGCACTGCATTGCCTGGTAATGGGAATACCCAGAGGAGCCGTATAAAGCATTAACGCAGCAGAAAGTGCCTAATTAGAATTGGTATTGTTAAAGGCATTGGTATTACTCTGAATAATTTGTCTTGCTTTAGGGATTCATAAAACTTAATCCCTTTTTAATAAAAGTATAAGAATCTCAATTTTTTTGCTATTTCATATTAGGCAGGACAAAATTAATCTATAGTTTCTCTTCAGGGTAAATTAATATGTGAGAAAATCCCTTCAAAAAGCACTACACTGCCAGTACGTAAATACAAATTACGTGAAGGTAATTTTAAAAATCCCCTTAAAACAATTGCATTGCACCAGTATTAATAGTATCTGAAGGAGGCGATAGAATGCAAAATACTAGGCATAGACTAGTTAAAGACTTAGTGTAAAAGATTAATTGTGTCAGTGACCATCAAAAGCAAATTCCTTTCCACCTGGACCTTTTCATAGAAGTCATAGAAATCATAGAAATGATTTTAAAAAATAGATTTTAAAAATCTATTCCAAGTAACAAAGTACATGGCAAGTTACATATTTAGAAAAAAAGAGAGAACCCCCCCCCCCCCCCCATTTGAGCTTCCTTGGTGTCACATAACATTTCCCAGATGCAAGGGTGGGTGCCTGATCACCAACCATCTGCTCTCCGGTGCACAAGAACGTCCCTCTATTTGAGTCACACTCCAGTTTCCCCTTCCTCTCTCTCTCCCCCCCCACCCCACCCCATGGATTTACATTATCTTTCTCCACATTTCTAAGATGCAGCCATGATCAGAAACTCCAATTGTGGAGCATTTGAGCACATATCCATATTCCCTTGTAGTCCTTGGCTTCCACATTATATTATGCTTGGCTGCCTTAATGAGTGTTGTTCTTTTTACTTCAAGATTGCAAACAGTACAAAGTGATGCCACTAACAGCTGAAATTATGCAAGTGTAACATTTTCCACTGGTAAATAATTGATGATTTATTTCTCACGTTGCTGTTTATGATATTGCAATTTTACCATTTAAAAAGTACCAACCTTTGATTCACACACACAAGCACGCACACATATATAAAATATTCCTTAGCATCAGCTCTGCCCAGGTATTTGTATCTTTGTTATATAGTGAGATTTTAAGTCTGCTGTGCAGTCCCCAGCTTGCTGTAAAGGTCAGTGATCTGTTTTTTTTTGTAACTCATCCTTGTTTGTGTGCTTGAATGAGGAATTTAGACTTGCACTGCTCTGCCTCGAGGTGGGCGAGTTTGAGGACTCCCCAGGCGCAGAGAAAGATGTTGTAATCAATTACCACATCATAACACTGATGCATGATAATTACTGAATGTTCCTCCAGAGATAGCACAGCATTTGGCTGGCATGCAGTCCTTTATGGTCGGATGCCTGATTAATATGCAAATAATCGCCCGATTGTATGATGAATGCAGTAGAAGAGTGTACTGATAATGTGATCAGCGGTGCGAAGAGATGATAAATTGCTTTTACTCACTGCTGTTCTTGGTCTGCATAAAGTATCTTCATTTTATAAATGTTTGATCAAAATCAACTACAGGAGTGTTTTGTAATGGCCAATGAAGACAACATTGCCAAGAATTTTATGTAAATTATGTTTTCATAAATGTAATATGCCCATAATAGACTTAAGAAGGCATCTGGTATTGTGCTTACTCTAGACAGGTTTCTTAATGATTTTTTAAATCCATTGTGCCCAGCACGTTTTCCCTGCAATTTTATAGCCTCCCTTCCCCTCTCAAAGGCAATAGCTCCCTTACTGTGATACCATTCCATCGATGCCAGATGCTCTGCTGTATCTTACCTGACTGCCTATCGTTCTTATATGAATCTCAGCAGGTGATGACAGGAGAGGGCATTGCAGCCAAATCCTGTTCTGTCCGAATACGAGCACTCCTATCAGAGGTTCCTCTATGGAGTGAGATCCCTGATCAATCACTCCTCCTCTTACCAAGAGCCAGTGTCCTAATTGTTGCTTTTTTAACCACTGCTACAGACCCAATTTCTTAACCTGGAGCCACTAGATGAGATTTGTTTTTCCAGGGTAAACCTGAATAGCAGTGTACAATGAGAATGTAGGAACTAGGAGAAGGAGGAGGCCATCTGACCTTTCGAGCCTGCTCTGCCATTCAATAAGATCATGGCTGATCTTTTTGTGGACTCAGCTCCACTTACCCGCCCGCTCACCAGAACCCTTAATTCTTTTACTGTTCAAAAATTCATCTATCCTTGCTTTAAAAACATTCAATGAGGTAGCCTCAACTGCTTCACTGGGCAGGGAATTCCACAGATTCACAACTCTTTGGGTGAAGAAATTCCTCCTCAACTCAGTCCTAAATCTGCTTCCCCTTATTTTGAGGCTATACTCACTAGTTCTAGTTTTACCCGCCAGTGAAAACAACCTTCTATCTTATACATTCCCTTCATAATCTTATTTGTTTCTATAAGATTCCCCCCTCGTTCCAATGCTTAGTCTCTCCTCATAAGCCAACCCTCTCAACTCCAGAATCAACCTAGTGAATCTCCTCTGCACCCCCTCCAGTGCCAGTATATCCTTTCTCAAGTAAGGAGACCAAAACTGTACACAGTACTCTAGGTGTGGCCTCACCAGCACCTTAGACAGCTGTAACATAACCTCGCTGTTTTTAAACTCCATCCCTCTAGCAATCAAGGACAAAATTCCATTTTCCTTCTTAATTACCTGCTGTACTTGCAAACCAACATTTTGTGATTCATGCACAAGGACACCCAGGTCCTTCTGCACAGCAGCATGCTGCAATTTTTTTACCATTTAAGTAATTGTCCATTTTGCTGTTATTCCTACCAAAATAGATGACCTCGTGTTTACCAACATTGTACTCCATCTGACAGATCCTTGCCCACTCACTTACACTATCTATATCCCATTGCAGACTTTCAGTGTCCTCTGCACACTTTGCTCCACTATAACCCATAATTCCTATACTGTTCAAAAATCTATCTATCTTTGCCTTAAAAACATTCAGTGAGGTAGCTTCAACTGCTTCACTGGGCAGGGAATTTCATAGATTCAAAACCCTTGGGTGAAAAAGTTCCTCTTCAATTCAGACCTAAATCTGCTCCCCTTATTTTGAGGCTATGCCACATATTTCTAGTTTCACCCGCCAGTGTGTCATCTGCAAACTTGATACACTACTCCAAATCATCTATATGAATTATAAACAACTGCGGTCCCAACACTGATCCCTGAGGCACACCACTAGTCACTGATTGCCAAACAGAAAAACGCCCATTTGCGCCACTCTTTGCTTTTTGTTAGTTAACCAATCCTCTCTCCATGCTAATGCGTTACCTGTAACACTGTGCATCTTTATCTTATGCAGCAATCTTTTGTGCAGTACCTTGCAGTCTTCAGGAAATGATGTGGAGATGCCGGCGTTGGACTGGGGTAAACACAGTAAGAAGTTTAACAACACCAGGTTAAAGTCCAACAGGTTTATTTGGTAGCAAAAGCCACACAAGCTTTCGAGGCTCTGAGCCCCTTCTTCAGGTGAGTGGGAATTCTGTTCACAAACAGAACTTATAAAGACACAGACTCAATTTACATGAATAATGGTTGGAATGCGAATACTTACAACTAATCCAGTCTTTAAGAAACAAAACAATGGGAGTGGAGAGAGCATCAAGACAGGCTAAAAAGATGTGTATTGTCTCCAGACAAGACAGCCAGTGAAACTCTGCAGGTCCACGCAACTGTGGGAGTTACAAATAGTGTGACATAAACCCAATATCCCGGTTGAGGCCGACCTTGTGTGTGCGGAACTTGGCTATCAGTTTCTGCTCAGCGACTCTGCGCTGTCGTGTGTCGCGAAGGCCGCCTTGGAGAACGCTTACCCGAATATCAGAGGCCGAATGCCCGTGACCGCTGAAGTGCTCCCCAACAGGAAGAGAACAGTCTTGCCTGGTGATTGTCGAGCGGTGTTCATTCATCCGTTGTCGCAGCGTCTGCATAGTTTCCCCAATGTACGTACCATGCCTCGGGACATCCTTTCTTGCAGCGTATCCAAGGCGGCCTTCGCGACACACGACAGCGCAGAGTCGCTGAGCAGAAACTGATAGCCAAGTTCCGCACACACAAGGACGGCCTCAACCGGGATATTGGGTTTATGTCACACTATTTGTAACTCCCACAGTTGCGTGGACCTGCAGAGTTTCACTGGCTGTCTTGTCTGGAGACAATACACATCTTTTTAGCCTGTCTTGATGCTCTCTCCACTCCCATTGTTTTGTTTCTTAAAGACTGGATTAGTTGTAAGTATTCGCATTCCAACCATTATTCATGTAAATTGAGTCTGTGTCTTTATAAGTTCTGTTTGTGAACAGAATTCCCACTCACCTGAAGAAGGGGCTCAGAGCCTCGAAAGCTTGTGTGGCTTTTGCTACCAAATAAACCTGTTGGACTTTAACCTGGTGTTGTTAAACTTCTTACTGTCTTCAGGAAATCCAGATACACCGGTTCCCCGTTGTCAACCATGCTCGTAATTCCTCCAAGAATTCCAGTAAATTAGTTGAACATGACCTGCCTTTCATGAACCCATGCTGCGTCTTCCCAATGGGACAATTTCGATCCAGATATAGTTTGGTTCCAAAGATTATTGATTTTTTATTCAGTGAATATGAAAACATTTTGTTTCTCTTTTAATATTTAAGTAAAGTTATATAAAAGTATGGAAGCAACCAGGTCAACACACATTGTTTACATGCTTTGTGCTCCCAGTGTCCAGTATGATCTACACCTATTTTAATTTGCTCAAACACCTTAACCTGTATGATAGCTTAAAAAATGCTGCAATATTATTATAATTGAAGCCATAACATTCATATTGTGATGATGGTCATGCGGCTGAGAGTCAAAATCCCATCAATGTGGGTTGTGAAATTAAATTCAAGAAAACCGGTAACTGTGGGCCAGCACCAGAATTAATAATCACACCCGCTTCCAGAATGCTGTTAAAATCCAACTGCCCGTGCCAACTTCCTTCAGAGAAGGAACTTCAAACCAATCTGGCATCCCCGGAAGAGGAGGGGGTTTTAGTTCAGTCGGGCAGCATGGTCAGTGCAGGCTTGGAGGGCTGAAGGGCCTGTTCCTGTGCTGTAATTTTCTTTGTTCTTTGTTCATTGAGCCCAACATCACAAATGTGATTGGCTTTTAATGCCCTGAGAAGTGACTAAATTCTAAAGAATCACTGTCTCAGTGGTATGATAAAACCACCAGAACAACATAAATATCTCAGTCTTCAATCAAGCAAAGTCAGTGAAATCTGCTGATCACCAATTAGTGCCTCCCACACTGGATGAAACAATACTCCTCCATATTGAACATTACTTGGAGGAAGCATTGAGGGAAACAAAATGTACTTTACCTTGATGACCTTCAGTCGGTAGCATGAAGTCCTCAAGGACAAAGATTGCTCTCTGGGCTTGTATCCAATGACGCTTCACAGAGATGATCATGCCTCCATTGTGCAGTGTAGCACTACCACAGTGGTAGGAGAGACAAACAAAAGACAGATCCAGCAGTTCAAAACAGGGCACCTATAATGCCCATCAACAACAGCAGAATTATTACTGATGGGGGCGGTACAGTGGCACAATGGTTAGCACTGCTGCCCCACAGCGCCAGGGACCCGGATTCAATTCCAGCCTTGGGTCACTGTCTGTGTGGAGTTTGCACATTCTCCCCGTGTCTGCGTGGGTTTCCTCCGGGTTCTCCGGTTTCCTCCCACAGTCCAAAGATGTGTGGGTTAGATTGATTGACCATGCTAAATTGACCCTTAGTGTCGGGGGATTAGCGGGGTAAATATGTGGGATTACAGGAATAGGACCTGGGTGGGATTGTGGTCGGTGCAGACTCAATGGGCCGAATGGCCTCCTTCTGCGCTGTAGGGATTCTATGATTCTGAGATTCAGGAATGCCAAATTTCAAGTCCCTAGGCACAGAGAAAGACGCTGTAATCAATTAGTTTATAATACATGAGGAAAGAGATGCTGATTTGTTGGCTCATTGGCTTTGGTTGGTCAATGTATTGCCATGACACATGCACCAGGAAGCTATTGTTCCCCATGCTTGCAAAACTTAGAACATGTCTAACATTAGATGTGATTCTGCGACTGGGCAGTGCATGCTGAATAATCCTGAGTGTGTAAAGAATTATGCTCACAGCCAGTTTAAGATTATTAGTCAGGTTCACAATGTTGCTCTCTCATGCTTGCTGGAAGTTACATATTTACATATGAAGGGACCTGCACTCTAAAGGCAAAAGGAATATGACC
Organism: Mustelus asterias; assembly: GCF_964213995.1. NCBI lineage: Eukaryota > Metazoa > Chordata > Chondrichthyes > Carcharhiniformes > Triakidae > Mustelus > Mustelus asterias. The sequence continues at coordinate 52,366,126 of NC_135812.1, read as the reverse complement.
AGACATTAAGCTGCCTTTGAATAAATAAAAACATGGGGACCATAGCCTAACTTACAAAAAATAAAGCTGAAACTAATACTTTTTTTCACCATGATAACCTCTTTCATTCATATATTTGATGTTTCTGATGTGCAACACAGTGCAATTGAAGACAACCCTGTTTCATAGATGTCATAGAATCCTACAATGCAGAAGGAGGCCATTCAGCCCATTGAGTCTGCACCGACCACAATCCCACCCAGGCTCGATCTCCATAACCCCATGCATTTATCCTGCTAGTCCCCCTGACACTAAGGGGCAATTTAGTATGGCCAATCCATTTCACCCGTACATCTTTAGACTGTGGGAGGAAACCAGAGCACACGGAGAAAAACCCACGCAGACACGAGAAGAATGTGCAAACTCCACACAGACAGTGACCCACACCGGGAATCGAACCCGGGTCCCTGGCGCTGTGAGGCAACAGTGCTAGCCACTGTGCCGTGTTTACGGTTGCTGGAATGATTTCTTTCCAAAGCCAGCCTTTCTGGCATGGCATCTAATGACATCTGCTGTGTGCCAAGGGTTCTGGTTCTCTGACTGGCTGAAACTTGGAATGAAAGGTGACGTAATGGTGCGATGCACGAATCAGGCTTTGCACAGAATCAAGGCACAGAAGTAGGCCAGTCAGCTCATCAGAAAGTATGCTATAATAAATCTTAATTAACTGTTTTAACTGTTAATCCAACAAAATAATTATTGAAAAGATTTTCAAGAACTAAAATGTTCTGTCTTTAAATTTAATTGACATTGTCCATTTTGAGAATTTGTAGGCAAATGAAGGCTGACATTTGCAATTGAAGTTTTCTGTGGTTAACTGGCATAGCGGATTTCCACTCATTCCTCTGCTAAAGATTGCCAACTGTTTGTTTGCTTACCTGGACTTTCGCATAGGCAGTAATAACTTCCCTAGAGATCCACCATGGAGATAGCAGACTCCATGTAGGCTTACCCATTAGTTAAGATACAGGCAGTTGCTTTGTTGGAGGGGATTTCCCAGTGAAACTCTTTGCCATTGTGTGCTGTCTGCACTCTACACTTGGAGTCTATGTGCCTCTGCAAGTAAACCACAAGTGGAACTTGCATAGGTAACCAGGTCCCACTCATTCTCTGTGCAGACAATAGTGGGCTTGTTTCCATGCAAGACAGCACTAGTAACTGTTGTTGTCTACAGCAAGCTTTTAGTGTTATCTGCCCTGCTCTGGTCTTTACTTATTGTAAAGTGAAAGATTCATGAAATTTATCCAGTTCACATGACATCAGTGTTAAGCCCCTTGCAGAAACCTTTTTTTGAGGAAAAAGATTCAAAATTCTTTCCACAAAGATAAAATATAATTGACAGACTGTAATTAATTATCAAATGCTGGATCTGTGCAATATGATCTATGTCATATAAAAAGCATTTTGTTCACTTATGAAAAAATATTTATTTGATTCCTTTCCTTCACACCATCCTGAGATTTTGATTTTGCTGCAGGAATACTACCAAACGACAGGGAGGAGATGTTCAGTAACTTTAATAGCTAATAGTATCGACAAACTGACTAGTGCAAGCCAAACAAATAGGCAACGTTTTGGCAGCCATGGCAGAAGACAGTAGAGTTCACAGAAAGCTCTGCGTTTGCACATTTCTTCTCTGCCATTTTAGTAACCAGAATAGTGATTATGTCTGGCAGCATATTGCTGAATGCTCTTCTGTTTCTTTCTAATAATGCCTTTCTTTTCAAAATGCACATTGTGCCTTGTGGCATGCCAGCAGTAAAAATGTCAGTTGCAATAATTTTTGGTGAAAAATGCTTGCAGACATCATCTTCTGGCTGCTCGCACAGTAGTTTAATAATACGAAATGACTTTATCCTGACTGTTCAAATAGGCAGAAAATGAAGACAGTCAAGTTTATTATACCAAACTCATCTGGTTTCTGAACTTTATTTTAAAAAAGCATGGAAAAGCTTAAAAGCAGCTGCTTTGAGACAGAATCCTGTATGGCCAATGGATGTATCAGAATCTTTGTTCATTTAATGGTTGTAAATTCATATCAGATGTGAATCTTCGAAGTCCCTCTTAGATGCTTAAATCTGCGGTCAATTAGCAGCAAAAATCTTTTGCTCCATGGCATGGATTTAGGGCAGTGGAATGGTGCTCTGATTCATACCACTTGGAGATTGAGGCTAATGTGTTGGCCAGTGGTAACATATTTTGAAACTGCAGCCAAACATCCCTGCAGCAACCACATTCAGGTAACTTACAGGTGTACAACCCAATGCTAGCTTATTGGAGTGATGTAAGGATATACTAGCTAGTACTAAGAGAATACTATGGCAGGGAGATTAGGTAAGGCTCGGAAATGGAGTCAGGGATGGTAACGTGCGATTAACCTCTGCAGCTTCACTATGATGGAAACAACTAGAAATCTGCCTGCTAATTTAAATAACACTAAACGCTCCGCTGGGTGACTGCACGCTCACAGGAGGCCCGGGTTTGTGCAAGGCTGGCTCCTCTTAAAGCTAAGGCAAAATGCTGGAAATTTGAAATAAAAACAAATTCCTGGAAATATTCAACAGGTCTGGCAGCTTCTTTAGAGAAAGAAACATAAAGATCAGAGATTTATTTTCTGTTTTGTACCTCTCAAAGCTAGCCTGCAAGAGAGAGGTGCATTCTGACTGCATTAGGTGTGGATGTTGCTGAGGAAGAGAGTCTATCTTGCAAAAAGAGTGACTACAGTGCAACATTGCAGAGGGCCAACAGCATTGGACACCTTAGTGCAGATGCTGGACAGGGGGAGAGAGGTCCTATACCCACAGGGAGCCCACTGAGTAGACACTGCAAAGACAATGGCAAGAGCAAGTTGTCAGATCAATGCAAGCAGTGTAATCTGGAGAAACTGGATGCAGCGCAGGAGGACATTCAATGGCATCACAAGGGTGGTCATTGTTAACGAAATGCCCTTCAAATGCCATATCCTTACAAATGAAACGCTAGCCCCATGCAGGGCTCCATTCACCCTGCTCCTACCCCTTCACTCACATTCCAACATTTTCTATCAATGATGACTCAATCTTCAATTTTATCGCCTCATCTCACCTTCATGCTTATATAACAGCTGCAGGCACCATATCCCTGCTTCAAGTTTATACACACTGATAGCTGTTCAGTTATGACAAGCACATCACCCAGACACATTATATCATGCTGAGTGAGACACTTCTCTCTCTCTGTTGCACGACAAGGTGGGTGTTTAACCACAGATAGCAGCTCCTAATCGGAGAGGGCCAGGCATGTCTTCACCCCCATGGAGGAAACAGTGGTTGCCATCATAATAAGAACAGGCATAAGCCATTTGGCCCCTCAAGCCTGCTTGTCTTCATGGATCATGGCTGATCCGACATTCCTCACGTCCATTTTCCTGTCCTTTCGCCGTAACCTTACTGATTCCCTTACTGATCAAATATCTTGTCTATCTCAGCCTTAAGTGTACACAAGAACTCTGCCCCCACAGCTCTCTGTGGCAAGGAGTTCCAAACACTTACAACCCTTTGAGAGAAGAAATTCCTCCTCATTCAGTGTTAAATTGGCACCTCTTTATTCTGAGACTCTGGTCCTAGACTCTCCCATGAGGGGAAACATCCTCTCATCATTTACCCTGTCAAGCTCCTTAAGAATCCTGTATATTTCGATGAGATCACTTCTCATTCATCTAAATTCAAATGAGTAGAGGCCCAACCTGTTTAACCTTTACACCAGATTTCCTTCTCGAAAGGACATTCGTGAACCAAATGGTCATCATTAGACTTTTAATTCCAGGTTTAAATTCAAATTGCACGATCTGCTGTGGTGGGGTTTGAACCTGATCCCCAGAGTATTACTCTGAGTTTCTTGATTACTAGTCCAGCGACAATACCACCACACCGCTGCTTCCCCTCATTGGAGCAGCCACAACTTAATCTATGGTCAGCAGTGGGGCTAAACCTATTGAAATAGCTCATAACTAATCCGCCTCCTCACATCGCACTTCCCTTTAGCAAACAATCTTGTTTGATTTACAATTCAGTGTAAGCATTCATCTCTTGCTTTTTTACCCTTTCCTCACCACAACCTCACTCTGGTGCCTTTCTGCTTTCAGATGCACAAGAGTAAGAAGTTCAAGAGGAAGGGCAATTAGGGGTGGGTAGTAAATGTTGGCCTAGTCAGCAACACCCAGCCTTTGTGAATGGATGAAATAGAGGAGCAGGAGACTGATGATCAAACACTGACGCTCAATCTCATGCTTCTCACCAGCACAGATAAGTCATTCTTTAGTGGGTAGCATAAAGGCAGAGATTTGCACATGGTGAATGCAGCCGGGGCAGGCAAATAGATCGTGTTCCCCAGAAGTGCATATAAATTCTCCTAGAGAGGACTCAAATGAAGACTTTTGCATTTGCATACAGAAAAAGGTTGATGAACAATAGTAGGGGATTTTCACTTTCCTAACATTGACTGGGGCAGCCATAGTATCAGAGGCTTGGGTGGAGGGAAATTTGTTCAGTGTATTCAGGAGGAATTTCTCATTCAGTATATGGATGGCCCAAAAGTTAACATTCTAAATTGGGGCAAGCCCAATTTTGATGGCATCGGGCAAGAACTTTCAACAGTTAATTGGGGGAGTCTTTGGGAAGGCAAAAAGACGTCTGGTAAGTGGGAGGCTTTCAAAAGTGTGTTAACCAGAGTTCAGGGTAAGCACATTCCTCTTAGAGTAAAGGGCAAGGCTGGTAGATGTAGGGAACCCTGGATGACTCAGGATATTGAGGCCCTGGTCAAGAAGAAGGAGGCACATGCATAGGCAGCTGGGATCAAGTGGATCCCTTGAAGAGTATAGAGGGTGTAGAAGTAGAGTTGAGAGAGAAATCAGGAGGGCAAAAAGAGGACATGAGGTTTTGGCACATAAGGCAAAGGAGAATCCAAAGGGCTTCTACAAATACATAAAGGGCAAAAGAGTAACTGGGGAGAGAGCAGGATCTCTTAAGGATCAACAAGGTCAACTATGTGTGGATCCACAAGAAATGGGTGAGATCCTAAATGAATATTTCTCATCAGTATTCACTGTTGAGAAAAGCATGGATGTTAGGGAACTTGGGGAAATAAATAGTGATGTCTTGAGGAGTGTACATATAACAGAGAAGGAAGTGCTGGAAGTCTTAAAGCGCATCAAGGTTGATAAATCCCCGGGACCTGATGAAGTGTATCCTAGGATATTGTGGGAGGCTAGAGAGGAAATTGCGGGTCCCCAAGCAGAGATATTTGAATCATCGATAATCACAGGTGAGGTGCCTTAAGATTGGAGGGTGGCCTTTGTTTAAGAAGGGCTGCAGGGAAAAGCTTAGGAACTGCAGGCCGATGAGCCTCACATCTGTGGTGGGTAAGTTGTTAGAAGGTATTTTGAAAGACAGGATCTACAGGCATTTAGAGATGCAAGGACTGATTAGGGACAGTCAGCATGGCTTTGTGAGTGGAAAATTATGTCTCTCAAATTTGATTGAGTTTTTTGAAGGGGTAACTGAGAAGGTAGATGAGGGTAGTGCAGTCAACATTGTCTACATTGAACTTTAGCAAGGCCTTTGACAAGGTACCGCATGGTAGGTTATAGGTTCTCATCCTCACGGGATCCAGGGTGAGGTACCTAAATGGATACAAAATTGGCTTGATGACAGAATGTGGAGATGCTGGCGTTGGACTGGGGTAAGCACAATAAGAAGTCTCTCAACATCTTGATGACAGAAGGTGGTTGTAGAGGGTTCTTTTTCAAACTGGAAGCCTGTGACCAGCGGTGTGCCTCAGGGATCAGTGCTGGGTCCACTGTTATTTGTCATTTATATTAATGATTTGGATGAGAATATAGGGGGCATGGTTAGTCAGTTTGCAGATGACACTAAGATTGGTGGCATAGTGGACAGTGAAGAAAGTTATCTCCAATTGCAACAGGATCTTGATCAATTGGGCCAGTGGGCTGACGAATGGCAGATGGAGTTTAATTTAGATAAATGCGAGGCGATGCATTTTTGTAGATCAAACCAGGGCAGGACTTACTCAATGGTAGGGTGTTGGGAAGAGTTATAAAACAAAGAGATCTCGGAATACAGGTTCATAGCTTCTTGAAAGTGGAGTCACAGGTGGACAGAGTGGTGAAGAAGGCATTCGGCATGCTTGGTTTCATCGGTCAGAACATTGAATACAGGAGTTGGGACGGTCTTGTTGAAGTTGTACAAGACATTGGTAAGGCCACACTTGGAATACTGTGTACAGTTCTGGTCACCCTATTATAGAAAGGATATTATTAAACTAGAAAGAGTGCAGAAGAGGATTTACTAGGATGCTACCGGACTTGATGGTTTGAGTTATAAGGAGAGGCTGGATTGACTGACACTTTTTTCTCTGGAGCGTAGGAGGCTGAGGGGTGATCTTATAGAGATCTATAAAATAATGAGGGGCAGCGATCAGCTGGATAATCAATATCTTTTCCCAAAGGTCGGGGAATCTAACTAGAGGGCATAGGTTTAAGGTGAGAGGGCAGAAATACAAAAGTGTCCAGAGGGGCAATTTTTTCATTGAGGGTGGTGAGTGTCTGGAACAAAGAACAATACAGCACAGGAACAGGCTCTTCAGCCCTCCAAGCCCGTGCCGCTCCCTGGTCCAAACTAGACCATTCTTTTGTATCCCTCCATTCCCACTCCGTTCGTATGGCTATCGAGATAAGTCTTAAACGTTGCCAGTGTGTCCGCCTCCACCACCTTGCCTGGCAGCGCATTCCAGGCCCCCACCACCCTCTGTGTAAAATATGTCCTTCTGATATCTGTGTTAAACCTCCCCCCCCCTTCACCATGAACCTATGACCCCTCGTGAATGTCATCACCGACCTGGAGAAAAGCTTCCCACCGTTCACCCTATCTATGCCTTTCATAATTTTATACACCTCTGTTAAGTCTCCCCTCATCCTCCGTCTTTCCAGGGAGAACAACCCCAGTTTACCCAATCTCTCCTCATAACTAAGCCCCTCCATACCAGGCAACATCCTGGTAAAGCTCCTCTGTACTCTCTCCAAAGCCTCCACGTCCTTCTGGTAGTGTGGCGACCAGAACTGGACGCAGTATTCCAAATGCGGCCGAACCAGCGTTCTATACATCTGCAACATCAGACCCCAACTTTTATACTCTATGCCCCGTCCTATAAAGGCAAGCATTCTTCACCACCACCTCTACCTGTGACGTCACCTTCAAGGATCTGTGGACTTGCACACCCAGGTCCCTCTGCGTATCTACACCCTTTATGGTTCTGCCATTTATCATATAGCTCCTCCCTACACTATTTCTACCAAAATGCCTCACTTCGCATTCATCAGGATTGAACTCCATCTGCCATTTCTTTGCCCAAATTTCCAGCCTATCTATATCCTTCTGTAGCCTCTGACAATGCTCCTCACTATATGCAAGTTCTGCCAATTTTGTGTTATCCGCAAACTTACTGATCACCCCAGTTACACCTTCTTCCAGATCGTTTATGTAAATCACAAACAGTAGAGGTCCCAATACAGAGCCCTGCGGAACACCACTAGTCACAGGCCTCCAGCTGGAAAAAGACCCTTCCACTACCACCTTCTGTCTTCTGTGACCAAGCCAGTTCTCCACCCATCTAGCCACCTCCCCCTTTATCCCATGAGATCCAACCTTTTTCACCAGCCTACCATGAGGGACTTTGTCAAACGCTTTACTAAAGTCCATATAGACGACATCCACGGCCCTTCCCTCGTCAACCATTCTGGTCACTCCTTCAAAAAACTCCACCAGGTTAGTGAGGCATGACCTCCCTCTCACAAAACCATGCTGACTATCGTTAATGAGTTTATTCCTTTCTAAATGCGCATACATCCTATCTCTAAGAATCTTCTCCAACAACTTCCCCACCACGGACGTCAAGCTCACCGGCCTATAATTACCCGGGTTGTCCTTCCTACCCTTCTTAAATAACGGGACTACATTAGCTATCCTCCAATCCTCTGGGACCTCACCTGCGTCCAGTGACGAGATAAAGATTTGCGTCAGAGGCCCAGCGATTTCATCTGTCGTCTCCCTGAGCAGCCTTGGATAGATTCCATCAGGCCCTGGGGATTTGTCAGTCTTTATATTCTCTAACAAACCTAACACTTCCTCCCTTGTAATGGAGATTTTCTCCAACGGTTCAACACTCCCCTCCGAGACACTCCCAGTCAACACATCCCTCTCCTTTGTGAATACCGATGCAAAGTATTCATTTAGGATCCCCCCTACTTCTTTGGGCTCCAAGCATAATTCCCCACTTTTGTCCCTGAGAGGTCCGATTTTTTCCTTGACAACCCTTTCGTTCCTAACGTATGAATAAAATGCCGTGGGATTCTCCTTAATCCTGTCTGCCAAGGACATTTCATGACCCCTTTTTGCCCTTCTAATTCCTCGTTTGAGTTCTTTCCTACTTTCTTTGTACTCCTCCAGAGCTCCCTCCGTTTTTAGCTGCCTGGACCTAACATACACCTCTCTTTTCTTTTTGACCAGTCCCTCAATTTCCCTGGTTATCCACAGTTCTCGAATCCTACCCTCCCTATCCTTCTTTTTTACAGGCACATGCCTGTCCTGTAGCCCTAACAACTGTTCCTTAAAAGACTCCCACATGCCAGATGTGGATTTACCCTCAAACAGCCTCTCCCAATCAAGAGCTGCCAATTTCTGCCTAATCCCACTAAAGTTAGCCTTCCCCCAATCCAACACCTTACCCTTGGGACACCACTCATCCTTTTCCATCACTATCCTAAAGCTAACAGAATTGTGGTCACTATTTGCCACATGTTCCCCTACCGAAACTTTGAAGACCTGACCGGGCTCATTCCCCAGTACTAGGTCCAGTATAGCCCCCTCTCTAGTCGGGCTATCTACATATTGTTCCAAAGAACCCTCCTGTACGCATTTTACAAATTCCTCCCCATTCAGAGTCCCAGCTCTCAGCGATTTCCAGTCTATACCTGCATGGTGTACTATGCCAAGGTGATGACTGGAACAAGCTGCCAGAGGCAGTAGTAGAGGCGGGTACAATGTTGTCTTTTAAAAAGCGTTTAGACAGTTACATGGGGATAGAGGGATATGAGCCAAACGCATTTGGGACGAGCTTAGGGTTAAAAAAAGGGATGTCATGGACAAGTTGGGCCGAAGGGCGTGTTTCCATACTGTAAACCTCTATGATTCTAACAAGAACAATAATGTGTTGTCAGACCTACCAGCAGGCCTGCTGTCACTGTCAAGAAGCATGAATAAGTCTGGCATGAATAACTTGCCACAGGACTGTGCACAGATTTTGGAACACCTTCTATCCAGTATGGAAGTGGTGACCAACTTGAGAACGCTTATAGAGTTGAACACGATGCAGTGTTTGATGGTGAATGCGTCAGCTTTCATTATAGCTAAAGCATAAGCCGTCAATGTCTGAGGCTCAGACTGAGGTCTCAATGTCTGAAGCTCAGACTGAGGTCATGCAATCTCGGCTTTGTGCCTTGCAAGCTCAGCTTGCTGCCATGCAGACTTAGACTACTGCCGTTGTAGCTGCAGCTATCAGTTCTCAAAGGTGCTTTCAAGGTCTCATATAGCACCGCAACAGTCCGCCTTCCAACAGATTACTAGAATTGCTGAGGCACTGCCCCATAGGAGTTGCAGTGGCTCCTTGGAACATGAACCTTCTATCTTCACTCAGAATGAGTATTCTCCCTCCCACTTCTGCCACTCTGCTCCTTGTCTGTCAGCCAGTTAGTCTGGATTGCTGCCACCCATGCCAAGGTGATGCATGTTGCAGCCAGAATCTCGATGCCGAGAGCTGCTCAAAGGCCCTCTCCAAAGCCATCTACATTGAAATGGTGCAGAATAGAAGTATCATGACTTCTGCCAGGGTACCAGACGTTCACGTGCGTAATGTGCTGAGTATGGTTGCATACCAACTGTAGAGCCTTGTAGCCCTTTGTGGCTGCAGTATCTGTGCATTTAGATATGGTGCCATGTGTGCAGGCGATGGCACCTGCATGGACTATTCTGTCTATGTGTGCAGTTCACCTGCTTCTGTCTGGTCAGAGAGAACCAAATGCACTCCTAGCATAATGGGTGTTAGCTTGATTATAGAGCTGTGAGCAGCAAGCTGGGAGACATTCACCATGTCACCTGCTATATTCTCAATTGACCTTTGCTGAAAAACAGGTGTAACAATGAACCACAAAGGAAGCACAAGCTTGTGTTCTGTAGCCAGGAATGACAACATCAGTACATAAAAAATGTGTTATTAAGGAAGGAGAGAGATGAGATGGAAAGTTAGACTTCTCTAAAATACAGAAGGAAAGGAAAGTTCTTGCATCTTGTTTTATGTTAAATCCCATTAATATCCTATTTTAGATTTGGCAGAAATGTATTCTCAGATACTTTAACCCAAAAATGTAGCTGTTTCATTTGTCAGCTGAAAATGAGAAACTTAAAAGAAAAAAACTGTATTAGCGAGATGCATTACTCGTGTTTATGACTGAAGGAAATCAGGACTAACACAAGTCAGGAAAAAAATCTCTGAATGTCATTAGCTGAGCGGTGGTATGTTTGACCTTCATACAGGTTAAAGGACATGGACCTCAGTAGAAATATCTTCATCATGTAGGAGTTTCTGCCATCTCTGACACCATACAGTGAGGAAGATGGATGATCTGCCAAACTACTCCCTCGCATGGGTGAATTAAGAGCAAATTTGGCACATAATTCTCTGGCTGCTATGATTTTTTTTAAAAATAGTTTTGAACCAGAATGGTGTCCTGGATTTGCATCAGGTCTTTTAAGGATGAATGATACATGTTGAGAGTTTGTAATGTTTTAATTGTTAAGTTACAATATAATAATTTTCTCATTATATTTTAGTAAGAAGCACATGAAATGTATATTAAAAATATACTGTTCAGTTTTTCTATCCCTCAAATTTATGTTGCTTATTCATTCCCTTCAGATTTACGAAATGTGTATTTATCAAATGGCTATAGTCATTGTTATTGACTGTTGGCTAGTTTATCAAACTGATGTTTTGGGGGTGAAAGAGTTGCCAGGCTGACTAAGTCTGAGGCCAAACTTCCTTTAAAGTAAAAGTATTGCTCTCGCACTGAGTCAAAAACTTCCAAACACCCAGTTCGTGTACATGTACAGTTGTTTTGTGATGGCATGAATCCTCTGCTGTAACATGCACTACTGCATATTTATGAATGAGCATAAATTTCTGTTCTACAGGGTTCTGAGCAATTTTGTTTTACTCTCTTGCCAGTGACAACATTAGATTTTTAGATAGCTTATTGCATCACCATAATTTATGATATTCCTCACAGGTACTTCAAACAACTCGAGCTGTGTCCCACATGTAACAAAAGAATGAAACCTTAAATAATTAAACTACCTTTATTACCAACAAAGTTACTCAGTGCAACCAGGAGTTATTCTGATATATTTTTTGTTGTAGGTCATCGTTGTTTTATATGGAATCCATTCAATGGAATATAGTCCAAGCAGTTATAGTGGTAAAGGTTGAAAAGCCGTCTCCCTCAGTCTTTGCACTTACATCGCAAATGTTTTTGATGATGTGGTATTTCAGATGTTTTCTTTGGCCTTATTAAATCCCCATCCAATTCCCAAATTCCTGGGATAGTCCAATCATAGAATCATAAAATGATACAGCACACAAGGAGGCCATTTAGCCCACCGTGCTTGTGCCAGCTTCATTTCAATCCAGGGAATGCATGCTTAAAACAGCTGCACACAGCCACTCTTTCTTGGAGTTGGCACTCAGATTGCCCTTTGCCTCTTCCTAATGCACTGTGTCTTATGCACACATTTCTCCTTCTCTCTATTATTTTCCCTTCTCTCTCTTATTTTCCCTACTCTTGCTTTGCAAAATAGAACAGTACAGCACAGAACAGGCCCTTCGGCCCTCGATGTTGTGCCGAGCTTTGTCCGAAATCAAGATCAAGCTATCCCACTCCCTATCATTCTGGTGTGCTCCATGTGCCTATCCAATAACCGCTTGAAAGTTCCTAAAGTTTCCGACTCCACTATCACAGCAGGCAGTCCATTCCACACCCCAACCACTCTCTGAGTAAAGAACCTACCTCGCACATCCCTCCTATATCTCCCTCCATGAACCTTATAGTTATGCCCCCTAGTAACAGCTACATCCACCTGAGGAAATAGTCTCTGAACGTCCACTCTATCTATCTCCCTCATCATCTTATGAACCTCTATTAAGTCGCCTCTCATCCTCCTCCGCTCTAAAGAGAAAAGCCCTAGCTCCCTCAACCTTTCCTCATAAGACCTACCCTCCAAACCAGGCAGCATCCCGGTAAATCTCCTCTGCACTCTCTCCAACGCTTCCACATCCTTCTTATAGTGAGGTGACCAGAACTGCACACAATATTCCAAATGTGGTCTCACCAAGGTCCCGTACAGTTGCAGCATAACCCCACGGCTCTTAAACTCAAACCCCCTGTTAATAAACGCTAACACACTATAGGCCTTCTTCACGGCTCTATCCACTTGAGTGGCAACCTTCAGAGATCTGTGGATATGACCCCAACATCTCTCTGTTCCTCCACATTCCCCAGAACCCTACTGTTGACCCTGTAATCTGCATTCAAATTTGTCCTACCAAAATGAATCACCTCGCACTTATCAGGGTTAAACTCCATCTGCCATTTTTCGGCCCAGCTCTGCATCCTATCAATGTCTCTTTGCAGCCTACAACAGCCCTCCACCTCATCCACTACTCCACCAATCTTGGTGTCATCAGCAAATTTACTGACCCACCCTTCAGCCCCCTCCTCCAAGTCACTGATAGAAATCACAAATAGCAGAGGACCAGCACTGATCCCTGTGGTACACCGCTGGTAACTGGTCTCCAGTCTGAAAATTTTCCATCCGCCAGCACCCTCTGTCTTCTATGAGATAGCCAGTTACTTATCCAATCGGCCAAATTTCCCCTTATCCCACACCTCCTTACTTTCTTCATGAGCCAACCATGGGGGACCTTATCAAATGCCTTACTAAAATCCATATATATGACATCAACTGCTCTACCTTCATCTTCACACTTAGTTACCTCCTCAAAGAATTCAATCAAATTTGTGAGGCAAGACTTACCCTTCACGAATCCGTGTTGACTATCCCGGATTAAGCTGCATCTTTCTAAATGGTCATAAATCCTATCCCTCAGGACCTTTTCCATTAACTTACCGACCACCAAAGTAAGACTAACTGACCTATAATTACCAGGGTCATTCCTATTTCCTTTCTTGAACAGAGGAACAACATTCGCCACTCTCCAGTCCTCTGGCACTATCCGCGTGGAGTGAGGACCCAAAGATCAAAGCCAAAGGCTCTGCAATCTCATCACCTGCCTCCCAAAGAATCCTAGGATATATCTCATCTGGCCCAGGGGACTTATCGACCCTCAGGTTTTTCAAAATCGCTAATACGTCTTCCCTCAGAACATCTGCCTCCTCCAGCCTATCAGCTGTATCACATTCTCATCCTCAAAAACATGGCCCCTCTCTTTGATGAACACTGAAGAAAAGTATTCATTCATCGCCTCTCCTATCTCTTCTGACTCCATGCACAATTTCCCACTACTGTCCTTGACCGGCCCTAACCTCACCCTGGTCATTCTTTTATTTCTTACATAAGAGTAAAAAGACTTGGGGTTTTCCTTGATCCAACCCGCCCAAGGGCTTCTCATGCACCCTCCTAGCTCTCCTAAGCCCTTTTTTTTAGCTCATTCCTTGATAACTTGTAACCCTCAATCGACCCGACTGACCCTTGTTTTCTCATCCTTACATACGCTTCCTTTTTCTTCTTGACAAGACATTCAACCTCTTTTGTGAACCATGGTTCCCTCACTCAGCCATTTCCTCCCTGCCTGACAGGGACATACCTATCAAGGACACTCAGTATTTGTTCCTTGAACAAGCTCCACTTTTCATTTGTGCCCTTCCCTGACAGTTTCTGTTCCCATCTTATGCTCCCTAATTCTTGCCTAATTGCATCGTAATTACCTCTCCCCCAATTGTAAACCTTGCCCTGCCGTATGGCCCTATCCCTCTCCATTGCAATAATGAAAGACACCGAATTATGGTCACTATCTCCAAAGTGCTCTCCCACAACCAAATCTAACACTTAGCCCGGTTCCTTACCCAGTACCAAATCCAATGTGGCCCCACCTCTTGTCGTCCTATCCACATAGTGTGTCAGGAAAGCCTCCTGCACACACTGTACAAAAACTGCCCCATCCGAACTATTCGACCTATAAAGGTTTGAATCAATATTTGGAAAGTTAAAGTCACCCATGACAACTACCCTGTGACCCCCACACCTATCCATAATCTGCTTTGCAATTTCTTCCTCCACATCCCTATTCCTATTTGGGGGCCTATAGAAAACTCCGAACAACGTGACCGCTCCTTTCCTATTTCTAACTTCAGCCCATATTACTCCAGTAGGCAGATCCCCCTCGAACTGCCTTTCTGCAGCCGTTAAACTATCCTTGATTAACAATGCTACTCCACCTCTTTTACCACCACCTCTACTCTAACTGAAACATCTATACCCCGGAACTTCCAACAACCATTCCTTTCCCTGTTCTAACCATGTCTCCGTGATGGCCACAACATCGTAGTCCCAAGTACCAATCCACGCTCCAAGTTCACCTACCTTATTTCGGATGCTCCTTGCATTGAAGTATTCACACTTCAACCCACCTTCCTGTCTGCCGGTACACTCCTGCGACCTTGATACCTTCCTCAGTACCTCTCTACACTCAACACTGGCTTCTGGACTACAGCTCATTTTCCCATCCCCCTGACAAATTAGTTTAAACCTCCCCGAAGAGCCGTAGCAAATTTCCCTCCCAGGATATTGGTGCCCCTCTGTTTCAGGTGCAACCCGTCCTGTTTGTACAGGCTCCATCTTCTCCAGAATGTGTTCCAATTCCATGTAACTGAAACCCTCTCTCCTACACCATCCCTGCAGCCACGTGTTTATCTGCGCACTCTCCCTGTTCCTCAACTTGCTATCATGTGGCAGTGGCAACAAACCGGAGATGACAACATGGTTTGTCTTGGCTCTCAGCTTCCACCCTAACTCCCTAAATTCCTGTTTTAAATCCCCGTCCCTTCTCTTATCTATATCGTTGGTACCAATGTGTACCACGACCTGTGACTGTTCCCCCTCCCCCTTAAGGATCCTGAAAACACGGTCCGAGACGTCACGGATCCTGGCACCCAGGAGGCAATATACCATCCGTGAGTCTCTTTCGCTGCCACAGAACCTCCTATCTATCCCTCTAACTAATGAGTCCCCAATAACTATTGCTCTCCTGCTCTCCCCCTTTCCCTTCTGAGCCACAGGGACGGACTCGGTGCTGGAGATCCGGTCACCGTGGCTTACCACTGGTAGGTCGTCCCCCTCAACTGTATCCAAAGCGGTATACTTGTTGCCGAGGGGAACGACCACAGGGGATCCCTGCACTGACTGTTTCCTCCCAGCCCCTCTCACCGTCACCCATCTATCTTCATTCCTCGGAGTAACTACATCCCTGAAGCTTCTATCTATGTACTCCTCTGCGTCCCGAATGATCCGAAGTTCATCCAGCTCCAGCTCCAGTTCCCGGTTAGCTTTTATTGGTAGAGGGATTGAGTTTCGGAGCCAGGAGGTCATGTTACAACTGTACAAAACTCTGGTGCGGCCGCACTTGGAGTATTGCGTACAGTTCTGGTTGCCGCATTATAGGAAGGATGTGGAAGTGTTGGAAAGGGTGCAGAGGAGATTTACCAGATGTTGCCTGGTATGGTGGGAAAATTGTATAAGGAAAGGCTGAGGGGCATGAGGTTGTTTTCGTTAGAGAGAAGAAGGTTAAGAGGTGACTTAATAGAGGCATGCAAGATGATCACAGGATTAGATAGGGTGGATAGTGAGAGCCTTTTTCCTCTGATGGTGATGGCTAACACGAGGGGACATAGCTTTAACTTGAGGGGTGAGAGATATAGGTCAGATGTTAGAGGTAGGTTCTTTACTCAGAGAGTAGTAAGGGTGTGGAATGCCTTGCCTGCAGCAGTAGTGGACTCGTCAACATTAAGAGCATTCAAATGGTTATTGGATAAACATATGGATGATATTGGAATAGTGTAGGTTAGATGGGCTTTAGATTGGTTTCACAGGTCGGCGCAACATCGAGGGCCGAAGGGCCTGTACTGCGCTGTAATATTCTATGTTCTAACGCGGTTTTTGAGGAGCTGCAGATGGGTGCACTTCCCGCAGGTGAAATCAGCAGGGATACTGATGGCGTCAAAGTACCTCAAACATTCTGCAGGAGGAACATTGCACTGCCTTCACTTCCATCCCCTCTAGATAACTTGCTGATACAACAAGAAAAAGAAAGAAAGAGCTTAGCTGCTCTCACTGGGGTCTTTTTTTTAGGTTAGAGGAGCGGGGAGGGTGGGAGACTCTACATGTGTAGTGTCTCGGGTTTCCTCACCGTTCAGATTTATTGGGTACAACAAAATTACCCAGGTCTCCCCACGGGCGACTTCCGGTTTCCTGCTGCTTTTTTTTTAAAAAAAGCTCCAAAATAGGGAAAATAAACTCAGCTTAACTTCCAGCTCTCCCCTCCAAAATCGCTCCCCCCTCTGCCCGCTCGCAACTTTGCCCTTTCAACTGCCTGCTGGTTACCTTGGGTGCGGATTGCATTTAATTGCCATGGCTGTTCTTTATATTTGAGTTCAGACAAAGTGGTGGTAGACTATTTGGTTATAGATGGCATTGTCTCCCAAGTATTCTCCTGGGATCATGAGTGAGCACGTAAGAGCATCCCCATTGAGCATCTCTGGAGAGCCAGCAGAGCAAAAACCTTGCCTTAGTTGCCTGTCTTCTAACCCAGTGGTTTTGACATCAATCACTCAGATTCTACAAGCACTGCTGGTGGTTTAGCACAAGGAAATTGGATGGACAGTTGAGGGAAGTAACCTTACAGGGCTTTCAGGAGAGTGCAGGGAAATGGCACTGATTGGAGTGCTCCATAGAGAGCCGCAAGTACTATTTGGGCCAAATGATTTCCTCCTGTGCCATAAAGACTTTATGAACAAGGATTGATCTTTGTACCTTCCTGTTGTGTGGCTCAGCTACTCACGGACTTGACCATCTTCACTAATGGGATGGTGTTTTCATCCTCTTAAACCCCTGATTACCTGTCTGATTTTACATCTCTGATAGAACAAATAAAATATAACTTTTATAATGTGGTTTAGTTTCACCAAAAGTCTAGGACTGCCTACAATAGAATGAGTTAAAATGTTATGTAGCAAGTAAAGAAAAAGAACTTTTACACTGAAATCTTTTATTATTTCATTTTAGAGATTACCCCAAAGACCTCGGCTAGTTGCAGCCCAGCCCCTGAATCTCCAGTCAGCTCTGCTGAATCCGTGAAGAGTGTGACTGAACTATCATCACAGCAATCCACAGCTGCAGAGAACAGCAAGGATATCAAGCCACCAGAACCGTGTGAACAGCCTTCGAATGATCCCCAGGTTCTATCATCGCTGCCAATTTCTGGTCAGTCAGCATTAAGTATACAGGAGCTGGTAGCCATGTCTCCTGAACTCGATACATACGCCATCACAAAGAAAGTCAAAGAGGTGCTGACAGACAACAACTTAGGTAGGTAACAGCACACCTTTTAAATGGGAACAGGTGATTCCATTCTGTGAACTAGCATCTTGTATAAAAAGCAAACAAGTTTTTTTTTCTCACTTGAATTCCCCCAAAACTTTATTACATTATATAAGTTGTTCTAATTATCTAAATTGTTTATCAAACTGTTTTCATTATCCCTATTTTCATATTAACATTGCAACTAATTTTAGAATATGTTTTCACAGTTGGAGTATGCTTGTAAACAGATATTTTGCAAAAAGCATGCTCTGTGTTTTCTTTATACAAGATCCTGACAAAATCATGAGATGACTGTATAGATTTTCGACAGGAAGTTGGATCTGGGATCTGTTAGTCTCCTTAGTTACCAGTACTTTGTTTTGCCTATCTGTATCTGCCTATTGATGTGTGAAAATATGAAAACCTTCAGCACACCCCTAGATTTATATTAATTTCTGAAATAGTTGTGACACTATCAAGATGATGCAGGTCAGGTGACTCAAAGGAATGGATAGGAGAAGCCAGCTTGAGAGCTAAAGCAGTAACAGTAACCTCAAATGATATTTGAACTTGGCTGTTCTCCATGAATGGGTGAGTCAGATCCAATTCATGTGATGCAGCCCTGGTGTGGTGAATGTTACCAAGAATGTGAGCATGTTGTAATCATTAGTTTTTCCTATAACTTAAAAATAAGTATCAAGTCACAGCAGGATTTTTTAATTCTGTATGTATTCTTTGAAAGGGGCAGTTTGGAATTGAGAGAATACGCTTATATTTATATAATGCTTTTAATGATTTTGGACATTCCAGCCAGTGAAGTCCAGTCCCTGAGAAGATTACAACTGAGTCCCACACATAGCAATGAGATAAATAACCAAAACAAATGTTTTTTTCATGATATTGATGGCCAGGAGAATTCTCCTGCTCTTCTTTGTATTGTGCCTGGGGCTCACCTGTGCCCACCTGATAGGGTTTAACATCTCATTTTAAAAGAAGGCATTGCAGACCATGTAGTACTCCCTTTGGGTTGTATTGAAAGTCAGCCTGGATTATGGGCTGACATTGAAGAACAGGTCTTGAACCCACAGTCCTGTGACTCAGAGCTGAGGGTGTTATCATTGAACTGGTCATAGATACAGTCATCTCCCTCACTGCAGATAATAACATCAAACTGGTAAAAGTACGGCTAGTGGTTCCATGCTATAAATGTCCCAATGTTTAATCAGCATGCTTGTTGTTGCTGAAGGATGTTCTCAGAAATAGATGTTTACTGCTGTGCTGAGTCCCCCATTAATGGCATTCTTGAGTACAGTAGTACCATTAGTTAACCTGGCATAACAATAATACGGAGACAGTTGGAATATTGTTGTCCTCTCACCATATCCAAGTGTTACAGTGATGCTTGTCAGTTTTCTTGTGGCTCTCAATGTGGCCTACTCTAACTCTGTTATTTGTTGGTTCTATTGTTGTTAGGCTTGAGCTGATGCTATTTAAATCGCAGTTTGTTAAGGTTACCATGATATCTAGACCTCATAGGATGCAATTTAAACCTTGTGATTGGGTGTTGTTTAATCTAGAGTGCTTTACACAAATATATCACAGAATAACCCTGGAAACATGAGCAAGATGTTTGTTGTGATTGGTCTGCGATTGCATCATGCACCATAATAAGTGCTAACCTCCATTTATCAGTTTGTCAGACGTCTGCAGGGCAATGATTGGTCTCTGTGCTGTTAAATGCTGAGGCTGCAGAATGAGCTCTTTCATCAAAGCACAGGAGCTCTTTGTTGCCAAGGACATTCCTGACAAATGGAGGTCATACAGAGTGTAATATACTCGATGTGTTATTCCCTAGTAATTTACTGCAGGATCTATCACATGGTGTGTCACTCCTCAGGTCAAACATCATCAACGCTCTGTTATACCCCCCACACTCTCACTTATCAAACTCTTTGATGCTAAATACTGAAATTATAACATCAAAAAGATTGAATATAATGCTAGCACAATGAAAACGCTGTTGCAAATAAGCTTCTAAGAATCATCAAGTGACCCCGTCGATGCTTGTGGAGAAAAGTCTCCAGTTTTAACTTTGTCAGATTGCTCTAATCGATTGTACCATTGATGTCAACTTCCCATAACAGTAGCAATGTCTCCACTCCTGGTTAAGAAAAAAATTTCTTCAATGCCTGATCAACACAGTGTGTGTAAAACGGATTAGCACAAATAATGTATCAAATGAAAAGCATTTGGAACAACTTGAAAGAGTTATTTTCTTGGAGGTTTCAGAAGATTAGGCAATTGAGATTTGCTTTTGCCGTTTATGGCTTTGTCTCAGTAGAGTTGCTGCTTTGTAACTCACTCCCAGTTATCTGTTACTGTGTTTATTGTAATCATTGGTGTGAAGACCCATTGTGTTCTCAATGAGTATAAGATTAATTCAAATCACATGCTCAGTGGACAAGTAGACAACACAGTGATTGTCCCAGAGATCAATTATAATTGTGAATTACTCTTCACTTACTGGTCTGTTTGGAAAATATACGATTGATATAAGATTAATTACAAAAGTTGAGACCAATATCTATAATAATTCCAGTTATGTTTCATTTATAGCACTATTTGTGTGTGAGATCAATGTAATAATTACAGGCAGACTGTTACTGTTGGGAGTCGTAACTAGTTGCTTCTCGCTAATAACGAACATAGCGTCCTATTGCTGGGGTTGTGTTTAATAATGTGGTTTGCTCTTGGTGGTTGTCAACCAAAAAGGATAGAAATTTTTATTTGCAGACTTTCTGTATTTTCTTTTGTGTGACTTAAGTTCCTCTCTGTTTTCACTTTTGTGTTATAAATGATTTTGTGTTGATGCAGGTGAAAGATGCCAGTTGAGGCAAGTAGAGCAGTTTCTCACTTCCTGCACCGTGTCCAAATCAAGTGCTCCCACGTCTTTGGAACTTGTATTAGATACAGAGCAACATTCTGTCTGCATTGCCTCATCAGACATTCATGGATCGGACATTACATGGCCAAGTGTAATGTTGCTCCAACAATACAAATCAACCCTAACCTCAGAACAGTGCTTTCTAATGCAGCACTGTGATGATTCCATTTGTATTATTTCCACATTTATTTAATTCTTTCAGTTAGTTTTCCATTAGTAGTTTTCCATTTTAGTTCATTTCTAATGGACACACTGTAAGCATTTATAAAAGGAAAAGTTATGAAAAGTATATCAGCAATTTGCATGAAGGGAAAATGCAATGCTGCATTTGCAAACTACCATCACTGGTGACACTTTGGCGGTTGTCCAAGTCTGCATAAAAGAAACGTTTAACATTTTCTTACTTTGTCCCGGACTCTTTCTTTCTGAACCCCCATCCTGTGGTGAGGAAATCCAGGAGCAGCTACTGCGAGTCTGTGATAGGTATGTCCCTGTCAGGCAAGGAGGAATTGGTAGGGCTAGGGAACCGTGGTGCACCAAAAAAGTTTCTTTGTTGGTTAAAAAGAAAAAGGAGGCTTATGTTCGGATGAGACGTGAGCACTCGGGTAGTGCACTAGAAAGCTTTAGATTGGCTAAGAGGGAGTTGAAGAGCGAGCTTAGAAGGGCTAAAAGGGGACATGAGAAGACTTTGGCGGATAGGGTTAAAGAGAATCCTAAGGCGTTCTATAGGTATGTCAAGAACAGAAGGTTGGTTGGGGCAAGTTTAGGGCCAGTTATAGATGGCAGAGGGAAGTTATGTGTGGAACCGGAGGAGATTGGTGAAGCATTGAACCAATATTTCTCTTCGGTGTTCACGCAAGGGGACATGAATATAGCTGAGGAGGACACTGGGTTGCAGGGGAGTAGAATAGACAGTATTACAGTTGATAAGGAGGATGTGCAGGATATTCTGGAGGGTCTGAAAATAGATAAATCCCCTGGTCCGGATGGGATTTATCCAAGGATTCTCTGGGAGGCAAGAGAAGTGATTGCAGAGCCTCTGGCTCTGATCTTCAGGTCGTCGTTGGCCTCTGGTATAGTACCAGAAGATTGGAGGTTAGCGAATGTTGTCCCATTGTTTAAGAAGGGGAACAGAGACTTCCCCGGGAATTATAGACCGGTGAGTCTCACTTCTGTTGTCGGCAAGATGTTGGAAAAAATTATAAGGGATAGGATTTATAGTTATTTGGAGAGTAATGAATTGATAGGTGATAGTCAGCATGGTTTTGTGGCAGGTAGGTCGTGCCTTACTAACCTTATTGAGTTTTTTGAGAAAGTGACCAAGGAGGTGGATGGGGGCAAGGCAGTGGACGTGGTATATATGGATTTTAGTAAGGCGTTTGATAAGGTTCACCATGGTAGGCTTCTGCAGAAAATGCAGATGTATGGGATTGGGGGTGATCTAGGAAATTGGATCAGGAATTGGCTAGTGGATAGGAAACAGAGGGTGGTGGTTGATAGTAAATATTCATCATGGAGTGCGGTTACAAGTGGTGTACCTCAGGGATCTGTTTTGGGGCCACTGCTGTTTGTAATATTTATTAATGATCTGGATGAGGGTATAGTTGGGTGGATTAGCAAATTTGCTGATGACACCAAAGTCGGTGGTGTGGTAGACAGTGAGGAAGGGTGTCGTAGTTTGCAGGAAGACTTAGACAGGTTGCAAAGTTGGGCCGAGAGGTGGCGGATGGAGTTTAATGCGGAGAAGTGTGAGGTAATTCACTTTGGTAGGAATAACAGATGTGTTGAGTATAGGGCTAACGGGAGGACTTTGAATAGTGTGGAGGAGCAGAGGGATCTAGGTGTATGTGTGCATAGATCCCTGAAAGTTGGGAATCAAGTAGATAAGGTTGTTAAGAAGGCATATGGTGTCTTGGCGTTTATTGGTAGGGGGATTGAATTTAGGAGTCGTAGCGTTATGTTGCAACTGTACACAACTCTGGTGCGGCCGCACTTGGAGTACTGTGTGCAGTTCTGGTCCCCACATTACAGGAAGGATGTGGAGGCTTTGGAGAGGGTGCAGAGGAGGTTTACCAGGATGTTGCCTGGTATGGAGGGGAGATCCTATGAGGAGAGGCTGAGGGATTTGGGATTGTTTTCGCTGGAAAGGCGGCGGCTAAGAGGGGATCTTATTGAAACATATAAGATGATTAGAGGTTTAGATAGGGTGGATAGTGATAGCCTTTTTCCTCTGATGGAGAAATCCAGCACGAGGGGGCATGGCTTTAAATTGAGGGGGGGTAGTTATAGAACCGATGTCAGGGGTAGGTTCTTTACCCAGAGGGTGGTGAGGGATTGGAATGCCCTGCCAGCATCAGTAGTAAATGCGCCTAGTTTGGGGGCGTTTAAGAGATCCGTAGATAGGTTCATGGACGAAAAGAAATTGGTTTAGGTTGGAGGGTCACAGTTTTTTTTTTTAACTGGTCGGTGCAACATCGTGGGCCGAAGGGCCTGTTCTGCGCTGTAATGTTCTATGTTCTAGAACAAAGGGGCATAAATTTAAAATTAGAACTAGACCATTCAGGAGTAAAGTCAGGAGGCTTATTTTCACTCAAGAGTAGTGAAAGTTTGGAACTTGCCCCACCCATACCGCCTGCTAAATGCTATGGATGCTGGGGGAACAATTGAAAATTTAAAGACTCAGATCAATAGATTTTTGTTCGATGTTAGTTCAAAGGAAATGAAGCAAAGGCAGATAAGTAGCGAGTACGTTCCAGATCAGCCATGTTTATAAATGGTGAATCTGATTTTAGGGGCTGTTTGAAAGTTACCATGCTTCCTGCTTCCACACACATCTATCTGCAGCTTCACTTACCCATTCACCATCAGGTTTCCACCCCACCACAACCCCAAAAATCATCTCGCATCTCAGCAACCATTGAACCAGAACCAGCTACCCTCTCAGTAGTAACTCCCACATTGTCAGCTGTATTCACCTGCATGGTTCTCCAGGGTGGAGCAGGGCCAAATGGCCGCTGCTTCTGGCCTGCCTTTCACCTTCCCAGTGCCAGCCCTGCAGGCCAGATCGATCCCCTGTCAATAATATTAACTGGTCAAATGGGACTTCAGTTCTGAAATTACAATTCTAATTCATCGTAAGCACTTGTGATTTTAAAATTGGCTTGCTGGTTATAGAATCATAGAATGATTACAACATAGGAGACCATTTGGCCCATTGTTTCAGTGCTGGCCATCTGCAGGAGCTATTCCCCTCGTGCCACTCCCCCTTACTTTTCCAGGGAGCCCTGCATATTTTTCCTTTTCAGATAACAATACATTTCCTTTTGAATGACTCAATTGAATCTGCCTCCACCACACTCTTAGGCAGCGCATTGTAGTTCCTCACCACTTGTTGTGTAAAAAGGTTGTTCTCATGTCACCATTGCCTCTTCTGCCAATTACCTTACATCTGTGCCCTCTGGTTCTTGATCCTCTCAACAATGTGAAAAGTCGTGATTTTGAATACCTCTATGAAATCTCCTCTCAACCTTCTCCTCCAAGGAGTATGGTCCCAGATTCTTCGGATCTGTCTACATAACTCAAGTTTCTCATCTCTGGAACCATTCTTTTCTGCACCCTTTCTAAAGTCTTCATATCCTTCCTAATGTCAGAAGGTAGGGCAGTTGATGTCATATACATGGATTTTAGTAAGGCGTTTGATAAGGTCCCCCATGGTCGGCTTATGATGAAAGTAAGGAGGTGTGGGATAGAGGGAAAGTTGGCAGATTGGATAGGTAACTGGCTATCTGATCGAAGACAGAGGGTGGTGGTGGATGGAAAATATTTGGACTGGAGGCAGGTTGCTAGCGGAGTGCCACAGGGATCAGTGCTTGGTCCTCTGCTCTTTGTGATTTTTATTAATGACTTAGAGGAGGGGGCTGAAGGGTGGATCAGTAAATTTGCTGATGACACCAAGATTGGTGGAGTAGTGGATGAGGTGGAGGGCTGTTGTAGGCTGCAAAGAGACATAGATAGGATGCAAAGCTGGGCTGAAAAATGGCAAATGGAGTTTAACCCTGATAAATGTGAGGTGATTCATTTTGGTGGGACTAATTTAAATGTGGATTACAGGTTCAACAGTAGGGTTCTGAAGACTGTGGATGAACAGAGAGATCTTGGGGTCCATATCCACAGATCTCTAAAGGTTGCCACTCAAGTGGATAGAGCGGTGAAGAAGGCCTATATGTGTTAGCTTTTATTAACAGGGTGTTGGAGTTTAAGAGCCGTGGGGTTATGTTGCAACTGTACAGGACCTTGGTGAGACCACATTTGGAATATTGTGTGCAGTTCTGGTCACCTCACTATAAGAAGGATGTGGAAGCGCTGGAAAGAGTGCAGAGGAGATTTACCAGGATGCTGCCTGGTTTGGAGGATAGGTCTTATGAGGAAAGGTTGAGGGAGCTAGGGCTGTTCTCTCTGGAGCGGAGGAGGCTGAGGGGAGACTTAATAGAGGTTTATAAAATGATGAAGGGGATAGATAGAGTGAACGTTCAGAGACTATTTCCTCGGGTGGATGGAGCTATTACAAGGGGGCATAACTATCGGGTTCATGGTGAGAGATATAGGAAGGATATCAGAGGTAGGTTCTTTACGCAGAGAGTGGTTGGGGTGTGGAATGGACTGCTTGCAGTGATAGTGGAGTCAGACACTTTAGGAACATTTAAGCGGTTATTGGATAGACACATGGAGCACAGCAGGATGATAGGGAGTGGGATAGCTTGATCTTGGTTTCAGATAAAGCTCGGCACAACATCGTGGGCCGAAGGGCCCGTTCTGTGCTGTACTGTTCTATGTTCTATAATGTCTGGTGCCCAGACTGGATGTAATCTTTCAAATGAGGGCAAACCAGTGTTTTATACAGGTTTAATAACTTCCTTGCTTTTTTATTTGATGCCTTTATTAATAAAGGCCAGGATTCCATATACCTTATTAACTACTCACTCAATTTGTCTTGCCACCTTCAATGATTTATATACATATATAATATAACATGTATATCTCCAGGTCCCTCTGGTCCTGCACCCCCTTTAGAATTGTACCTTTTTAAGTTTATTTATTAGTGTCGCAAGTAGGCTTACATTAACACTGCAATGAAGTAACTGTGAAAATCCCTTAGTCGCTACACTCCAGCGCCTGTTCAGGTACACCAATTTAGCATGACCAATGCACCTAACCAACACATCTTTCGGACTGTGGGAGGCAGCCGGAGAAACCCGCGCAGTCACAGGAAGAATGTTCAAACTCCACACAGACAGTGACCCAAGCCAGGAATCGAACCTGGATCCCTGGCCCTGTGAGACAGCAGTGTTAACCACTGTGCCACCATGTTGCCCCATTATTTTGTCTCGCCATGTTCTTCCTATGAAAATGAATCGCTTTACGGTTCTCTGCATTAAATTTCATCTGTCACTTGTCTACCCATTGCTCCAACCTGTCTGTAGATTTGAAACTATTCTCTTCACAGTTCAAAATGCTTCCCAGTTTTTTGTTCATAAATTTTGAAGTTGTGCCTGCTACACCAGGGCCTAGGTCAAAATATATCAGGAAGAGCAGGGGTCCTGATACCCACCGCTAGGGAACTCCAATATGAACCTTCCCCAGTCCAAAAAATAACCATCCAGCACTACTCACTGTTCCCTGCCACTCAGCCAATTTTGTACCCATACTGCAACTGTCCCTTTTATTCCATGAGCTCTAGTTTTGCTCCAAGACTTTTGTGTGGCACTTCATCAAATGCCTTTTGGATGTCCATGTACACCACATTGCCACTATCATAGAAATCATAGAAACCCTACAGTACAGAAAGAGGCCATTCGGACCATCGAGTCTGCACCGACCACAATCCCACCTAGGCCCTACCCCCATATCCCTACATATTTTACCCGCTAATCCCTCTAATCTACGCATCCCAGGACACTAAGGGGCAATTTTAGCATGGCCAATCAACCTAACCCGCACATCTTTGGACTGTGGGAGGAAACCGGAGCACCCGGAGGAAACCCACGCAGACACGAGGAGAATGTGCAAACTCCACACAGACAGTGACCCAAGCCGGGAATCGAACCCAAATCCCTGGAGCTGTGAAGCAGCAGTGCTAACCACTGTGCTACCATGCCGCCCACCACTATCAACCCTCTCTGTTACTCATCAAAAAATCCCAACAAGTTAGTTGAACACAATTTGCCCTAACAAATCCCATGTTGGCTTTCTTCAATTATTTGCCCAAGTGACTATTAATTTTGTCCCAAATCATTGTTTCTAAAAGTTTCACTACCGCCAAAGTTAAACTGACTAACCCTGTAGTTGCTGGACATGTCTTTTTTGAACAGAGGTGTAACACCTGAAATTCTCCAGTGCTCTGAGGAGGTTTGGAAAATTATGGCCAGTGCCTCTGCAGTTTCAAGTCTCACTTCCCTTGATATCCTTGGGTGCATCTCATCTGATCCTGGCACCTTATCAAATTTAAGTAAATTCAGTCAATCCAATGCCGCCTCCTTTTCAATTTTAAACCAATCAGATGTCTAATATACCTCCTCTTTCACCATGATTTAGATAGGGCAGATGCACAGTATTAATTTAATACCCCAGTCATGTCCCCTTGCTTCAATGCATAAATCCCCTTTTTGTTCCTGAATTAGGCCCACAACTCCTTTTCTCACCCTTTTACTTTCTAAATTCCTATAGATAATTTTTGGGTTCCCTTGTACATTTGCTGCCTGTCTTTTCTCGTACCCTCTTTTTACTTTTATTTGTGTTTTTAAATTCTTCTCCGAACCCTCCATATTGAGTCTGACTGTCAACTGTATTATCCACCTTGTATCTGCCATATGCACCATTTTTCATCTTCCTCTTGTTTCCTGTCTTGTGCTATCCAGGGAGCTTTGGATGTCTTAGCTCTACCATTCCTTTTGTGAGCATATACCTTAACTGTATATGAACTGGGAGGCGAGGGAATAAATTGCAGAGGCCCTTGCAGAGATATTTGCTTCATCTCTTTCCACTGGTGAAGTCCCGGTGGTGGCTAATGTTGTTCTGTTGTTTAAGAAGGATAGCAAAGACAAGCCAGGGAATTACAGGCCGTGAGCCTGATATCAATGGTGGGTAAGTTACTGAAGGGGATTCCGAGGGACAGGATCTACCATCATTTGGATAGCCAAGGTCTGATTTGGGATAGTCAGCACGGCTTTGTGCATAGGAAGTCATGTCTGATGAATCTTTGAGTTTTTCAATGAGGTAACCAAGAGGATGGCTGAGGATAGGCCAGTAGTTGTTGTCTATGTGGACTTTAGCAAGGTCTTTGACAAGGTCCCGCATGGCAGGCTAGTCTGGAAGGTTAGGTCACAAGGGAACCAGGGAGAGCTAGCTAATTGGATCCAAAATTGGCTCGATGGTCGGAATGATGTGGAGATGCCGGTGTTGGACTGGGGTAAACACAGTAAGAAGTCCAACGATGGTAGGAAGCAGAAGGCTTTGGTTCTTTCTCAGACTGGATAGGATCTACAAATATTTGGATAGACAGGGACTTATTAGGGAGAGTCAACATGGCTTTGTGCGTGGTAGGTCATGTTTGACCAATCTATTAGAGTTTTTCGAGGAGGTTACCAGGAAAGTGGATGAAGGGAAGGCGGTGGATGTTGTCCACCTGGATTTCAGCAAGGCCTTTGACAAGGTCCCTCATGGGAGGTTAGTTAGGAAGGTTCAATCGCTAGGTATACATGGGGAGGTAGGAAATTGGATAAGACACTGGCTCAATGGAAGAAGCCAGAGAGTAGTTGTGGAGGATTGCTTCTGAGTGGAGGCCTGTGACTAGTGGTGTGCCACAGGGATCGGTGTTGGGTCCATTGTTGTTTGTCATCTATATCAATGATCTGGATGATAATGTGGTAAATTGGACTGGCAAGTTTGCTGATGATACAAAGATTGGAGGTGTAGTGGACAGTGAGGAAGGTTTTCAAAGCTTGCAGAGGGATTTGGACCAACTAGAAAAATGGGCTGAAAAATGGCAAATGGAATTTAACGCAGACAAGTGTGAGATATTGCACTTTGGAAGGACAAACCAAAGAAGAACGTACAGGGTAAATGGTAGGACTCTGAAGAGTGCAGTTGAACAGAGGGATCTGGGAATACAGGTACAGAATTCCCTAAAAGTGACGTCACAGGTGGATAGGGTCGTAAAGAGTGCCATTGGTACATTGGCCTTTATAAATCGGAGTATCGAGTATAAAAGTTGGAGTGTAATGGTAAGGTTATATAAGGCATTGGTGAGGCCGAATTTGGAGTATTGTGTACAGTTTTGGTCACCTAGTTACAGGAAGGATGTAAATAAGGTTGAAAGAGTGCAGAGAAGGTTCACAAGGATGTTGCCGGGACTTGAGAAGCTGAGTTACAGAGAGAGAGATTGAATAGGTTGGGACTTTATTCCCTGGAGCGTAGAAGATTGAGGGGAGATTTGATAGAGGTGTATAAGATTTTGATGGGGAGAGATAGAGTGAATGCAAGCAGGCTTTTTCCGCTGAGGCTAGGGGAGAAAAAAACCAGAGGGCATGGGTTAAGGGTGAAAGGAGAAAAGTTTAAAGGGAATATTAGGGGGGGCTTCTTCACGCAGAGAGTGGTGGGAGTGTGGAATGAGCTGCCGGATAAAGTGGCAAATGCATGGGGTCACTTTTAACATTTAAGAAAAACTTGGACGGGTTCATGGATGAGAGGGGTGTGGAGGGATATGGTCCAAAGTGCAGGTCAGTGGGACTAGGCATAAAATGGTTCGGCACAGACAAGAAGGGCCAAAAGGCCTGTTTCTGAGCTGTAATTTTCTATGGTTCTATGGAGACCTGTGACCAGTGGTGTGCCTCAGGGGTCAATGTTGGGACTCTTGTTATTCGTTATTTATATAAATAATTTGGATGTGAATGTGCAAGGCATGATTAGTAAGTTTGCTGATGATACTAAATTAAGTTGGATCGTCGATAGCGAAGAAGGTTATCAAAAATTACAGGGGGATCTTGATCAATTAGAGAAGTAGGCCGAGGATTGGCAAATGGATTTCAATACAGATAAGTGTGAGATGTTAAGTTTTGGAAAGTCAAACCCGGGTAGATCTTATACAGTGAATGATAAGGCCCTGGGGAGTGTTGAGGAATAGAGGGACCTACGAGTGCAAGTACATAGTTCATTGAAAGCGGTAGGATGGTGAAGAAAGTGTTTAACCCACTGGCATCAGTCAGGGCATTTAGTATAGGTGTTGGGACATTATGTTACAGTTGTTTGCGTCATTAGTGAAGCTGCATTTGGAGTATTGTGTACAGTTTTGGTGACCCTGTTATTGGAAAGACATTGATAAACTGGAAAGGGTGCAAAGGAGATTTACAAGGATGTTGCCAGGACTAGTGGGCCTGAGTTATAGGGAGCGGTTGGCCAGGCTAGGACTTTATTCTTTGGAACATAGGAGAATGAGGAGTATAGATAGGATGAATGCACATTGCCTTTTTCCCAGAGTAGG
Source organism: Mustelus asterias (assembly GCF_964213995.1). NCBI lineage: Eukaryota > Metazoa > Chordata > Chondrichthyes > Carcharhiniformes > Triakidae > Mustelus > Mustelus asterias. Next base: position 52,335,849 of record NC_135812.1, on the reverse strand, counting down.
GGAATTGAAGACTAGAGGGCATAGATTTAAGGTGAGAGGGGAAAGATTTAAAAGGGACCTGAGGGGCAGCTTCTTCACGCAGTGGTTAGTGTGTATATGGAATGAGCTGCCAGGTAAAGTGGTTGAGGCAGGTAGAATAGCAACATTTAAAAAGCATTTGAAAAAGTACATGGGTGGGAAAGGATTAGAGGGATATGGGCCATGCGTGGGCATTTGGGACTAGCTGGGAGGGCGCCATGGTTGGCATGGACCGGTTGGGCCAAGTGGCCTGGTTCCATGACTCTATAACTATTTATTTTAAAGGCAGTCCATTGTTCAGTCAGTTTTGTCAGCCAACCTTTGCTTTCTGTTTGTATGGACCAGATGCATTCTCACCCCATTGAAGTTGGCTGTCCTTCAATTAATTATTCTTACTCTGGATTGCACCTTGTCCTTTTCCATCACTGACCAACAATTAGTCAACTGAGGTCTGGGAGTCGGCCTGCAGTCGGAAATTGACAGGCAGTTTGGTGTTGGGGAATTGCAGTCAGGCCTCGGCCTGATACTGGAGCAGCTTGGTGAAACACCTTCATGTTTGGCAAAAGGCAACAGGTAAAGAAGGCAAAGCAGTAGGCCATACAATAATGGCACATCAGTGCCCCAAAATGTCTTTCTCAAAACCAAAAAGGGACAGGGTAGATTAGGCTGAGACACAAGGAAATATCAGATGTGCACATAATAGACATGCTAAAGGAAGACCAACCAGTAACAGACAAGATGAGAGAGAGGGTCATACAAAGACAATACAGCACAGGAACAGGCCCTTCGGCCCTCCAAGCCCGTGCCGCTCCCTGGTCCAAACTAGACCATTCTTTTGTATCCCTCCATTCCCACTCCGTTCATATGGCTGTCTAGATAAGTCTTAAACGTTCCCAGTGTGTCCGCCTCCACCACCTTGCCTGGCAGCGCATTCCAGGCCCCCACCACCCTCTGTGTAAAATATGTCCTTCTGATATCTGTGTTAAACCTCCCCCCTCTTCACCTTGAACCTATGACCCCTCGTGAACGTCACCACCGACCTGGGGAAAAGCTTCCCACTGTTCACCCTATCTATGTCTTTCATAATTTTATACATCTCTATCAAGTCTCCCCTCATCCTCTGTCTTTCCAGGGAGAACAACCCCAGTTTACCCAATCTCTCCTCATAACTAAGCCCCTCCATACCAGGCAACATCCTGGTAAAGCTCCTCTGTACTCTCTCCAAAGCCTTCACGTCCTTCTGGTAGTGTGGCGACCAGAACTGGACGCAGTATTCCAAATGCGGCCGAACCAACGTTCTATACATCTGCAACATCAGACCCCAACTTTTATACTCTATGCCCCGTCCTATAAAGGCAAGCATGCCATATGCCTTCTTCACCACCTTCTCTACCTGTGACGTCACCTTCATGGATCTGTGGACTTGCACACCCAGGTCCCTCTGCGTATCTACACCCTTTATGGTTCTGCCATTTATCATATAGCTCCTCCCTACACTATTTCTACCAAAATGCATCACTTCGCATTCATCAGGATTGAACTCCATCTGCCATTTCTTTGCCCAAATTTCCAGCCTATTTATATCCTTCTGTAGCTTCTGACAATGCTCCTCACTATCTGCAAGTTCTGCCAATTTTGTGTTATCCGCAAACTTACTGATCACCCCAGTTACACCTTCTTCCAGATCGTTTATATAAATCACAAACAGCAGAGGTCCCAATACAGAGCCCTGCGGGACACCGCTAGTCACAGGCCTCCAGCCGGAAAAAGACCCTTCCACTACCCACCTCTGTCTTCTGTGACCAAGCCAGTTCTCCACCCATCTAGCCACCTCCCCCTTTATCCCATGAGATCCAACCTTTTTCACCAGCCTACCATGAGGGACTTTGTCAAACGCTTTACTAAAGTCCATATAGACGACATCCACGGCCCTTCCCTCGTCAACCATTCTGGTCACTTCTTCAAAAAACTCCACCAGTTTAGTGAGGCATGACCTCCCTCTCACAAAACCATGCTGACTATCGTTAATGAGTTTATTCCTTTCTAAATCACAGGAGCGGCAATAAATACATACAGTTGTAGCACAGCAGCTCTGCCAAAGGTCACAAACAGGGCCTCAAAAGAGAAAATCAGGTAACATACTTCCAATATCCTGTTAATTCTATGGAGATGTACAAATATATACAAAATTCATCTTAATTAATTGATCTCCCGTGGTGCCACATAGGACAAGTGGAGTCTTCAGAGGGTGATGGGCAGAGGGTAATTAGACCAGAGCATGCAGGTATAACTCAGTCCCCATTTTAAAGTCACATTATTTTTTTGTGATCCTTTGATTTGATATTTATAGTTGAATAGCAATACTTAAGGCAGTTGGGAAACCAGAGAAATAGTTGGAGCTTAGGAGTTTCTCAGCAGTTCAGCCTGAGGTGCCGAGGCATGCAAAATTGAAATGTTGCCATTGCCATGAAGGCTATGATTTAAACCATGGTCAGAGGTGGGGAGGTTGCATGATAGAACAGAAAGGAATAAGACTGTGCACAAAGTTGAGAAGCACAGGAATTTTGAAGCAATTTGATTGGAGGATATAGAGTCACAGAGGGTTGATGCCAACCATGGAATGAAGAAAAGAGGTTGTAGTATTGAATATGGACCCAAATATTTCCAATAGTCAGCTGTGTTCCTAACATGCATTTTGTCAGTCAGTCACATCTGTTCAGCGAAGGTTATGCGGCTGATTCCTGGGATGGCAGGACTGTCATATGAGGAGAGATTAAGTTGCTTAAGGTTATATTCTTTGGAGTTTAGAAGAGTGGGAAGGGATCTCGTAGAAACTTTTAAAATTCTAACAGGATTAGACAGAGTAGATTCAGAAAGAATGGTGGGGGAGTCCAGAACCAGGGGCCATAGTTTGAGGATAAGGGGCAAACCTTTTAGGACTGAGGTGAGGAGAAATTTCTTCACCCAGAGAGTGGTGAATGTGTGGAATTCACTACCACAGAATGTAGTTGAGGCCAAAATGTGTGATTTCAAGAATTAATTAGATATATCTCTTGGGGCAAAGAGGATCAAGGGATATGGGGGAAAGGGGGATCAGGATATTGAATTTGATGATCAGCCATGATCATATTGAATGGCGGAGCAGGCTCGTAGGGCCGAATGGCCTACTCCTGTTTCTATTTTCTATGTATGTTTCTATGCATCTGCTGATTTCTACATTGTAGTCTTACATGATTTACTGAAATTGCATACTCATAAAATCACAGCAGAATGGAGGTTCAGTAATTATAACCTGCCGCTATATAGATAGTAGCCACTTGTCTATTTAAAATGTTTTCTATTGGAGGCTTATCCTTAACTGAACAACCTAGGGCTTGAGTTTACGAAATGTCCTGGAGCTATCATTCAGCTTTAAATAATGTAGCAGCCTACATGCCAAAGATGCATTTATGTCTAAAGCTCCAAAATTTATTTTGCTTGATAGAAGTCTTTACTTTCAGAATGTGACTATACTTTCTAAGCCCGAGCCCTTCGCTACTTTCTGCTAACATGATAGTGGTGATAGCTTTCTGAAAAATCAGAGCAAGTGGCGTTTCTTTTTCTGTATGACATCCTCAAAACAAGGACATATGTGAATGTATCAAATTTTCTGTTATCTTTGCTTGAAAATGGTGCAAGATGCTTCATTTAAAGGTTTCTTTATTTACTAATTTCATCGTGCAACTTGTGTAGCATTATATTTTACAATGGTTGAATTTTAACTTTGATTTCAGATGATTAGAGTAGCTATATTTTTATGTATGTATATCTCAGAATTCGAAGGATAAATGATGGCTGGAAGGGCTGTACTGTTACATTGGAGGGGTGTTCAGAATAAACATTTAAATAGGTTTCAACAAGTAGAATGCTTTACAACTGTTCTCATGTTACTCACATTTATGAATAAGGATTGATAGATACGATGTGGTTTATTGGGTCTTATGTCTTTCTACTAATTGCCGATCAGGAGAACATTTAATTTTCCAGGAACCAATTAGAAAGCAGTTATTTCACTGTACCTCTCACTAACTTATTCCCAGATACTTTCAGTGATGAAAGGACCCATTGAAAGGATTTGTAAAGAATTTTGAGAGGTATGATGCAGTGAATGGATGGTTCCCACACACCAGCAACCAACCCTCCTAACTGCATTGCTACTGACTCACATTAAACAACAACATCAAAGATTTCCTAATGCTGTTGTTTTCCTTATTACTTTTCCACACCGTTGTTGCCCCAGTTTTCTCTTTATTATCTTGTTCTGTCTTTTCTGTAGGTTTTTTTTTCCCTGCTGATGTTCCTTTCTTCCAGTAAATACTTCCTCAAGCACGCCTGCTAGTGTTAACATAATATAGAGTCACAAAGGGTTATGTGCTACAAGGCTTCCTTGTAGTTCTTATGCCATTTATGCTATAATCTTACCTACTGGAGGTTCAGTTTCTCCTTTTCAAATGCAGTTATGAATACTGATAGTCAGTATTTGATTGGGATCAAACTTTTCCCCCACTGAAGTCATTGGTGACTTTGTTAAAGATGGTACAACAAAAGTAAGTGTTATTACAATGTCCAACTGTAGGAGCTGGCACAGCCAAGTCTGATCCTGCCTCAATGACGTTTGCTTCCTTGAATTTTTGACCAAGGGAGCTGAAGGCAAAGATGGAAACCTGGGCTAAAATTTCCCCTCCATGAACCATAATGGTTGCATACTTTTTTTAATAATTCAAGGGATGTGGGTGTCGCTGGCTAGGCCATCATTTATTGCCTGTCCCCAGTTGCCCATGAGAAGGTGCTGGTGAGCTGTTTTCTTGAACTGCTGCAGTCCATGTGCTGTCGTTACACTGTAAGAAGTCTCACTACACCAGGTTAAAGTCTAACAAGTTTATTTGGTAGCACAAGCTTTTGGAGCACTGCCCCTTCATCAGGTGAGTGGGAGTTGTGTTCACAAACAGGGCATATAGACACAAACTCAATTGTGTCATATAGACACAAACTCAATGTAGTTACACTCTCAGTGCTGTTTGGGAAGGAGTTCCAGGATTTTGACCCAACAAAGTGAAGGAATGCCTGTATTATTCCAAGTCAGGAAAGTGAGTGACTTGAAGGGGAACTTCCAGGTGTGGTTTTCCCACGTATCTGCTGTTCTTGTCCTTCTAGATGGTAGTGGTTGTGAGTTTGGAAGGTACTGCCTGAGGAGCCTTGTTGAGTTCCTGCAGGATATGTTGTATGCTGCTACTGTAAGTCATTGGTGGAGGGAATGAATGCGTGTAGATGGGTTGCTTTGTCCTGGATGGTATTGAGTTCTTGAATGTTTTTGGAGTTGTACTCATCCAGGCAAGTGGAGAGTATTCCATCACACTCTTGACTTGTGCCTTGTAGATGGTGGACAGGCTTTGGGGAGTTACTCGCTGCAGGATTCCCAGCCGCTGACCTGTTCTTGTTGCCACAGTGTTTATATGGCTGGTCCAGTTCAGTTTCTGGTCAGTGGTAACCCCCAGGATGTTGCTAGTGGAGGATTCAGCAATGGTATTGTCATTGGATGTCTAAGGTTTTGATGCTAACAACATTCTCTACTGCTGCTCCAGCGGAGGCCAGCAAACCAATCCGTGACCTTCTAAGTCAGCGTAGGACTGCTGGTCTCTGAGTCATAAATATTGGTATCAGTTTCTGAACCATTTTTAAGTTCTTGCCTCTTCCTAATTACCAGAGAAGCCTGAATCTTCCAGATAGAGCCCATTAATTGAGATTGTCATCTAAGTGAATTGATTCAGGCTGTATAACTGAGCAACATAAGAAGTTCTTACTGTGCTTACCCCAGTCCAACGCCGACATCTCCACATTCTTACTGTGCTTACCCCAGTCCAACGCCGGCATCTCCACATCATAACTAAGCAACATTAGCTATAGTGTTTGACCTGTATTATTCAAGCACAGTAACTTTTCAGAACATTTTACTTTTCAATTTGCATATTTTTATTCCTTGGTTTGATGCTGAATGCTGCTGAGTAATTGAGATCGGTTGTATATGTTATATGTTTTTGTATGTGTATGAATATGTGAAATATGATATAAGCAAAGTTGTGTTGCTATCTGACATTGAATTGCGCAACCAACACCAAAGACCTGCAGCATGAAAATAATGAACGTATATGTGCAAATCAGGGTGCATTTGAAGACGCACTGTGGTGCATTTTTCTGAAAATAAACAAGGAAAGCTGTATTTGAATTTCTTTTCTTACTCTGAATATATTTGCTGCCCTTGGAAATGGGGCCATACACAGCTTTAGGCTATGATTAGCAGCAGCTCAAACTACTGGCTTTTTGAAATGTGCTTCTGATAGCAATGGGCCCAGGGATTCCACAGCAGATGAATGAAAGATGTGGTGAAAACATGAGCTGCACAAGAGTTTATTCCCCAGGAAATAACAAAGAGAAGGTACTGTGTAGATTGTTCCAACACTTATATCTTTGGGAACTTAAAAACAGTTCCTCTGGAACGCATCAACATTCAGAACAGATAATATCTAAAATGCAAACTGTGCAGCGATTACCGGTCAAGAGAAGTTCACATAGTCATTAAGGAGAAACTAAAAATAGTGTCTTAGTCATCTGATCATATTTTACTTCACAATAAAAGCAAGAAAACTCTTAAGCCAATGATAATAGGGAAAAGTAACCCAGCTTTGAATCTAGCCATTTAAGAAAAATGAAAGAGCAACAATAGGCTTTCTATATTAGACAAATCTTATTCCAAAATTGTGAGTGACAGTAAAGAATTGTCAGTTTTGTAAGTGAAGTTTGATCTACTGGAGTTTCTTTATTTCTATAATGTTACTTCTGGTGAGATGAGCAAATTGTCAGCTGTATTGAGAGGTTTATAACAGGTTCTTGCTAAAAAGCTGCCTTCAAAAAGGGCATTGTTGATGCTTTGGATAATTTTTCACTTTCCCCTTTTTTGGTTCTTTTCTGATTTTGTTTTTCTCCATTTTTTTTCCGTCGTGGAATTTTAGTTTTCCTCACTTGGCAGTGACCAGTACTGAAAGCAGTCAAATTTAAATAAGATTAAGATCAAAGATCACTTAGAAGTAGTTCATGAAGAGTTCACAGTTTTCTGGCTTGCTTCAAGAAATGTGATCTGGTAAACATTCATCCTTTTTTGGGATGTAAGAATTTTTAGGAACACTGAAAGGAGATTCACCCCATAAACTCATTCCTTTCTATGAAATAAACCTGTTTCTCAGTTTGCCCCACAATTCCTTTTCAATCTCTTTCATAATGTCTCTTTGCTTCCTGACTGCAATTATATGTTTGTTTCGTTGGTCTTTTTTGGCAACTCATTTCTATTGCCGTACCCATTTCTATTGCCCTCCGTGTGGATACACCCTGGCCGACTGCCCTTTCACCTGATGCCCTAGATTTTACCCCTCGTTTTAAACCCTTCACCATAGTGAACGATTTTCATGAATGATTGATGACTTTCTTTATCACATTGAAAGCAGTAATTGGGTCACTTCAAAGTCAGTTGCCTAAGAGAAAATAAGCACAGCTTCCTGAACCTTTCCACATAATGCAAATGATCAGCAAAACAAAGGCTTGCATTTATATAGCGCTTTTCATGTCCACCAGTACTTCTCAAAGTACTGACAGCCAATGAAGTACTTTTGAAATCTAGTGTAATTGTAATGTAGAATATGCAGCAGCCAGATTCATGTACAGCAAACTCCCACAAACAGCAATGTGATCATGACCAGAGAATCTGTTTGTGTGATGTTGATTGGAGGATAAATAACAGCCAGGTCACTGGGACTAACTCGAACAAAAACAGAAAATGCTGGAAAATCTGGATGAGCCTCCGTCAGAGCTAACGAAAGGTCATCCAGATCATCATAGAATCCCTAAAGTGCAGAAGGAGGCCATTCGGCCCATCGAGTCTGCACCTCGGAGGCTCATCCAGATTTTCCGGCATTTTCTGTTTTTGTTCGAGTTATTCCCAGTGACCTGGCTGTTATTTATCCTCCAAGATCTGTTTTTACTTGCTTAGTAATAGCATAGGTCTGTTTTTACTTGCTAAGTCAGATGTGTTGAGCTGAATTGTCTTAGGTTTGTAATGACCCACTGACTGGCACTGGACAATTTCTTTTCTTTAAATTAAGTCCCTCTGTCGTGTGTCGTTGCTGCAGTGGATCAACTGATTCAAGGAACTGTCCTTCTCATTCCCATTGATATCAGAGAAGTGAAATTCCAACAGTCAATCCTCAACGCTAGTTGATGATCTATCTGTGATTCTAATTCCATTCCTGCTTGAATGTTGAGAGCAAATAGTGATATTGAGGAAAGTAATCTGAATGGAGTGTTAATAGAACTCTGATTTAAAAGTGGATTAGCCATAAAAAGTAGGATTTACATCCTTTTGTTAATTTCACTCATTGGTCGTATGTTCTTTCAAAGTATTTTTATTTAGGAAGTGAGCATTAGTGATATCACTGGGAATGTTTCTTTGGAAAGATTACTAAGCCCTGCACTGAGACAGTGCTCAGTTTAACATGCAATCGCTGCACTCATTGTTACTTTCTATTATTATTAATTCCCACACACTGATAATCAGACTCAGACATAGTACCATCATCCAAACTCACTTAAACAAAATTAAAAATGCAAATATGATCTGAAAATCTTTGTAACAATTTCAGTTTAAAATGAGTCCTGTGTTATGACTCATTTTTTAGAAATCAACATCTTCAATTGTACATTGGACAAGTCACAGCGGGCATTCCCCATTTTAAAGTAACAATGCCAGTTCAGTTTAAAAATCTATAATTAAAAACAAAGCCCCGATTTTAACCTAGCCTACTCAGTGAGAACAGGTGCCCAATAAAATTGGAGCTAAAAAATTTCTGGTTTAGATTCAGTAATTTGTCAGCCTGGGTACTAGGCCAGTGGCGTCTTCTTCTAAACTATTGACACTTAATTGGAATCATTTGCAGTATTATTTTTTAAGGTGTTGCAAGTGCCCTCTGATCTTCAAAATGGGCATACTGGGCAGCACATTGGTGAGGGATTCATCTGCGCAGTAAACAACCAGAACAGACTGATCTCGACATCAATCAGATCAGTACTCCGGCCAGCTCGCCAAGTGGAGGAACATGCTTTCAGTACCAGGCAGGATTATCTCCCCATCCTCACTCCTACTGGCACCATTTAAAGGACTCATGATTGCTGCTATTGATTTCTTCTGGATGTTGGTTGAATTCTACAGGTGTTTGGTGCTTCCCATATTTGTTGAAAATTGCAGGAGTCTACAGGGAATGTTGTGGCAGATTCTGCAAGAGTTTTTACTGACTTCAGAAACCAGCCTTTTTCAGACATGGGTATACTAGTCATTCCCCTTGAAACACAGCATAGCGTGGAAAGTGGACAATGGTCAGGCAGAGCAGGACACTTTGCTGGAAGAGGGAGAAGGTCTCTCAGCAGGCAGTCACATTCTTTTGCCATGCTCAGAGTATTTTTTCTTGGGGCTATGGCCATGACATCTACACTTCAGTAAAGTTGTCCTCACTTAAATCTGCCACTTGCAGCCACAGGTAAAGCCCCAGAGCAGGGTAAGGACAACATTGCCAGTGCGTGTGAAGGAATTTATCTGTCTGGTTTCTGCAGGGCAGAACTGGAGATATATGCAATATATCAAGTTTTCTGTCCATTGTTACATTACTGATGCATTGTATTCATTGTATTTGATAATCCCTTACCAGAGAGAAACAGGTGAAATGTGTACAAAGCTTCACTAGGATTGCAGGCTTCCCCATGGTACAGGGTCCCACAGGCTGTGCACACGTTGCTTTCTGGATATCGCATGTCAACTCGAGCCTAAACCGTAAATGAAAGTGTTTCCACACCATCAACATCCAGCTGGTGTGTCAGCAGATGCAGTGAATCATGTAGGTTAATCCTTGCTTTCCAATCAGAACTCATCGTGCCTTCATTCTGTGGCAGTCTGCTGTGCTAGCTGCATTGGGGCCACAGTGGCAAACCGAAAGGTGACTACTTGGCGACAAGGACTATCTGTTGATGGCATGTGAGGGGACAGCCCTCGTCATCAGCTATATAGCAACCAAGTAAGGAAGGGAGGGATAAAGTGCAGGAAGAGGAAGAGAGTGGCATCGTTTCTGGCCAGAGCGTTTGTGAGGAACTCATTCAGCTGCAAACCAGTAACTGCAATACCAATTCCCCATTCACCCACACCTCAACATCTTATCTTATCTTCTGCCACTGGCCAGCTAGCAGCTGCTTGGCCACAGAACACAAATATTTAAACATCACAAAGCATTTCAAATCAAATTAGTAAATTAAATGATTTCATATTGCATACAAACGTGAACTATTCTCCTTTGTGCATTCCCTTAATACCTGTCTTCCATGTTCCTCTGTGCAGTGTTGGTGGAATACTGCTGACTTTGTGGAGGAGACTGGACATGGACTTGGAGGGTGGCTTAAGCCAGCTCTGAGAGAACTAATGCTATCTTCCTGTTAAAGGACAGCAGGTTCATGCTTCATGGATCAAAGCAAATTACTGCGGATGCTGGAATCTGAAACAACAAAAAAAACACTGGAAAATCTCAGCAGGTCTGGCAGCATCTGTAAGGAAAGAAAAGAGCTGACATTTCGAGTCCAGATGACCCTTTGTCAAAGCTAAAAGGCATAGAAAATGGGAGACATTTATACTGCAGGGGGAGAGAATGAAAGATGAGTCATAGCCATAGCAACCAGGAGAAAAGACTGCAGCTGTCCACAGGGAGAATAAAGGGTGTGAATGACCAAACAGCAGAGAAGCTGTAAACTGTGACAGATGGAGATGTTGGGGGAGGGGGGAAATGGGACAGGGGTAGAATGTGGAAAAGAGGAAGGGGGGGAGAGAAAAGGTAAGGGAAGAGGGATGTATGCGGGGGAGGGGGGGTGGCGGGGGAAGAAAAATGAAGAAAGACCATAAAGAAATAAAAGGTAGAGAACAGTAACAAATTAAATAAAATAGAATGAAAACAAAGGGGGGCCGAGGTGGGGTAGAGCAAATCATCTGAAGTTGTTGAATTTGATGTTGAGACCGGAAGGCTGTAAAGTGCCCAGCCGGAAGATGAGATGCTGTTCCTCCAGTTTGCGTTGAGCTTCACTGGAACATTACAGCAAGCCAAAGACAGACATGTGGGCATGGGAGCAAGATCGTGTGTTAAACTGGCAAGCAACCGGAAGGTTAGGGTCCTCATTGCGCATCAACCGAAGGTGCTCAGCAAAGCGATCACCCAGCCTACGATTCGTCTCTCCGCTATAGAAGAGACCACACTGGGAGCAGCAAATGCAATACACCAAATTGAAAGAGGTGCAAGTGGAACGCTGCTTAACCTGGAATGAATGTTTTGGAGCTTGGATGGTGAGCATAGAAGAGGTAAAGGGACAGGTTTCACACCTGCAATTGCATGGGAAGGTGCCATGAGTGACGGAGAGATGTTGGGTATAGTGGAGGAGTGGACTGGGTTATCCCGGAGGGAACGGTCCCTGCGGAATGCTGACAGAGGGAGTGAAGGGAAGATGTGTTTGGTGATGGCATCACGCTGCAGTTGGCGAAAATGGCGGAGGATTATGCTTTGTATGTGGAGGCTGGCGGGCTGAAATGTGAGAACAAGGGGGACTCTATCCTTGTTCTGGGAGGGAGGGGAGGGGGTGAGGGCCATGGTGCGGGAGATGGACTGCACACTGTTGAGGGCCCTGTCGACAACTGTAAATGGGAATCCATGGTTGAGGAAAAAGGAGCACATATTAGAAGCACCACTTTGGAAAGTGGAATCTTCAGAACAAATACGATGGAGGCAAGGAGCTGAGAGAAAGGAATGGAATCCTTACAGGATGTGGGGTGTGAAGAGCTGTAGTCCAGATAGCTGTGGGAGTCAGTGGGCTTGTAATAGATATTGGTAGATAGTCTATTGCTTGAATTGGAGATAGAAAGGTCAAAGAAGGGAACGGAAGTATCTGAGATGGACCGGGTGAAGGCAATGGAGGGCTAGAAACTGGAAGCAAAGTTAATTAATTTTTCAAGGTCTGACGAAAGCATGGAGTGGCACCAAAATAGTCATCGATGTACCAGTAAAGGAGTTGTGGGAGGGGACTTGGGTAGGCCTGGAACAAGGAAAGTTTCACATACCCCATAAAAAGACAAATGTAGCTAGGACCCATGCGTGTACCCATTGCTGCTACTTTGATTTGGAGAAAGTGGGATGAGTTCAAGGACAAGTTGTTGAGAGATAGAACAAGTTCAGCCAGGAGGAGGCGGTGGATGGAAATTCTTCAGGCCTCTTTTCTAGAAGACCTCTCAGGCCGTCTTGGTGTGGGATGGAGGTGTAGAGAGATAGGAGGCGGTTAAGGCCTGCGAACTGGAAGCTGTCAATATGACGCAGGGTATCAGAGAAATCCCGGGTGTAGGTGGGGAAGGAATGGACCAGGGGGGTGAGGATGGCGTCAATGTAAGAGGAAATAAGTTCAGTGGGGCAGGAGCATACTGACACAATGCGCCTACCAGGATAGTCCTTTTTGTGGATTTTGGGAAGTCTGGGGTTGGGAGACTCAGGTTGGAAGCTTTGGGGGGAAGACATCCGGAGGAAATGAGGTCGGCGACGGTGTTGGAGATAATGGCTTGATGTTCAGTGGTGTGGTCATGGTCCAGGGGGAGGTAGGAGGAAGTATCTGAGAGTTAGCGCTCAGCCTCTGCGAGGTAGAGGTCAGTATGCCAGACGACAACAGCACCCCCTTTGTCAGCAGGTTTGATGACAACGTCACGGTTGAACCTGAGGGAGTGAAGGGCGGAAAGTTCGGAAGGAGAAAGGTTGGAATGGGTGAGGGGGGCAGAAAAATAGAGACGGCCAATGTCCCGACGGCAGGTCCCAATGAAAAGATCGAGGGCAGGTAATTGTCCCGGTGGGGTTGTCCAATTGGAGGCAGAATGTTGGAGACACGTGAAAGGATCTGTGGAATGGGGGGAGGACTCTTGCCCAAAGAAGTGGGCACGGAGACGAAAGCGACGGAAGAAGAGTTCAACACCATGTCGAACCTGGAATCCATTGAGGTGGGGATGTAAGGGTATGACGCTGAGTCCTTTGCTGAGAACAGCACGCTCCGCCTCAGAGAGGGAAAAGTCGAGAGTATGATGAAGACACGGCAAGTGCTGGGGCTAGAAGAGATGGAGTTTGAAGGATTGGGACTGGTCGAGGGCCTGGGATGGGCAGTGGTGTTGATGAGTTGTTGAAGCTTGCGTTCCTTTACATCTGCAAGAAACAGGAAAAGTTTTTTGTTAAGACATCGAATGATGCGGAGGATGAAATGAAACTGGGGTCAGGGACAGCTTTGAGAGAGAGTAAGACGGTGTTGCTGGAGAGAAATGTCGAATGTCTTCATGTGGCGGTGCATGGAACTGAGTGTGGCTTTCAGGATGCGGTGAGAACAGCAGTTCGAAGAATGTTGTATATCCTGGAGGTACCTGTAGTCCTGGAGGTTACATGCAGGGTGGAATTTGAGTTGAAATCCACGTGGGGTAAGTCGGAGACAAAGACAGTCTCCGAAATCTCACGGGATTCAGGGTGAGGTATCTAATTGGATACAAAATTAGCTTCTTGACAGAAGCCAGAGGGTGGTTGTAGAGAGTTGTTTTTCAAACTGGAGGCCTGTGACCAGCGGTGTGCCTCAGGGATCATGTGTTGGGTCCACTGTTATTTGTCATTTATATTGATGATTTGGATGAGAATATAGGAGGCATGGATAGTAAGTTTGCAGATGACACCAAGATTGGTGGCATAGTGGACAGTGAAGAAAGCTATCTCCAATTGCAACGGGATCTTGATTAATTGGGCCAATGGGCTGACGAATGGCAGATGGAATTTAATTTAGACAAATGCGAGGCGATGCATTTTGGTAGATTGAACCAGGGCAGGACTTATTCAGTTAATGGTAGGGCACTGGGGAGAGTTAGAGAACAAAGAGATCTAGGGGTACATGTTGATAGCTCCTTGAAAGTGGAGTCACAGGTGGACAGAGTGGTGAAGAAGGCATTCGGCATGCTTTGTTTCATCAGTCAGAACATTGAATACAGGAGTTGGAATGTCTTGTTGAAGTTGTACAAGACATTGGTAAGGCCACACTTGGAATACTGTGCGCAATTCTGGTCACCCTATTATAGAAAGGATATTATTAAACTAGAAAGAGTGCAGAAGAGATTTACTAGGATGCTACCGGGACTTGATGGATTGAGTTATAAGGAGAGGCTGGATAGACTGGGACTTTTTTCTCTGGAGCGTAGGAGGCTGAGGGGTGATCTTATAGAGGTCTATAAAATAATGAGGGGCACAGATCAGCTAGATAGTCAATATCTTTTCCCAATGGTAGGGGAGTCTAAAACTAGAGGGCATAGGTTTAAGGTGAGAGGGGAGAGATACAAAAGTGTCCAGAGGGGCAATTTTTTCACACACAGGGTGGTGTGTGTATGGAACAAGCTGCCAGAGGTAGGGGTAGAGGTGGTTACAATTTTGTCTTTTAAAAAGCATTTAGATAGTTACATGGGTATAGAGGGATATGGGCCAAATGCGGGCTATTGGGACTAGCTTAGGGGTTTTTAAAAAATGATGGCATGGACAAGTTGGGCCGAAGGGCCTGTTTCCATGCTGTAAACCTCTATGACAGTCACTGAGGAAGGAAATGTGGCTATGGAAGTGAGTCTTGGTAAATACGTTGTCCAACACTAAGAGAAATTGAAAGCAGTGAAGGGGGGGAATCCTGTCGGAGAGAAGAGCAGTACTTCTTCAGAGTAGGCATTCCTAGAAGAGAAGTGGCAGTGAGTTAAATACTGGATAAAAGGAAATTACTGCGGATGCTGGAATCTGAAACCAAAAGAAAAAACGCTGGAAAATCTCAGCAGGTCTGGCAGCACCTGTCAGGAGAGAAAAGAGCTGACATTTCGAGTCCAGATGACCCTCTGTCAAAGCTAAAAGGCATAGAAAGTGGGAGATATTTATACTGCAGGGGGAGGGAATGAAAGATGAGTCATAGCCATAGAAACCAGGGGAAAAGACTGCTAATAGCTGTCCATAGAGAGAATAAAGGGTGTGAATGGCCAAATGGCAGAGAAGCTGTAAACTGTGACAGATGGAGATGTTGGGGGAGGGGGGAAATGGGACAGAGGTAGAATGTAGAAAAGGGGAAGTGGGGGGAGAGAAAAGCTCATGGAAGGGGGATGAATTGGGGGAAGGAAAGAGTGGGGATGGGGAAGTAAAATGAAGAAAGACCGTAAAGAAATAAAAGGTAGAGAACAGTAAGAAATTAAATAAAATCGAATGAAGACAAAGGGGGCTGAGGTGGGATTGAGAAAATCAGCTGAAGTTGTTGAATTTGATGTTGAGACCGGAAGGCTGTAAAGTGCCTAGCTGGAAGATGAGATGCTGTTACTCCAGTTTGCGTTGCGCTTCACTGGAACATTGCAGCAAGCCAAAGACAGACATGTCGGCATGAGAGCAGATCGTGTGTTAAAATGGCAAGCAGGATCCAGGTACCCTCCCACAACTCCTTTACTGGTACATCGATGACTATTTTGGTGCCGTTTCATGCTGTTGTCCAGACCTCGAAAAATTCATTAACTTCGCTTCCAATTTCCACCCCTCCATCGCCTTCCCCTCCCTTCCTTGACCTTTCTGTCTCCATTTCAGGCAGTAGACTATCTACCAATATTTATTACAAGCCTTCCATAGCTATCTGGACTACAGCTCTTCACACCCCACATCATGTAAGGACTCCATCCTTTTCTCTCGGCTCCTTCGCCTCCGTCGCATTTGTTCCGATGATGCCACTTTCCAAAGTGGTGCTTCTAATATGTGCTCAACCGTGGATTCCCATTTACAGTTGTCGACAGGGCCCTCAACAGTGTGCAGTCCACCTCCTGCACCACGGCCCTCAACCCCTCCCCTCCCTCCCAGAACAAGGATAGAGTCCCCCTTGTTCTCACATTTCAGACCGCCAGCTTCCGCACGCAAAGCATAATCCTCCGCCATTTTCGCCAACTCCAGCGTGATGCCATCACCAAACACATCTTCCCTTCACTCCCTCTGTCAGCATTCTGCAGAGACCATTCCCTCCAGGATAACCTAGTCCACTCATCCACTAAACCCAACACCTCTCTGTCACTCATTGCAACTTCTCATGCAATCGCAGAAGGTGTAACACCTGTCCGTTTACCTCTTCTATGCTCACCATCCAAGGTCCAAAACATTCATTCCAGATAAAGCAACGTTTCACTTGTACCTCTTTCAATTTGGTGTATTGCATTTGCTGCTCCCAGTGTGGTCTCCTCTATAGCGGAGAGACTAATCGTAGGCTGGGTGCTCGCTTTGCTGAGCACCTTCGGTCTGTGCACAATCAAGATCTTGACCTTCCGGTTGCTTGCCATTTTAACACACGATCTTGCTCCCATGCCCACATGTCTGCCTTTGGCTTGCTGCAATGTTCCAGTGAAGCTCAACGCAAACTGGAGGAACAGCATCTCATCTTCCGGCTGGACACTTTACAGCCTTCTGGTCTCAACATCGAATTCAATAACTTCAGATGATTTGCTCTACCCCACCTCGGCCCCCTTTGTCTTCATTCTATTTTATTTAATTTCTTACTGTTCTCTACCCTTTATTTCTTTATGGTGTTTCTTCATTCTCCCCCCCCCCCCCCCACTCTTCCCCCTACTTCATCCCCCTTCCCTCAGCTTTTCACACCCCGCCGCTTCTCCTTTTCTACATTCTACCTCTGTCCAATTCCCCCCCGCCCCGCAACATCTCCATCTGTCACAGTTTACAGCTTCTCCGCCATTTGGCCATTCACACCCTTTATTCTCTCTGTGGACAGCTATTAGCAGTCTTTTCTCCTGGTTTCCATGGCTATGACTCATCTTTCATTCCATCCCCCTGCAGTATAAATATATACCTTTATAAATCTATACCTTTTAGCTTTGACAAAGGATCATCTGGACTCAACGTCAGCTCTTTTCTCTCTTTACCGATGCTACCAGACCTGCTGAGATTTTCCAGCGTTTTCTCTTTTGGTTTCATGCTCCATGGAGCCTTTATCACTCCCCCACACCTGCATTTATCAATCTTAGAAGTGATTTCTGGATTAGAAATCATAGAAAATCATAGAAACCCTACAGTACAGAAAGAGGCCATTCGGCCCATCGAGTCTGCACTGACCACAATCCCACCCAGGCCCTACCCCATATCCACCCACGAATCCCTCTAACCTACGCATCTCGGGACACTAAGGGCAATTTTTTTTTAGCATGGCCAATCAACCTAACCCGCACATCTTTGGACTGTGGGAGGAAACCGGAGCACCTGGAGGAAACCCACGCAGACACTAGGAGAATGTGCAAACTCCACACAGACAGTGACCCAAGCCGGGAACCGAACCCAGGTCCCTGGAGCTGTGAAGCAGCAGTGCTAACCACTGTGCTACCGTACCGCCCAATTGCTGTGTTACTCTGCAAGTCCCTGCATACTAATCCACAGCTACGAGCCTGTTTTGTGCATATCCCTCAGTCTACTTCTATAGACTGCCCAAGAGAGTGCTTATGAGTCTTTTTCAGCAGAACTCATGTGCAACCTTGCATTCTGGCAAACTGCAGCTATGCTATCCTTTTCCCTGGCATCGACTGCAGTCCACTAAAGTCCAGTATCTCATCAGGTGCACATTGCAGTGGTACCAATACCTGAATTGGTGGCTAGTATTGTGAAATTAAGTGACTGTATGCCTTCATTGTCACTGTCTACTTGCTATTCCCCTGCTGTCTGGGTTGAGTACACAGTTTGAGTATTTGAAAAGAGAATGGCTCAAGGAAGCTTGTAGTGTGGGAGAGGGGGGAAGTCAGAGATGCAGCTTGTGAATGAGAGGAGAGGATAGTGGGTTTTGAGAAGAAAAATTAGGTAAGAAGCTACTGCCATCTTCTATGATTTAAGGTCTTCCTCTGACCACAACTTCAGCAGTCTTCCTCTCAATAGTGGCCAGCACTGTCTGCTGCATGAGAATCAGGAAAGGCCTTTGTCCCACTCCTTTAGCTCCTGCTGTCTCTGAATGTGCATCACCTTGTCCGACAGGAGAGAGGGAAGTATGTCAGTGAGTGTGGTGCAACATGGCTGTTGAGGTTGAATAGCTGACAGTGGATGCAACCTTTGAGATGTGGGTATGAAGCTTGCAGCAGTACTAAGTATCTGAGGTTGTGGTGGAGGTTGAGTCCTGACATTGTTGGTAGATGAGTGATGGGGGTGGGGTGAATTGAGCAGTCTCAGTCCAGTGGTGCGGTTGGTGGGATAAGCATTTGAAAGGTGCATTCACTGACTTTGGCCACTCTTGTGAGATCATTGGAATTCTTGAAGCACGGCAACCAAATCCTCGGGGCTGTTCCGCTGCCATTAAACTCCAGGGTTGTCAGCTCCCATTGCCTTCTGAACTTGATTCTGCCCCCCAGCAGATGCAGAACATTGCTTCTACTTTCCACCTGCTCCAAAAACCTTGGAGCTCACTCTCCCATATTGTGCCATTATTCATTGTCACTTCTGCATGACTGCCAGCAGCAAGACACCTTCCCTTTAAACAATAAGGCTAACTTTACATGGCGCTAGCCATTCTCAGTATTGATTCCCTGCTGATACCTCCAGTCAATAGTTGATGCTGGCCGGACGCTGGAAACATTGAAATGAGCAGGGAACACAGTGTTCGCATTTTGCCAGTATCACACTCAATGGGCACAGGTCAATCACGTCATAATCCCACGCCCATTTTCAGGGCAATTGGATTTTGACCTTCATGTCTCTTATGATTGTTAATCAAGTTCTTATTAATAGGTAGAGTGCCTCAAAACCCACAACCACAAGATTGAGTCTATACCTGATTTCAGATCTTGCTGGTTTTCAAAAATAAATTAGAATCTTAATACAATGACTAGGGGACACATGAAATCAAGAGAATAAGTTCCATTAGAATATACATTGAAGTGTTTTCTATGTATTTGAGTTTCTAGACTTTCTAAAGCACCTTCCTGCCAAGGAGCTTCACCTGTCTTTTCTATTGATGCTAACTAAGCTGAATCTGACCTACTGGGGGTATCTGATGGCTTTTTTGACATGTTTACTTTAACTTTATTAAGCTACACAGTGTATCACTCACCACCTGTATCAGAACTTCTTTTTTTTAACCTGCACATAATATTATCCATTATATTAGGCATTGGTGATGGGTTGGGCAGATTTGGTCAGGTTGGTTAAGGATGGCTCCAACCACTTGGAGTACAGGTAACATCAGGTGCATGAAGTGGATAACTACTTTGCACACCGTCTTAGCCAGTAAGATTTTTCACTTATCTAATAGGACTTAAAATTCTCGCACAGTCCATAAAATAATGTCCGTTTTCAGATGCCAATAGATTTTGGATTTGAGGTACTCTAACTTAATGTTAGTACCTAATGTCAATGGTTTTAATTTGGGTGTCCATCCAAACTTTGAATTTGCTTGTTTGCAGAACTCAGGTTAATCAATTGGAACCAATAACAATGGTGGGCGGTGATATTGCATGGAACAGGCAGTAATGGTGGTGCAGTGATATTGGATGGAACAGGCAGCAGTGGTGGTGCAGTGATATCAAATGGAACAGGCAGCAGTGGTGGTGCAGTGATACTGGATGGAACAGGCAGTAATGGTGGTGCAGTGATATTGGATGGAACAGGCAGTAATGGTGGTGCAGTGATATTGGATGGAACAGGCAGTAATGGTGGTGCAGTGATATTGGATGGAACAGGCAGCAATGGTGGTGCAGTGATATTGGATGGAACAGGCAGCAATGGTGGTGCAGTGATATTGGATGGAACAGGCAGCAGTGGTGGTGCAGTGATATCAAATGGAACAGGCAGCAATGGTGGTGCAGTGATATCAAATGGAACAGGCAGCAGTGGTGGTGCAGTGATATCAAATGGAACAGGCAGTAATGGTGGTGCAGTGATATCAAATGGAACAGGCAGTAATGGTGGTACAGTGATATTGGATGGAACAGGGAGCAGTGGTGGTGCAGTGATACTGGATAGAACAGGCAGCAATGGTGGTGCAGTGATATTGGATGGAACAGGCAGCAATGGTGGTGCAGTGATACTGGATAGAACAGGCAGCAGTGGTGGTGCAGTGATACTGGATACAACAGGCAGCAATGGTGGGCAGTGATATTGGATAGAACAGGCAGCAATGGTGGTGCAGTGATATTGGATGGAACAGGCAGCAGTGGTGGTGCAGCGATACTGGATAGAACAGGCAGCAATGGTGGTGCAGTGATATTGGATGGAACAGGCAGCAGTGGTGGTGCAGTGATATTGGATAGAACAGGCAGCAATGGTGGTGCAGTGATATTGGATAGAACAGGCAGCAATGGTGGTGCAGTGATATTGGATGGAACAGGCAGCAGTGGTGGGCAGTGATATTGGATGGAACAGGCAGTAATGGTGGTGCAGTGATATCAAATGGAACAGGCAGCAATGGTGGTGCAGTGATATTGGATAGAACAGGCAGCAATGGTGGGCAGTGATATTGGATAGAACAGGCAGCAATGGTGGGCAGTGATATTGGATAGAACAGGCAGCAATGGTGGGCAGTGATATTGGATGGAACAGGCAGCAGTGGTGGGCAGTGATATTGGATGGAACAGGCAGTAATGGTGGTGCAGTGATATCAAATGGAACAGGCAGCAATGGTGGTGCAGTGATATTGGATAGAACAGGCAGCAATGGTGGGCAGTGATATTGGATAGAACAGGCAGCAATGGTGGTGCAGTGATATCAAATGGAACAGGCAGCAATGGTGGTGCAGTGATATCAAATGGAACAGGCAGTAATGGTGGTGCAGTGATATTGGATAGAACAGGCAGCAATGGTGGGCAGTGATATTGGATAGAACAGGCAGCAATGGTGGTGCAGTGATATCAAATGGAACAGGCAGCAATGGTGGTGCAGTGATATTGGATGGAACAGGCAGCAGTGGTGGTGCAGTGATATTGGATGGAACAGGCAGTAATGGTGGTGCAGTGATATCAAATGGAACAGGCAGTAATGGTGGTGCAGTGATATCAAATGGAACAGGCAGCAATGGTGGTGCAGTGATATTGGATGGAACAGGCAGTAATGGTGGTGCAGTGATATTGGATGGAACAGGCAGCAGTGGTGGTGCAGTGATATTGGATGGAACAGGCAGTAATGGTGGTGCAGTGATATTGGATGGAACAGGCAGTAATGGTGGTGCAGTGATATTGGATGGAACAGGCAGTAATGGTGGTGCAGTGATATTGGATGGAACAGGCAGTAATGGTGGTGCAGTGATATTGGATGGAACAGGCAGTAATGGTGGTGCAGTGATATTGGATGGAACAGGCAGCAATGGTGGTGCAGTGATATTGGATGGAACAGGCAGCAGTGGTGGTGCAGTGATATCAAATGGAACAGGCAGCAGTGGTAGGCAGTGATATTGGATGGAACAGGCAGTAATGGTGGTGCAGTGATATTGGATGGAACAGGCAGTAATGGTGGGCAGTGATATCAAATGGAACAGGCAGCAGTGGTGGTGCAGTGATCTTGGATGATGCAATGATATTGCATGAAGCAGGCAGCAGAGATGGTGCATTGCCAAGCTTCAGCAGAGACAGATCAACCAATGTTTATAATATTACTTTGTGTCAGGGAGCATTTTAAGCTGGTATTTTATTTATTTTGGCACGCATTATCCCTCCCATAGTCACTTACTGGCCTACACTAACGGTGGAAATGAGATACAACTGACAAAAATAAGAGTTCCGTCAACCTCCTTATTCCCAATTCTGACAGAAGTCCTGTTTTGATTTAAGAATTTTCAATATGAAACTGCGAAATGTTTTTGTATAACTGGTAAAATGTAGCTTTGTGCCTCAGTAGGCTGATTGTTTTCTGTGTCCCACGAACAGGCCAACGTCTGTTTGGAGAGACCATCCTTGGCCTGACACAAGGTTCCGTGTCTGATCTGCTGGCACGGCCCAAACCCTGGCATAAGCTGAGCCTGAAGGGAAGGGAGCCTTTTGTCCGCATGCAGCTCTGGCTCAATGACCCAAGCAATGTTGAGAAGCTGATGGACATGAAACGAATGGAAAAGAAAGGTAAATGAATCAACATCTTAAACTGAACTTTAGTGGACCAGTCCTTTGTTACAATATTAAGTCAGAGACTGTTTACTATGCTTTTTGCATTCTCCATTGTTTATGGCCATGAAGTGATAACTTTTTCATCTTTTTGTGAAAATATCCATTAAATTTCAGCTGCTTCCTTGGACTTTGGGGCTTTTAGGTTTGAAAATGCAACAGCAAAGTTAGCCAATGATCCACAAAAGCAGCATAGTTTGGGCTGAAATTGGAATGTACACTATTAAAGGATAGGGCACACTCGATCACTAAATATATACTTCAACCACATTCTGAGCAATTCACCATGGAGCTCTTTAAGGCACATGACAGTCCAGCTTTCCCAGTTATAAGGGGGAGAAGGATTAGGGAATGGTTCCTGAGTCAAATTTATACTTTGAACATTACTGCTCAGATTTAGTTTTTAATTTGTTGGGGTTTTCAAACACAGACATTGAACTCCTAAATTTCAATGTAAGAATAAGATATTTTGCCAGGAGTGTCTGTAGGAAAATATAATTTGAGCTTGAAGGCTTGTGGTCTCTTCAGTTAATTGGCATAGCAATTACTTATTGCTTACTGTACTCTGAACAAACAGAAACGATTGTAGTGCATTGTGGCTTTGCAATTAAGCCCATGCCTTTTCTAAGGTGGCATCTCAGAGGTTTTGAAGGTTTGAAATGCTGACTATTGAAATAAATGCATCCATCAATGCTTCTCAATCAAAAACCCATTCCATTTTCATTATCCTTTTGTGTTCAACAAGAGGCAAAGAATTCAATTCGAAATTTTGAACAATAAAGCTTTTGGAAGTGAAATTAGAGATCAGTGTATTTTTAAGTCAGTGGATGGCTTTAATTCTTCTTTGATAGGTTTAAAAAAGGCAGTCACCCATTGAGCAGGTGTATTTCTTTCAGGTACATTGTATATTTTTACCTGACTTCTGAAATGCAGCCTTAATTTGTAAAACTGTTAAGAAGTGAGGGAGTGCCACCTACTGGACTGGTTGTGATAAATATTTGCTCAAGTGTTGTTCATCAAGTGGCACTTAGTTGGTCTGCAGCACAGAATTGGGGCTGTCTAACTTGGCCGCAGGGGAATACTGCGTTAAGGAAAGATCTAATTGGAAGAGAATTACTTTTTATTTAAATATAAAGAAGCAAAAATTTGCCATGTACCAGAACTCTAACAGAAATAATCGGTGGGGATTATGTTATCTCTGTTTTAAAAGTGTCAAAAGATTCTCAGAGTATATGCTTTTATTATTGAGATTTTGCTTGTGGTCGCCTTACGGCTCTCATCTTGTGGCTGTGAGTTCAGATCTGACCATAGAAAATTGTGACATTGAGTGCAATAAATCTAGTCATTTGTAGGTTGGTGTGAGAAAAATAACCAGGGAAACTGCTGGTGTCATAAAAACCTGGCTGGTTCATTAATGGAAGAGAACCTGCCAGATCCCCATCGGGTCATATTGTTGACTCTTAGTACCACCAGTGAAGCTAGTAATGGGCAGAGATACCACTATGCCAGTGTCACCTATTTCCCAAGAACAAATTAACGAATTATCACTCAAATATTGAGTAGTCAGTAGTTATTGTCATTGTAATAGGATAATTTGATATATTTGTCTTTCTCGCAATTAAACTGGACATCA
The DNA here is from genome assembly GCF_964213995.1 of Mustelus asterias. Taxonomy (NCBI): domain Eukaryota; kingdom Metazoa; phylum Chordata; class Chondrichthyes; order Carcharhiniformes; family Triakidae; genus Mustelus; species Mustelus asterias. The sequence goes on along the minus strand of NC_135812.1, from coordinate 52,311,898 downwards.
CGTTTAAAAACCATTAACTACACTGTAGCAAGATGAAATTCCATGACACCGCAACACGGTTTAAATCCGCCCTCGAAATCTCACTAGTAGTCTGTAAAAAATCAAAGACAGGTAAAAAGCTCAAGAAAGGTCCACCTTCCCCAGTATCAGTTCACATTTATGGATCCTCCATGGTCAGGAGCTGAACAATTGCAGTCACAGGCATCTTATTGAGATTGGAAAAATCAATGCTGAGTTTGATTGGAAGAGCAGCAAATGTAGGAGAAACAGTGTGTGGAACTGCAGATTCTCTGTCCCCAATGCTGGCTGCTCTAGCTCCTCCAGTCTCCCTTGATCTTGCTGCTCATCCAGAGACAGAATCTATGATTGGGGGAGGAAGGAAGGGAACCTGTGTTTGGTGTAGCTGTACAGCAGCACAGGAGAGACTGGAAAGATGGAGAGCCAAGATACAGTGCAGGTAGTGGCTCCGGCTGTGTCTGTGAGAGAGGGAATGTCACAGAAAGAATTAGTGTGTGTTTGTGAGAGTGACTGAGTGTTTGTGGGAAGGAGAGGGGGAGAAGGCCTCAGGGCCAGAGAGAGACTTGCAGCTTTATTTATTTATGCAAATTATTTCCCAACTTCTTTAAAAAATCTTATTTTAACTTCTAAAACCCTTTTCCAGGAGTTTACCAACTATTACCAAAACAATAACCAAAGAAAAATGTTAAATCCCTTCCAATGACCTCCTTCCTCTTTTATATTTGTTCAATAAATTATTTTGGGAGTAAAGTTGAAAGTAGGGAGATCTGGGGTAGAGAGAGAGAGAAAACACATTGTGGGGAAACCCATTTTTTTTCTGCTCCCCATAGATTTTTCTTTAAATGTTTCTTTCTGTTATAGAAGTGTTTGCCTGTATACATGTTTCTTTTGGCTGTCAGTCTGTGTGTGTGTGTGTTTTGTTTTAGTTTTGATATGTAGAAAAAGTTAGGGGTCCAGTTGATCCAGGAGAGCCCAACATTTCAGGCCTTACTATCAGGTTTGAAAATCAGCCACTGGAGGAGGCCACAGGATTGTGCGCGGAGGGGTGAATGAAGGAAAACTGTTTTAATTGATGTTGGATTCTTGGCTACCTGCCCAGCACCGACTCTCTCGTTTCTTTAATATTTAATGGCGACATAGAGAGTGTTTGCAAATTCCTGTTTGTTTTCTAACTTAAATCTTTAGATCTAAAGAGCCTTGAAAATGAAAAAGTTGCCCTTGAAATCAAAAAGTTGCCCTCGCAAAATCTCAAAGAGCTTTTAAAAAATATTTTTTTTACCTTGCATCATAACTATAAGCCCTCTCTTAATTGATTTGAACAACACAGGTTTATTATAGCAAATGTATCACAAGATTGTTATGGCACATTATTGCAGGTTTATTACCGAACCCGTATGTTGCAATTTTATTATAATTTGCGTTAACAAATTGGTTTTAACACATTGCGAGTGTATTGCAGCGCATGCATATAGCACGTACATTACAAGTGTTGCAGTGATCACAAATACAATATGCAGTTGAGTGTAAGTTAGCGTGCACATAGCAGTGATTCTTAAACTGGGGTCCACAGACCTCTGTTGACAGTTTTGTTGAGTGTTTGTAAAATAATGTGATCATTTGCTCACTGAGCAAGTTTGGCCCACGAGTAGATGATGTAGGTAACTGCTATGGCTGAGACTTGGATATCATCACCTCACAACCACTCAGGATAGCCCGCTTCTGATAAAAGCCCTGCAGAGTGCTATAGTAGATGTAATGCAGTCTGCAACCTCTTGCATTGATGCACTATCATTCAAAGAAATGCACAAAGCTTTCAAACTAGCCCATCCTGAAGCCAGTCTCCCAGTGCTCTGCAGAGCCACTGCTTTTCCAGACTGAGTCATTAAATTCTATTTCTAATTACATGGGACTTGTACGAGTTTACCGCGATCTTTTGAAGGGCAATTAGGTTTGGGCAATAAATGCTGGCCTTTCAAATGACATCTGAACTTAGGAGAAGAGAAAAAAGAAGCAGACCATCCGAACTAAGACATCATCACTGGGTCCAAATCCTGGAATTTCTTCCCCATCAGTACTGTGGGAATACCTTCACCACATGGACTGCAGTTTAGAAGGTGGCTCAAGGGCAATTAGAGATGGGTTCTAAATGCTGACTTTGCCAGCGATGTCTATTTCCCAATTGATTTTTTTTTACAAGTTTATATCTGTATAATGATCATGGCATGGTTAGTACACTTAAAAGCAGTGACAAATTATAATATTTGCTTTATTATGGCATCCTATGATACAGAAACATCTTATAAAGAATTCCACTTAAAGGACATTGGCCTTACTTAAGGATTAGTGATCACTGCAGATTTATTTAGGATAGTTTGGAGTTTATCTCAAGTAACAAACTCACCTGACTTTGTTATCAGAGATACATCTAAGCTGTGTATTTAGTACTTTTGGGTATTCGTTCTGTGCCTGGAATTATTTGCGAGATTGTACTTAGTAGGTACTCGATCTACAGAGGTTTCTTGCTATCTTTGTGACTCCCCTTTTCCACAGTCTCTGGATATTTGCCATCCTTTTCCTAAAGATTGTTTCAATTAAATATTAGCTGACAAGTAAATATGTGACATACAAGTCTCTGCTCCTGCAATCTTCTTCATTGTCATATCTTAGCAAGCAATATAGCAAGCACTGTAGCCTGCACTCTTCCTGCTTTGGTTTGCTGCATAGTATCCCCTAATTTGCTGTCTCTCCTAGAGAGCCTTCAGCCGCCATGCTTCATATTTGATTTGATTTATTGTTGTCACATGTATTAGTACACAGTGAAAAGTATTGTTTCTTGCACGCTATCCAGACAAAGCATACTGTACATAGAGAAGGAAAGGAGAGAGGGCAGAATGTAGTGTTACAGTCATAGCTAGGGTGCAGAGAGAGATCAACTTAATATAAGGTAAGTCCATTCAAAAGTCTGATGGCAGCAGGGAAGAAGCTGTAAGCAGGGAAGAAGGTGTACTTGAGTCAGTTGGTATGTTGGTAGACTTCTGTATCATTTTCCCGATGAAAGAAGGTGGAAGAGAATATGTCCGGGGTGCATGGGGTCCTTGATTATTTTGGCTGCTTTTCCGAGGAAGTGGGAAGTGTAGACAGATCCTGAAACTGGAACTTTATCTAGTTATACCCTTCTCACTATTTGTCATGGTGATACCACCTCAGCAATTTCCTCTGTGACTAATTTCTCCCCTACATTCATCATTTCTCTGAGAAGCAACACTTTGAACTGATCAGGCACATCAAAAATAAGCATAAACTGCTGCTTGTTGCTCATATTTGCCGTCTCTGGCCACTGCATGCCAGCACACACTTCCATAATTTCTGCACCTAAAATAAAGCCTGCAGCAAGTTTTTAAAGCTGCATTTTTCATCATGGTGAAGCATTGGAAGACTCGGGTGAAGGAAATGTAATCTATACCTTGTAAAGAAGAGCTGGGGTTGAGTATAAGTTGCATCCAATGATGATTTTATCACATGATTGATCAGCTATAACAGACAATGTTGAGGTGGTGATCTGGATTGGGCAGTACTACTTTACTATGTAGTTGACTATCCATTGCCTGGTTTCCTAACTGCAGTTGAGTGGTTCTCCAGTATTTCAAAGAACAAAGAGAACAAAGAAAATTACAGCACAGGAACAGGCCCTTTGGCCCTCCAAGCCTGCACCGACCATGCTGCCTGACTTAACTAAAACCCCCTATGCTTCCGGGGACCATATCCCTCTATTCCCATCTCATTCATGCACTTGTCAAGATGCCCCTTAAAAGTCACTCCCGTATCCGCTTCCACTACCTCCCCCGGCAACGAGTTCCAGGCACCACCACTCTCTGTGTAAAAAATCTGCCTCGTACATCTTTTTTAAAACTTGCCCCTCGCACCTTAAACCTATGCCCCCTAGTAATTGACTCTTCCACCCTGGGAAAAAGCTCCTAACTATCCACTCTGTCCATGCCTCTCATAATCTTGTAGACTTCTATCAGATCTCTCCTCAACCTCCGTCGCTCCAGTGAGAACAGACCAAGTTTCTCCAACCTCTCCTCATAGCTAATGCCCTCCATACCATTCACTTTAGATATGAATGACCCATGGCATTGGGTGCAGTAAGTCGATGGATACACAACATTTTACTGGTTATATGATGTACAAGCGGAAAGTCTCAATTCTCAGTGATCACCTCAGGAAAGTAGTTTTTGTGCACGAGAGTGGGAGAGAGAAAGAGTGTGCACTAGTGGGCAAATTAAAGTTGACCCTTCCCCCTCATCTTATATCTGATATTGAGTAAATAACTTTGGTGCCAACATGATGGTGAGATTCCAGGCCTCTGAATCCACTTAAAGCCATGGACATTTGATGAGTGTTCAAATTAGATGAATGTTTCATTTACCACCACAGATGCCAGTTTGAAGATAATTTTTTTATTCAAAGCAAAATGTAAAAATGGCTTTTCTTTAACTGAAAGCTAAACTGGAAATTTTAACTTCTTTGTTTCAGCCTACATGAAGCGCCGGCACAGCTCAGTGAGTGACGGTCATGGCAGTGATTCTTCAGTAGCTGGGCTTGACTACAGTCAGAGTGCCAGTCCCCAGCCGCAGGTTCATCTGAAGAAGCCCAGAGTGGTGTTGGCCCCCGAGGAGAAGGAAGCTTTGAAGCGGGCTTACCAGCTAAAGCCATATCCATCCCCAAAAACTATTGAGGAACTTGCTGCTCAGTTGAATCTGAAAACCAGTACCGTCATCAACTGGTTTCATAACTACAGGTGAGTGCCTCTCTAGTATTTCACTTTAGAAACGGGTGGCCCAAAGCAATGGACACAGCAAATCAATAGATAGGCAGCATTCAACTGGTGTATGAGTGGGAAGTCTCAATTTTCAGTGCCCATCTCAAAAATGCAGGTTTAGTGTATGTGAGAAAGAGAGACAAAGGATGTACACTGAGAGATATGTAATGAACATTATAATATCCACCCTGGAAAGAAGTCAACAAAGCAAACACTCTACTTTTTATCTTGTACTCTAACATACAGAATTAATATGAGATAAACCTGAATTATCAGGCAAACTGTGGTCAAACACACTGCAAACTACAGACACTGTAGAACAGATTCCACAAATTTCTCAGCGACCCACCCAGACGTCCATGAGTCACAAAAAATCTTCAAAACCTGCCTTCCAGGTGAGGGATTTTAGCTCCTCTCTTTTGAGGAGTAAAGGAGACTCTAGGTGACAATGATTGTATCAAGGACTTTTGATGAGGACTCGTCTACTGAGGTTAGAAACAGGAAAGGAGAGGTCACCCTGTTGGGAGTTTTTTATAGACCTCCGAAAAGTTCCAGAGATGTAGAGGAAAAGATTGCAAAGATGATTCTGGATAGGAGCGAAAGTAACAGGGTAGTTGTACTGGGGGACTTTAACTTTACAAATATTGACTGGAAAAGCTATAGTTCGAGTACTTTGGATGGGGTCGGTTTTTGTCCAATGTGTGCAGGAAGGCTTCCTGACTCAGTATGTAGATAGACCAACAAGAGGCGAGGCCACATTGGATTTGGTACTGGGTAATGAACCAGGCCAGGTGTTAGATTTGGAGGTAGGAGAGCACTTTGGTGACAGTGACCACAATTTGATTACATTTATCTGAGCTATGGAAAAGGATAGGTATATACCAAAGGGCAAGTTATAGCTGGGGGAAAGGAAATTATGATGCGATTAGGCGAAATTTAGCTGGCATAGGTTGGGGAAGGAAACTGCAGGGGATGGGCACAATTGAAATGTGGAACTTGTTCAAGGAACAGCTACTACGCGCCCTTGATAAATATGTACCTGTCAGGCAGGGAGGAAGTAGACGTGTGAGGGAACCGTGGTTTACTAAGGAGGTTGAATCTCTTGTGAAGAGGAAGAAGGAGACTTATGTTAAGATGAGACGTGAAGGCTCAGTTAGGGAGCTTGAGAGTTACAAGTTAGCCAGGAAGGACCGAAAGAAGGAGTTAAGAAGAGCCAGGAGGGGACATGAGAAGTCTTGGGCAGGTAGGATCAAGGAAAACCCTAAAGCTTTCTATAGGTATGTCAGGAGTAAAAGAATGACTAGGGTAAGATTAGGGCCAGTCAAGGACAGGAGTGGGAAGTTGTGCGTGGAGTCTGAAGAGATAGGAGAGGCACTAAATGAATATTTTTCATCAGTATTCACACTGAAGAGGGACAGTGTCGATGGGAGTACTGAGATGCAGACTGTTGGACTGGATGGGATTGAGGTTCATAAGGAGGAGGTGTTAGCAATTCTGGAAAGGGTAAAAATAGGTAAGTCCCCTGGGCCGGATGGGATTTATCCTAGGATTCTCTGGGAGGCTAGAGAGGAGATTGCAGAGCCTTTGGCTTTGATCTTTGGGCCATCATTGTCTACTGGAACAGTGCCAGAAGACTGAAGGATAGCAAATGTTGTCCCATAGAAAAAGAAAATTACAGCTCAGAAACAGGCCTTTTGGCCCTTCTTGTCTGTGCCCTTGTTCAAAAAGGGGAGTAGGGACAACCCTGGTAATTAGAGACCGGTGAGCCTTACTTCTGTTGTGGGCAAAGTATTGGAAAGGATTATAAGAGATAGTATTTATAATCACCTAGAAAGGAATAATTTGATTAGGGATAGTCAGCACGGTTTTGTGAAGGGTAGGTCGTGCCTCACAAACCTTATTGAGTTCTTTGAGAAGGTGACCAAAGAGGTGGATGAGGGTAAAGCGGTTGATGTGGTGTATATGGATTTCAGCAAAGCGTTTGATAAGGTTCCCCATGGTAAGCTTTTGCAGAAAATACGGACACATAGGATTGAGGGTGATTTAGTGGTTTGGATCAGGAATTGGCTAGCTGTAAGAAAAGAGGGTGGTGGTTGATGGGAAATATTCATCCTGGAGTTCAGTTACTAGTGGTGTACCTCAAGGATCTGCTTTAGGGCCACTGCTGTTTGTCATTTTTATTAATGACCTGGATGAGGGTGCAGAAGGATGGGTTAGTAAATTTGCGGATGACACTAAAGTCGGTGGAGTTGTAGACAATGCGGAGGGAAGTGGCAGGTTACAGAGGGACATAGATAAGCTGCAGAGCTGGGCTGAGAGGTGGCAAATGGAGTTTAATGTGGAAAAGTGAGAAGCGATTCACTTTGGAAGGAGTAACAGGAATACAGAGTACTGGGCTAATGGTAAGATACTTGGTAGTGTGGATGAACAGAGGAATCTGGGTGTCCATGTGCATAGATCCCTGAAAGTTGGCACCCAGGTTGATAGGGTTGTTAAGAAGGCGTACGGTGTGTTAGCTTTTATTGGTAGAGGGATTGAGTTTCGGAGCCAGGAGGTCATGTTGCAACTGTACAAAACTCTGGTGCGGCCGCACTTGGAGTATTGCGTACAGTTCTGGTCGCCGCATTATAGGAAGGATGTGGAAGTGTTGGAAAGGGTACAGAGGAGATTTACTGGGATGTTGCCTGGTATGGTGGGAAAATCGTATGAGGAAAGGCTGAAGGGGTTGAGATTGTTTTTGTTAGAGAGAAGAAGGTTAAGAGATGACTTAATAGAGGCATACAAGATGATCAGAGGATTAGATAGGGTGGATAGTGAGAGCCTTTTTCCTCGGATGGTGATGGCTAACACGAGGGGACATAGCTTTAAATTGAGGGATGAGAGATATAGGACAGATGTTAGAGGTAGGTTCTTTACTCAGGGAGTAGTAAGGGCGTGGAATGCCCTGCCTGCAGCAGTAGTGGACTCATCAACATTAAGAGCATTCAAATGGTTATTGGATAAACATATGGATGATTTTGGAATAGTGTAGGTTAGATGGGCTTTAGATTGGTTTCACTGGTCGGCGCAACATCGAGGGCCGAAGGGCCTGTACTGCGCTGTTATGTTCTATGATAAGGCAGAAAGAATGACAGACAAAGGGAGAAAGACGAGTATAAGGGAAAGCTTGCTATGAATATAGAACAGATAGTAAGAGTTTCTACAAGTGTTTAAATAGAAGAAGAGGAACTAAAGCAAGTGTTGGTTCTCTGGAGATTGAGTCTGGGGTATTGATGATGGAAAAGAATGAAGTGGCAGCGGTGTTGAACAGATATTTTATGTTTTGTCTTCATTGTAGAAAAGTTAGAACATTTCCCAACGATATTTGAAAATCAAGAGGTGAGCAGGAGGGAGGAACTTAAAACAATCACTATCTTTAGGGAAAAGACGCTGAGAAAACTGTTGGACCTAAAGGCTGGCACAATGATCTGCATTCTAGGATCTTGAAGGAAGTGAGATAATAGATGAATTAATTATAATCTTCCAAAATTCCTGAAGTTCTCAAAGGATCAGAAGAGAGACAGAAAGCCAGAAACTCCAGGCTAGTTAGCCCAACATCTCTAGAATCCATTATTAAGGGAGTTTTAGCAAGATACTTAGAAAATCCCAATTTGATCAGAGTTAACATGGCTTTGTGAAAGAGAAATTGTGTTTAACTGATATATTAGAGTTTGTTGAAGTAACAAGCAAGATGGATAAAGGGGAACCAGTAGATGTGCTGCACTTGGATTTCCAGAATGTATTCGATAAGGTGCCACATCAAAGGTTACTATACAAGATAAGATTACATAGTGAAGGGAGTAACCTGCTAGTATAAAGAATTAAGTTAGCTAATAGGAAGCAGAAAGTAAGGATAAATGGATTGACAAGCTGTAACTAGAGGATTGCCATAGGGATCAGTGCTGGGCCTCAATTATTTACAAGCTGCATCAATGATTTGGATGAGTATGGTAGCTAAACTTGCCAATTACCCCAAGATAGGTAGGAAAGTAATTTGTCAAAAAGCGGTAGAGACTCTGCAGAGGGATATTGATTGGTTAAGTGGGTAAAAATCTGGCAGATGGAGGGAGTATAATGTGGAAAAATGTGAACTTGTCCACCTTGGCAGGAAGAATAGAAAAGAAGTATACTATTTAAGTGGCGAGAGATTGCAGAACTTGATGGGATAGAGAGATCTGGATGTCCTTGTATGTGAATCACAAAAAGTTAGTTATTATGCAGGTGCATAACTGGTTGGGAAGACAAATGGAATGCTGATGTTTATTGCAAGGAGAATTAAATATTAGAGGTTTTACTGCAGCTGTACAGGGCCTTGGTGAAACCACATCTGGAATACCGTGTACAGATTTGGTCACTTTATTTAAAAAATATATAATTATGTCAGAAAAAGTCCACTGGACTCATTCCTGTGATGAGGGACTTACCTTATGGAGACCTAGAAGCCTGACAGATGACCTTTTTGAAATAAGATCCTGAAGGGATTTGACAAAGACGTTTTCACTTGTGGGAGAGCCTAGAAGCAGAGAACACAGCTTAATAATAAGAGGCATATTGTTTAAAGTTGAGAAGAGATATTTTTTCTCAAACAGTGTGTGGAAATCTCTTTCCCATGAAAGCATTGGAAGCTGGGTCCTTGAATTTACTCCAGGTTGAGTTAAACAGATTTTGTTTTGAAAATATTTTTGAGTTTTTCCATTTTTTATAAACAAAACAACACAGCCTTTAAACTGGCACAGTACAGCACAATCACTTCACCATATGTAAAGAGAAGGAAGCCAACACAGCTGCTTCATCTAATCCAGCACTTCCACATAAAAGAAGTAAAGAAAATGAGTAACAGGATGGGGACAAAGGAGACAAAGCTATAAAGAAATGGAAAAAAGGCAGTATGTTAGAGACAGTGCTGTGTACTCTACACAACACCTCGTAGAAGTAAATCTGACATGGAATCTGTACATTTAAGATAGGGGCCCCATACTTGCAGGAATGACTGATTTAGAGCGGAGTATAGAAGTTAGAAATTCCATTGGGATACATTCCATAATAAATTTGTGCCCAATTCTGTACAGAAGGTGATTTATCGCTAATCCAAGAGCATAATATATTTTTCCGTGCTGCAAATGTTGGAATATTATACATTTTCTCATTGACATCAATTATCCGTTTATCTGGAAGCCACAGAATCAAAAACGCAGGATCCATCTCCAAGGTCATGTCAAATATTTTTTCCAGCTCTTTAAGAATGCCTGACCAATAGCTATTAATGTTGGCACAGGACCTGATGCACAGAGTATAGTCCCCGATGACCAATTTACATTATTGGCGTAGTGTGAATATGGCAGGGTCTTAAGCGTGGCGTGAGGTGTAGACGATGTAGAATTTTTAGTTGAGTCTTCGTTTTGTTACAGATTTTATATGCATTCTCCCAGATAACGCCCCAGATTCTATATGGTCCTTTTCCAAGTCTGCAAAGCCTCTTGCATATTCATATTGGATCCAGAACATAATGTGTCATAAAACTTAATTAATCACTTTGGTTCTGTGGAGTTCGATTTTTCCACCAGGGAAAAACTGGCATAAAGATGCATGGATATTTTATTAAGAATAAAGTCTCTAGGTTGTGAGTATCTAAAAAAAATGAATGTCTTGGGATATCGCATTATTGACACTGTTGCTCAAAAGATAACAAGGAGGCCCCTCTAAGCAGTTTCTCTAGTCTTCTGAGTCCCTATCCCTCCAAATGTTAAAACCGGGTTCCATGTATAAGTCTAAGATGAGAGGCTAGCTGATAAAATTTTATATTTGGCACACCAAGGCCCCCTTTTGGACTTGGAAGTTGTAATTTGGCCAATTTTAGGTGAGGTCTCTTTTGTTCCATATGAAGGAGTTCCTTCGGAACCTGAACGGGAAGTAAAATTGGTAGCACCTGCAGAGGGTGCATCTGTCCTATCCTGCCCTGCCACGATATAAGTAGAGAGGACCACCGATGTAGATCCCATTTTATAGATACGGGGGTTAAGTTTGCCTTATGCAACTGTTGGACTGAGGGGCCAGTAGAAAATCCCGAATAGGTAAACCCTGAGGGGACCTTCTAGAGGGGAAAGAAGCAAGGGATGAGGTCTCCCCCTAAGCCTTCCCAATGGCATGGCCTCAGTCTTAGCAAAATTTATTTTATAACCCGAGAAAGAATCAAACCGACCCACAATGTCAATAATAGGAACACAGATTTCCAGCTTAGACAGGAATAGTAACATCAGCGTATAACAAAGTCTTATGGTGCTTTCCACCATTAGCCAAGCCAAATACCGAAGCAAATTGTGTCCCGTTGCCTCGGCTAAGGCAAACAACAACGGGATTGCTAGGCAACTGTGCCTGACCTCCCGCTGAAGACTAAAATGATTAGATCTATAATTGTTAGTGAGAACTGCTGCAAGTGAGTTTTATAAAGCACTTGTATCCACTTGTCGAACCCCCCCCCCCCCACCAAATTTCTGCAGTGAATAGAGTAGTTCCATTCTACCCAATTTCTCTGCATCCAATGAAATCACCAAGCTGTCTATCGCTTGTTTTTGAGAAACCCGAATGATATTTAATAATCTCCGGACATCGTTACAAGAATTAGACCCAGTCTGATTACCCTGGATAATCATGATGTGGAGATGCCGGCATTGGACTGGGGTAAACACAGTAAGAAGTTTAACAACACCGGGTTAAAGTCCAACAGGTTTATTTGGTAGCAAAAGCCACACAAGCTTTCTGCAGTGACACTGTTAGAGCTCCGAAAGCTTGTGTGGCTTTTGCTACCAAATAAACCTGTTGGACTTTAACCTGGTGTTGTTAAACTTCTTACTGTGTTTACCCTGGATAATCCAGGGAAGATTTTTTTTCCAGACCCAACACCAGTATTTTAGATACTAATTTCAAATCTACATTTAAAAATGAGACTGGAGTCTCATTTTTAAATGAGGGCGGCACGGTAGCACAGTAGCACAGTGGTTAGCACTGCTGCTTCACAGCTCCAGGGTTCCGGGTTCGATTCCCGGCTCGGGTCACTGTCTGTGTGGAGTTTGCACATTCTCCTCGTGTCTGCGTGGGTTTCCTCCGGGTGCTCCGGTTTCCTCCCACAGTCCAAAGATGTGCGGGTTAGGTTGATTGGCCAGGTTAAAAATTGCCCCTTAGAGTCCTGGGATGTGTAGGTTAGAGGGATTAGCGGGTAAATATGTGGGGGTAGGGCCTGGGTGGGATTGTGGTCGGTGCAGACTCGATGGGCCGAATGGCCTCCTTCTGCACTGTAGGGTTTCTATGATTTCTATGAGTATAAGATGCACATTCCTCTGGACTCAAGCCTTCAACATTAAAGAGATAATTCGCTTCTCTAAGCAACTGAAGCAACTATCTTGCTTCAAATGAATGGTTATATATACCACTCAGAGGTTCTATCAGCATGTCTTTGAATTCCTTATAAAATTCACTTCCAAAACCACTAAGTCGCAAAGCCTTACCAGACTGAAGATCCCTCAGTGCAGATAATATGTCCCTTGGAATTGAGAGCATATAAGGTTCTTTGTTCTTCAGAGATTGTTGGGAGTTCAAAAGAAGAGAAAAATTATTTAATTTCCATTAATGCATCTCCAGACTGGTATTTTTTATATCAATCAACATAAAAGCTTTTAAATGCCTTATTTGTTAACGTTTTTGTTGAAGATTTTCCATTTTGCCAAATAACGCAACAAACCCCTAAAATGCAATACAGCACAGAATAATCGTCATTCTGCATATATGCACACTCTCACTCAGGATAACAAGCTACCAGCATCAGGGAGGCCCTGTGCATTCAAATGCAACTAATCAGAGCCTAAAACAACATCTCAAAACCTCAACAGTGAAAGCATACCTCAGAAAGAGGGGAACATCAGGATACAACCCCAAACCCAAGTTATGGCGTGATAGTGTACACTCTGACACACAGATTAACAGGAGCAGAGCTATACAGCCTCACGGGAAGAATGCAGATAAAACAAAGCCCAGGAATTTAAACGCTGCCTTGGGCCCCACAGATAACATAATATTTTCCGCTAGAGAAACCTAAACCTCAACAAGAGGAGCTGTCCAGATGTCCCCCCAAATTGGGGCATCTCGGGGGAGGACACACTTGCTCCCTTTTATTAATACAGTGTAATCTCTACACCTTCCAAATATGAATTTTCAAAATAGCTGCTACAGTTGCCTACACAGCCGAAGAAAAGAAAAACATAGAAAAACTACAGCACAAACAGGCCCTTCGGCCCACAAGTTGTGCTGAACACATCCCTACCAGACCTACCTATAACCCTCCATCCTATTAAGCTCCATGTACTCATCCAGGAGTCTCTTAAAAGACCCTATTGAGTTCGCCTCCACCACCCCTGACGGCAGCCGATTCCACTCGCCCACCACCCTCTGTGTGAAAAACTTACCCCTAACATCTCCCCTGTACCTACCCCCCAGCACCTTAAACCTGTGTCCTCTCGTAGCAGACATTTCCACCCTGGGAAAAAGCCTCCGAGAGTCCACCTGATCTATGCCTCTCAACATCTTATACACCTCTATTAGGTCTCCTCTCATCCTTCATCTCTCCAAGGAGAAAAGACCGAGCTCCCTCAGCCTATCCTCATAAGGCATGCCACTCAATCCAGGCAACATCCTTGTAAATCTCCTCTGCACCCTTTCAATCTTTTCCACATCCTTCCTATAGTGAGGCGACCAGAACTGAGCACAGTACTCCAAGTGGGGTCTGACGAAAGTAAGAGATATTGAGACAGGTCAAGAGCAAATAAGCTGAGAATTCTCGCACCACACTTGAGCTTATAACAAAACCAGCCTCACTCATCTCCAGCCACCCCAGAGGTGCTGCTCAAGCCCTACCATCAGCCAGAAAATTCAACCCATTTCCACACCAAGGAGATCCACCAACTGGAAGAAGAATCGATCAAGACATCCACAGATGAGATATCGCGAGGGGATGCAATCCTCCTACTCCTGACAAGATGAGGGAACCCCTGTAGGACCAAATATAACAAGTCAGAGCCTATATCATCACCCCACTTTCCTCAGAGAGAGGAATATCAGGATAAGACCATAGACACATGATGTGGTTTGACAGTGTGCACTCTCATATGCAGGATATCAGAAACCTTGTAGGAGAAACTCAGATAGTGTCGAGCCCAAGTATCTGGGCTCAAAGAAACCCTAGCAACAGGAGGAGGAGACATCCACAGTATGGATATCTTAGAGAAGGACAAGAATCTCCTCCTCCCAACAGGATGATGTGCTCACCATACGGTCCAGAAGCCAAACTATCACTGTCACAATTCATGCAGCTAAGGAAAATATAGAAGAAACAACCAGGAATTCCCCAACCATGCTCAGGTATGCACCAGTAAATATTTCCTCCAACTCCAGCTATGCCGGAGGTGTCAACAACAAGAAAATTGAATCTTTCCCAGGATACTAGGCGATTTTCACAGTAACTTCACTGTAGTGTTAATGTAAGCCTATTGTGATACTAATAAATAAACATAAAAACATGATCTGCCTGTACCTTCACAGGGACCAACAAGGATTCTTTAACCCCAAAATAATAAAAATACAAGGGGCGTTTACCTCGCCCACTATGAGGACTCATAAGACTATACCCACCACCTCTATACTAAATCGCTTGCCCACCACCCTGCTGTGGCACTACTCAACTTATCCATAATTAAATAAGGGGTACCATATCATGTAATCCTCCATTATAAATACCAGGATTACAATACCAAAAAAATCGATAAATATTGCACAACCCTGATGATATACAACCATCCCAGCATGCTCCTCAATGGAATGATAGACACCCATTATCAGGAAATATATATTACAAACTCTAGACCCTAGGATTTGGATTGACACCGGGCCAGGAACAGGGTGGGCAGACCCCTTACCCATCCTGCTCGCCTGATGCCACATGGAAAGATCAAGATTGACTGTAAACTGTAACAGACTTTAAACTAAGGTGTCCCCCATTCCGTCATCAAAACATACTGGTGGATGAATTCCATTATAAATAAATGGATGAAGCAGAGGAAAGAATCCTGTCTGTCAGGAGGGCAGTTTCCTTGGTGGAGGCTTACCTTCCATCTTTGGAAATCCTGCTGCCTGGTTGGACATTCTGGTTAATTCAAGGAAATGGGGTTGGAGAAGGAGTGTCCGTGCACCTGATCACCCGAGGGGAGCTGAGGTTAAATTCCAGCCAAATTTGAAAAATGGCTGCCATGCTTTCGTAATCTCGATTTGAAGGCTGGATGTTTCAAGTTCAAAGAGGCATAACTGGAGATAAATGCCTCAGTGCTCATATATCAAACACCTTTGTCAGGATAAAAGACAACGTCCAAAAGTAAGGATTATAATCACAAGGGGAATGGTTCAGGATTAATGATGAACTGCAGGCTAATATAGCTAAGGAGCTTGAAAAGCCAAAACCCTTGACAGGATTGTTGAACGACACCAGCGATCCAACCATGGTTCCACTGAGGTCTCTGCTCCTCCATTGTGTTGTTGCTCAGAAGCCCTGGCAGAGCGTGACCTCGGCCGCAGTAAATGGCAAAATCCCATTGCATCCGGCCGTCTCCAACCCTTCTTGACGAACACGGAGGTCAAGACAATGTAAGACCAGTGATCGGGATATACAACCGACCACAGATCTCGCAGACTGGATACAGTCTGCCTCTTTGAACTTGAAACGTCCAGCCTTCAAATTGAGATTACAAAAAGCATGGCAGCCAGTTCTCAAATTTGGCTGGGATTTATCCTCAACTCCCCTTGAGAGATCAGGTGCACAGACACGCCTTCTCTGGCCCCATCTCCCCGAATTAACCAAAATGTCCAACCAGGCAGCAGGATTTCCAAGGATGGAAGGTGAGCCTCCACCAAGGAAACTGCCCTCTCAACTGACAGGATTCTTTCCTCTGCTTCATCCATTTTCTTTTGGATATCTTGCAGTTCATCAGTGTGAGCACCAATGATTTGTGCCAGGGAGCCAAGACCATCATGCACAACTTTACTGAATGGCAGCCATCATCTTGATGCCCATAACGTCGCCAGAGCGTGAGCCCGCTCACCAGCTAAATCACTACTGCGAACCCCGCTGCTTATGACCGCCTTGATCAAACAAGGATTCTCTTCACTTTGCTTGGCTCTCTGTCACCCAAACTTAACCAGGATCTTCCAGGAACATAACACCAAGGATATACTCCAGGATTAAATAACTTTGGGTTGTGTTTCAGGACAAATGAAAGGATTGAAAGATGAGTCGAGTCAGAGCTCGCGAAAATGCAGCCCTTCCTGCACTTACATCACGTGACTTGCTAAATGCCTTATTAATATCCTTAATCCTCCTTTGAATCCAGTACAGAAGCTTGCATCATGCGAGATTAATTAAATTGTTTATTTATTTAATTAGTCAGCTAGTGTTTTTTTTTGGCCTTTACTTTTGCAGTAGTATTTTAAGTTTAAAGTGAAAACTGGAAGTGGGCTGCTAAGGAGTCTGGGAAGGGTTTTTTAAGCGCGCGAAGTATAAAAGGTTGTGGTGAACCATCGTTGGTTCCCACTAGATAGTACTGAGCCAGGGTCTGGCCAGTACTACAAGTATGTATATATGTTGCTGTTGGGGTTAGGGATGGGTTGTTCTACTTGTTGCTGTTGGGGTTAGGCTTGGGTTGTTACACCTTTGTATTATAGTATTGTGGTACATCCCAGTCGGGCTCCGCCTCCTGGGAGAGGTATAAAGGTCTCTGCTCTGTCTGGGACCCCTCAGTCTGGGATCGTGTATATAATTAGTAGCTGCCTTGTTACAGCACACAAAAGTCTTTATTTCCTGAGCATCAAGCCTCGTGTGTGATAACGCGCATCAATTTTATTTGCTGTAAATAAACTCTCGTCGAAGAAAAAAAAAGAGTATGGGGCAGATACTGAAGCCTGAACGCCTTACACTAGATCCACGTGCGGTGGGCGCCTCTAACACCTTCGACCACTGGTTGAAATGTTTTGAGGACTACCTGGCAGCCTCCGCAGCGGTCACCACAGATGATGACAGACTCTGGGTCCTCCATGCGAGGGTAAGCGACACCGTCTACCTCGCGATCCGTGCGGCCACCGATTACACAAAGGCCCTCGAGCTTCTGAAGAAGCGTTATATTAAACCGCCCAACGAAATACACGCTCGTTACCTCTTAGCCACTCGATGACGGCAGTCCGGCGAAACGATGGAGGAATACGCGAACGAGCTCCTACAGCTAGCCAGGGGCTGTAACTGCAAAGCAGTGTCGGCAGAGCAGAATATGAACGACCTCGCTCGAGATGCGTTTGTGGCGGGAGTCGGATCGTCGTACATCCGACTCAAACTACTGGAGAAAGGTAACCTTGACCTCACCCAGGCAATAGAACGAGCGGAGATGCTGGAGACGGCCTCCAAAAGCCTAGAATTGTAACCTGAAGACCACGTAGAGACAACGTGGCAGGAGCGGTCGCCAATCCCTCCTCGTCCCTCGGGTTCGAAATGCTGCGTAATGGCGTGCTCACACTCGGGCCAGACGACGGCAGCAGCTCCGGGCGGACCGCGATGTTACTTCTGTGGGGGAGCGAAGCATACTCGGCAACGGTGTCCCACTAAAGCTGTGTTGTGCTCCGCCTGTGGTAAGAAGGGGCACTATTCGAAAGTGTGCCGATCTAAATCTGCTTCTCGGAACAGCAGTGCGGCCTGCGATTCCTCAGATCCCGGTTCTTCGTCATCGAAATCGTCGAGGGTTTCGTCCACGTGCGAGGCCAGGACGACGCCATTATGGTCGACGGAGTCGGAGATGTGTGACCACCAGGGGTCGCTGAGTTTGGCGCCATCACCCACGTGCGACCTATGGGAGCAGCCATGTTGGTCGGCACCGACCGCGAACGACCAGCAGGGGTCATCCTCGTCAATTTCAGCTGCCTGCAGTGGCGCTCATGAACCAACGGTGGCGTCGATCATCCTGGACCAGGCCATGCCTCATAGACTTGACAAGTCTATGATGGACATTCAGGTAAACGACCACTTGATTTATTGTCTGTTTGACAGCGGGAGGACTGAGAGCTTTATCCACCCAGACGCTGTGAAGCGGTGTGGACTCCGGATTCAACCTGTCAAACAGACAATTTCTATGGCATCAAGGTCCCGGTCTGTCACCGTGCTAGGGAGTTGCGTGGTAACTTTAACGGTGCAAGGCACAGTTTACGAGCGTTTCAAGCTCCTAGTCTTGCCGCACCTTTGCACGCCAATACTTCTCGGACTAAACTTCATGGTCCACTTGAAGTGTGTAACCCTACAGTACGGTGGGCCACTCCCTTCGCTTTCAGTGGGAGAACAGCAGCCTCCAAATTGCCCAACGCCTGTAGCCTCTCGACGCTGAAGATCACCACACCCTCCCTGTTCCAGAATCTTGTGCCAGGCTGCAAGCCCATTGCGACTAAGAGTAGGCGTTACAGCGCTGAGGATTGGATCTTCATTCGATCTGAAGTTCAGCGGCTCCTCAAGGAAAGGATCATACAACCCAGCACGAGTCCGTGGAGAGCGCAGGTCGTGGTGGTCAAGAGTGGGAACAAACCCCGGATGGTCATTGACTATAGTCAGACCATTAATAGATACATGCAGCTGGATGCGTATCCCCTCCCGCGCATATCTGACATGGTCAATCAGATTGCGCAGTACCGGGTGTTCTCCACCATAGACCTCAAGTCTGCCTGCCACCAACTCCCCATTCGCCCAGAGGACCGACAATACACGGCTTTTGAGGCGGATGGTCGCTTGTATCACTTTCTCAGGGTTCCCTTTGGTGTCACCAATGGGGTCTCGGTCTTCCAGCGTGCTATGGACCGAATGGTGGACCAGAACGGGCTGCGGGCTACCTTCCCGTACCTGGATAACGTCACCATCTGTGGCCATGACCAGCAGGACCACGACACAAATCTCCTGAATTTCCTACGCACTGCATCTCGCCTGAACCTGACCTACAACAGGGAGAAGTGTGTGTTTCGTACGTGCCGTTTAGCCATCCTAGGATACGTGGTGGAAAACGGGTTCATCGGTCCTGATCCAGACCGTATGCGCCCCCTCTCTGAACTTCCCCTGCCCACTAATGCAAAAGCACTGAGAAGATGCTTAGGCTTCTTCTCTTATTATGCACAGTGGGTTCCCAATTACGCGGACAAAGCCCGTCTGCTCATTAAGTCCACTTCTTTTCCCCTAACACCAGAGGCCCGATTGGCCTTCGATAAATTAAAAGCCGACATCGCGAAAGCTACGATGCACGCTGTTGATGAGTCCATCCCCTTTCAGGTGGAGAGCGATGCATCTGATTTCGCCCTGGCCGCCACACTTAACTAGGCGGGCAGGCCCGTCGCCTTTTTTTCCCGCACCCTCCAAGGCCCCGAAATTCGGCATTCAGCGGTGGAAAAGGAGGCCCAGGCCATTGTGGAGGCCGTCAGGCACTGGCGCCATTACTTGGCGGGTAAACGGTTCACCCTGATCACGGACCAGCGGTCCGTGGCGTTCATGTTTAATAACACGCTGAGGGGCAAGATCAAGAACGACAAGATCTTGCGGTGGAGAATTGAACTCTCCACCTATAACTATGACATCATGTATCGTCCAGGGAAACTCAATGAGCCCTCGGATGCTCTCTCGCGTGGAACATGCGCCAGTATGCAGGAGGACCGTTTGCAGGCTCTCCATAATGACCTATGCCATCCTGGGGTCACTCGGCTCTACCACTTTATAAAAGCCCGCAATCTGCCCTACTCGGTGGAGGACGTCGGGTCCATAACAAGAAGCTATCGGGTATGCGCGGAATGCAAACCGCACTTTTACCGACCTGACCGGGCACAATTAGTCAAGGCCACTCGTCCCTTCGAGAGACTGAGTGTCGATTTTAAGGGCCCCCTTCCCTCAACAGATCGGAATGTGTACTTCCTCAACGTCATTGACGAGTACTCTAGATTCCCTTTTGTTATTCCCTGCTCTGATACATCCGCTGCCACAGTTATCAAGGCATTCCGTGATCTTTTTACCCTGTTCGGGTACCCCAGCTACATTCACAGCGACAGGGGCTCGTCGTTCATGAGCAATGACTTGAGGCAATACCTGCTCTCATACGGGATTGCCTCTAGTAGAACCACGAGCTACAATCCTAGGGGTAACGGACAGGTGGAACGTGAGAATGCTACAGTCTGGAAGGCTGTCTTACTGGCGTTGAAGTCAAAAAGCCTTCCAGTCTCCCGTTGGCAAGAGGTGCTCCCTGATGCGCTCCATTCATACGCTCACTCCTGTGTACGGCAACCAACGCTACTCTCCATGAGAGGATGTTTTCATTCCCTCAGAAGTCTTCCTCGGGGACCTCATTACCGTCTTGGTTGACGTACTCAGGACCCGTCCTCCTGCGGCGACATGTAAGGGCCCGCAAGTCCGACCCGCTGGTCGAACAGGTCCATCTCCTCCACGCCAACCCTCAGTATGCCTATGTGGCATACCCTGACGAGCGAGAGGACACGGTCTCGAACCGAGACCTGGCGCCAGCAGGGGGCGTAGCAACCCCTGTCGCTCCCATACCCCCTGTTACAAACCCCATAACTCTTGTTTCCCCTCCGGACACGGCGCGGGCAGCATCGGGACCATTACTTAACACTTTTACTCCCGTGTACAGCTTGCCTGAGTCCAGAGGATGGTCGCCACTTCAGGGTGTGTCGGAACTCCATGGATTACCGTCACCTCAGGGTCACCCGGCCCGTGAGTCTGTGGAGGAACAGTTGGACATCGCCTTGGGGAGAACGCCACCGCAAGTGCCTACTCCGGTGTCATCGACGGTATTGAGGAGGCCACAACGACGGTGCGGTCCCCCTGACCGTCTGAACTTATAGACTGATGACAAATTATTCTGTTTTTGTACCCCGCCGGCCTTTGTCTTCAAAGGAGGGGTGAATGTGGTGAACCATCGTTGGTTCCCACTAGATAGTACTGAGCCAGGGTCTGGCCAGTACTACAAGTATGTATATATGTTGCTGTTGGGGTTAGGGATGGGTTGTTCTACTTGTTGCTGTTGGGGTTAGGGTTGGGTTGTTACACCTTTGTATTATAGTATTGTGGTACATCCCAGTCGGGCTCCGCCTCCTGGGAGAGGTTTAAAGGTCTCTGCTCTGTCTGGGACCCCTCAGTCTGGGATCGTGTATATAATTAGTAGCTGCCTTGTTACAGCAAATAAAAGCCTTTATTTCCTGAGCATCAAGCCTCGTGTGTGATAACGCGCATCAAAGGTAGGCTGCAGTATACAGTGGGCAAAAAGTGGAACTTTTTCAAGGAACAAATACTGGATGTCCTTGATAGGTATGTCCCTGTCAGGCAGGGAGGAAAAGGCCAAGTGAGGGAACCATGGTTCACGAAAGAGGTGGAATGTCTTGTGAAAAGGAAGAGGGAAGCTTATGTAGGGATGAGGAAACAAGGTTCAGATGGCTCGATTGAGGGTTACAAGTTAGCAAGGAATGAGCTGAAAAAGGGGCTTAGGAGAGCTAGGAGGGGACACGAGAAGTCCTTGGCGGGTCGGATCAAGGAAAACCCCAAGGCTTTTTACTCTTATGTGAGGAATAAAAGAATGACCAGGGTGAGGTTAGGGCCGGTCAAGGACAGTAGTGGGAACTTGTGTATGGAGTCAGTAGAGATAGGCGAGGTGATGAATGAATACTTCAGTGTTCACCAAGGAGAGGGGCCATGTTTTTGAGGAAGAGAAGGTGTTACAGGCTAATAGGCTGGAGGAAATAGATGTTCGGAGGGAGGATGTCCTGGCAGTTTTGAATAAACTGAAGGTCAATAAGTCCCCTGGGCCTGATGAAATGTATCCTAGGATTCTTTGGGAGGCAAGGGATGAGATTGCAGAGTCTTTGGGTCCTCGCTGTCCACGGGGATGGTGCCAGAGGACTGGAGAATGGCGAATGTTGTTCCTCTGTTTAAGAAAGGGAATAGAAATGACCCTGGTAGTTATAGAGCGGTTAGTCTTACTTCGGTGGTTGGTAAATTGATGGAAAAGGTCCTTAGAGATGGGATTTACGACCATTTAGAAAGATGCGGATTAATCCGGGATAGTCAGCACGGATTCATGAAGGGCAAGTCGTGCCTCACAAATTTGATAGAATTTTTTGAGGAGGTAACTAAGTGTGTTGATGAAGGTAGGGCAGTTGATGTCATATACATGGATTTTAGTAAGGCGTTTGATAAGGTCCCCCATGGTCGGCTTATGATGAAAGTGAGGAGGTGTGGGATAGAGGGAAAGTTGGCCGATTGGATAGGTAACTGGCTGTCTGATCGAAGACAGAGGGTGGTGGTGGATGGAAAATTTTCGGACTGGAGGCAGGTTGCTAGCGGAGTGCCGAAGGGATCAGTGCTTGGTCTCTGCTCTTTGTGATTTTTATTAATGACTTAGAGGAGGGGGCTGAAGGGTGGATCAGTAAATTTGCTGATGACACCAAGATTGGTGGAGTAGTGGATGAGGTGGAGGGCTGTTGTAGTCTGCAAAGAGACATAGATAGGATGCAAAGCTGGGCTGAAAAATGGCAAATGGAGTTTAACCCTGATAAATGTGAGGTGATTCATTTTGGTAGGACTAATTTAAATGTGGATTACAGGGTCAAAGGTCGGGTTCTGAAGACTGTGGAGGAACAGAGAGATCTTGGGGTTCATATCCACAGATCTCTAAAGGTTGCCACTCAAGTGGATAGAGCTGTGAAGAAGGCCTATAGTATGTTAGCTTTTATTAACAGCGGGTTGGAGTTTAAGAGCCGTGGGGTTTGCTGCAACTGTACAGGACCTTGGTGAGACCACATTTGGAATATTGTGTGCAGTTCTGGTCACCTCACTATAAGAAGGATGTGGAAGCGCTGGAAAGAGTGCAGAGGAGATTTACCAGGATGCTGTCTGGTTTGGAGGGTAGGTCTTATGAGGAAAGGTTGAGGGAGCTAGGGCTGTTCTCTCTGGAGCGGAGGAGGCTGAGGGGAGACTTAATAGAGGTTTATAAAATGATGAAGGGGATAGATAGAGTGAACGTTCAAAGACTATTTCCTCGGGTGTATGGAGCTATTACAAGGGGGCATAACTATAGGGTTCGTGGTGGGAGATACAGGAAGGATATCAGAGGTAGGTTCTTTACGCAGAGAGTGGTTGGGGTGTGGAATGGACTGCCTGCAGTGATAGTGGAGTCAGACACTTTAGGAACATTTAAGCGGTTATTGGATAGGCACATGGAGCACACCAGGATGATAGGGAGTGGGATAGCTTGATCTTGGTTTCAGATAAAGCTCGGCACAACATCGTGGGCCGAAGGGCCTGTTCTGTGCTGTACTGTTCTATGTTCTATGTTCTATCCCTTAAACAGATGTTTGATCGTCCAGGGAGTCGAGGGTGAAAGGGGGACAGACGACAAAGTAGAGTAGAGACTAAAACTGGATCAACCATGATCTTTTTGAATGGAAGAGCAGGCTCAAAGGGCTGAATGGCCTAGTCCTACTCCTATTCCATCATGTGGGCAATCAGACTTGGCACCGTACTCTAGAGCAGTCTGACCAGTGGCTTGTGTGAAAATGGTGTACTTTGTTTTACACTAAATAGTTGTGTTAATACAAACCAATGCCATGTTAACTTTGGCTGTTGGTTCTCTACATTAACAATGAACTGTTCATAATAACACCAAGATTCGTTCCTCACTCAACCTTTTTCACTTTAATCCTTTTTCACTATCATAGAAATCATAGAAACCCTACAGTACAGAAAGAGGCCATTCGGCCCATCGAGTCTGCACCGACCACAATCCCACCCAGGCCCTACCCCATATCCCTTCATATTTTACCCGCTAATCCCTCTAATCTACGCATCTCAGGACTCTAAGGGGCAATTTAAGCATGGCCAATCAACCTAACCCGCACATCTTTGGACTGTGGGAGGAAACCGGAGCACCCGGAGGAAACCCACGCAGACACGAGGAGAATGTGCAAACTCCACACAGACAGTGACCCAAGCCGGAATCGAACCCGGGACCCTGGAGCTGTGAAGCAGCAGTGCTAACCACTGTGCTACCGTGCCGCCCTATTATTCCCTGCAACTGATATCTGATTTTTGTGTTGGCCTGACCAACATACATTTATCAAATGAAATTCCATTTGCACATTTAACTCATTTTAGATTGGTTTCGGCTCCTCTGCCATCTCAACCCTTGCACGCATTGCGAGTTCATCTGCAAACTAACTGGCCATACTCACAATACTAGGAAACCACTAATCACCTCCAGGCAAAACCAATTCTGTTAACTGCAACTTTTAAGCTGCAACATTGAAGCTAATTTCTAGTTCAGCATTGACGATTCATATTGATACCACAAGATTATACCTTGTGGAGTTACCTGGTGTGAGGAACCTTATCAAAGGCTTTCTGAAAATCCCAATCAATTGTATTATCGGACCTCCCAGATCTTCTACCCTAGTGACTGCCTCAAAACTCTCAAAACTTTATGGTATGACCTATTTTTTTCAGAAAATGTGATGTGCATTTCTAATAGCCTTTTTCCCGGTGGTTGGAGAATATTTTATTTGATCTCTTTTGGCATTTTTCTCAAAATAAGTGTCTGGCTGATGGGTGTATCGTTCCCTGGGTCTGATATGCCCCATTTTATTAGCTAGCTTGCAGTTTATGTTAACTATCTCTGACTGTATTGATACCAGAAAAGAGGCTCACTGAGCACTTGTCCCATTTCTTTAAATCACTTTTGAATGATTACTATCCAGAACTGAAATCCTATAAATTCTGAGTTATTCTTGATGAATTCTTGAGTCCTAACCCAAGATCACACAACTATCTAGTTTAATATGAATAACACTCTTCAATGCAAAGTACTCTTCATCTGGAATATAAGCATCATCTACATGATGAGTATAGACTTGATGCACAATAGTCATTTAGCAGCTCTGCCACAACCTGAGAATCAGTTTGAATCTGCCCGACAGTATCTTTCAACAACCATGTACGATCATTGACTTCTGACAATAGCTATTAAAAAACTTTTGCTATTATTGCCACAATTGCACACCATATTCCTTTCTAAGAATCTCCTGGCCACCCTTATGGCTGTTTTTGTCTTTGACAATTATGCCTGCTCTCCAAGTTAAATTCCTTTCATGTGTCTTCTATTTCAGTCTCATTTCTGGGAGAACTCCCTGCTCTTGAGCAAGTGCTGTAGATTAAAATACGAATATATTTGTGAGTTTGGTATCTTCCAGTATGAGAAAGATTGATATCTGAGATTTCTGTCAGCAATGTGATGCTTTAGTCCATTTGCTGTAGTTATAGTCTGCAGTAAGACTGCACGTCAGGTCCCAAGCTGCCTGTGAGTATTACATGAGAGATTTACGAGGAGAATTTAAATAGCTTTGTTGCAGTGAAGAAATGACCTAGATTCCTGGCCTGAACATCAGCCTTACAAAACAGACAAATTTGCCTTAAACAGGAAATCTCTTGTTTAGATTTCACAGAATTTGTTGTGTAAATTTCAGGACCCAGTACAATACTGCTTTAGCATTTGCATTTGTTTCTAGAAGCTTAAGGAGATAAGCTTAACAATGAAAGTTAAATCATTCAATTTGCCACTTCATCAGTACAAAGGTAGGGTTCTGAAGACTGTGGAGGAACAGAGAGATCTTGGGGTCCATATCCACAGATCTCTAAAGGTTGCCACTCAAGTGGATAGAGGTGTGAAGAAGGCCAAGAGTGTGTTAGCTTTTATTAACAGCGGGTTGGAGTTTAAGAGCCGTGGGGTTATGCTGCAACTGTACAGGACCTTGGTGAGACCACACTTGGAATATTGTGTGCAGTTCTGGTCACCTCACTATAAGAAGGATGTGGAAGCGCTGGAAAGAGTGCAGAGGAGATTTACCAGGATGCTGTCTGGTTTGGAGGGTAGGTCTTATGAGGAAGGGTTGAGGGAGGTAGGGCTGTTCTCTCTGGAGCGGAGGAGGCTGAGGGGAGACTTAATAGAGGTTTATAAAATGATGAAGGGGATAGATAGAGTGAACGTTCAAAGACTATTTCCTCGGGTGGATGGAGCTATTACAAGGGGGCATAACTATAGGTTTCGTGATGGGAGATATAGGAAGGATATCAGAGGTAGGTTCTTTACGCAGAGAGTGGTTGGGGTGTGGAATGGACTGCCTGCAGTGATAGTGGAGTCAGACACTTTAGGAACATTTAAGCGGTTATTGGATAGGCACATGGAGCACACCAGGACGATAGGGAGTGGGATAGCTTGATCTTGGTTTCAGATAAAGCTCGGCACAACATCGTGGGCCGAAGGGCCTGTTCTGTGCTGTACTTAGGTTGATTGGCCAGGTTAAAAATTGCCCCTTAGAGTCCTGGGATGCATAGGTTAGAGGGATTAGCGGGTAAATATGTGGGGGTAGGGTCTGGGTGGGATTGTGGTCGGTGTAGACTCGATGGGCCGAATGGCCTCCTTCTGCACTGTAGGGTTTCTATGATTTCTATGATTCTATGTTCTATGTTCTAAATTAGCTAACTATTCTAATGACTATTTCTGCAGCCCAATTTGTATTTAATTCTAATCCTTTCCTTAATCCCGTTGCGCAGGAATCTTGAACATTGTGGGATGGCACATTTGTCAGAGAGAGAAGGCAGTGGCGTTAAACCAAGCCATGTTGCTTTTATTTGTAATTTTTTGCTTCACCATTGCTTTCAGCTCTAAGTCCCCCATAAATCTCCGACCTCTCTACTTCTCTCTCTGTTCCTTTAAGATGCTCTTAAAGCCCTTTGACCAAGCTTTAGGTCACCTGGTCCAATATCTCCTTATATGGCTTGATGTCAAGCTTTTGTCTAATAACGCTTCTGTGAAATAGAAATCATAGAAATCATAGAAACCCTACAGTACAGAAAGAGGCCATTCAGCCCATTGAGTCTGCACCGACCACAATCCCACCCAGGCCCTACCTCCATATCCCTACATATTTTACCCACTAATCCCTCTAACCTATGCATCTCAGGACACTAAGGGGCAATTTTAGCATGGCCAATCAACCTAACCCGCACATCTTTGGACTGTGGGAGAAAACCAGAGCACCCGGAGGAAACCCACGCAGACACGAGGAGAATGTGCAAACTCCACACAGACAGTGACCCAAGCCGGGAATCGAACCCATGTCCCTGGAGCTGTGAAGCAGCAGTGCTAACCACTGTGCTACCGTGCCGCCCTAAATGCCTTAGGAGGTTTTTGTACATTAAAAGTCTCTACAAATGCAAGTTGCTGTCGTGAGGATAGTATCCTTAAGATTTGTCTTTGGATTGAACATTATAAGGTAATATGAGGTAATATGGGCTGAAGTTCTGTACCTGTATTCCCAGATCCCTCTGTTCAACTGCACTCTTCAGAGTCCTACCATTTACCCTGTACGTTCTACTTTGGTTTGTCCTTCCAATGTGCAATATCTCACACTTGTCTGCGTTAAATTCCATTTGCCATTTTTCAGCCCATTCATTCTATGAATTCTATGAATTCTATGAATTCTATGAAGTTAGAAATAGGAAAGGAGCGGTCACGCTGTTAGGAGTTTTCTATAGGCCCCCAAATAGTAATAGAGATGTGGAGGAAGAAATTGCAAAGCAGATTATGGATAGGTGTGGAGGTCACAGGGTAGTTGTCATGGGTGACTTTAACTTTCCAAATATTGATTGGAACCTTTATAGGTCGAATAGTTCGGATGGGGCAGTTTTTGTACAGTGTGTGCAGGAGGCTTTGCTGACACACTATGTGGATAGGCTGACAAGAGGTGGGGCCACATTGGACTTGGTACTGGGTAATGAACCGGGCCAAGTGTTAGATTTGTTTGTGGGAGAGCACTTTGGAGATAGCGACCACAATTCGGTGTCTTTCATTGTTGCAATGGAGAGGGATAGGGCCATATGGCAGGGCAAGGTTTATAATTGGGGGAGGGGTAATTATGATGCGATTAGGGAGCATAAGATGGGAACAGAAACTGTCAGGGAAAGGCACAAATGAAAAGTGAAGCTTGTTCAAGGAACAAATACTGCGTGTCCTTGATAGGTATGTCCCTGTCAGGCAGGGCGGAAATGGCCGAGTGAGGGAACCATGGTTCACAAAAGAGGTTGAATGTCTTGTCAAGAGGAAAAAGGAAGCGTATGTAAGGATGAGAAAACAAGGTTCAGTTGGCTCGCTTGAGGGGTACAAGGTAGCAAGGAATGAGCTGAAAAAAAGGGCTTAAGAGGGTGCATGAGAAGTTCTTGGAGGGTCGGATCAAGGAAAACCCCAAGGCTTTTTACTCTTATGTGAGAAATAAAAGAATGAGGGTGAGGTTAGGGCTGGTCAAGGACAGTAGTGGGACCTTGTGCATGGAGTCAGAAGAGATGGGAGAGGCGATGAACGAATACTTTTCTTCAGTGTTCACCAAGGAGAGGGGCCATGTTTTTGAGGATGAGTGTGAGATACAGGCTGATAGGCTGGAGGAGGTAGATATTCTGAGGGAAGATGTATCAGCAATTTTGAAAAACCTGAGGGTCGCTAAGTCCCCGGGGCCAGATGGGATATATCCTAGGATTCTTTGGGAGGCAAGGGATGAGATTGCAGTGCCTTTGGCTTTGATCTTTGGGTCTTCACTGTCCACAGGGATAGAACAGAGAACAGTACAGCACAGAACAGGCCCTTCGGCCCACGATGTTGTGCCGAGCTTTGTCCAAAACCCAGATCAAGCTATTTCCTCCCTATCATCCCGAAGTACTCCATGTGCCTATCCAATAGCTTCTTAAATGTTCCTAAAGTTTCTGACTCCACTATCCCTGCAGGCAGTCCATTCCACACCCCAACCACTCTCTGAGTAAAAAACCTACCTTGGACATCCTTCCTATATCTCCCACCATGAACCCTATAGTTATGCCCCCTAGTTACCACTCCATTCACCCGAGGAAATAGTCTTTGAACGTTCACTCTATCTATCCCCCTCATCATCTTATAAACCTCTATCAAGTCTCCTCTCAACCTCCTCCGCTCCAAAGAGAAAAGCCCATGTTCCCTCAACCTTTCCTCATAAGACCTACCCTCCAAACCAGGCAGCATCCTGGTAAATCTCCTTTGCACTCTTTCCAGTGTCTCCACATCCTTCTTATAGTGAGGTGACCAGAACTGCACACAATATTCCAAATGTGGTCTCACCAAGGTCCTGTACAGTTGCAGCATAACCCCACGGCTCTTAAACTCAAACCCCCTGTTAATGAACGCCAACACACTATCGGCCTTCTTCACGGCTCTATTCACTTGAGTGGCAACCTTCAGAGATCTATGGATATGAACCCCAAGATCTCTCTGTTCCTCCACATTCTTCAGAACCCTACCTTTGACCCTGTAATCCACATTTAAATTTGTCCTACCAAAATGAATCACCTCGTATTTGTCAGGGTTAAACTCCATTTGCCATTTTTCAGCCCAGCTCTGCATCCTATCTATATCTCTTTGCAGCCTACTGCAGCCCTCCACCTCATCCACTACTCCACCAATCTTGGGATAGTACAGTAAGAGTTTTAACAACACCAGGTTAAAGTCCAACAGGTTTATTTGGTCGCAAATGCCATTAGCTTTCGGAGCGCTGCTCCTTCATCAGATGGAGTAGATATCTGCTCTCAAACAGGGCATACAGAGACACAAAATCAAGTTACAGAATACTGATTAGAATGCGAATCTTTACAGCTGATCAGGTCTTAAAGATACAAACAATGTGAGTGGAGGGAGCATTAGGCACAGGTTAAAGAAATGTGTATTGTCTCCAGACAGGGCAGCCAGTGAGATTCTGCAAGTCCAGGAGGCAAGCTGGACTCTGAGCAGAAACGGATAGCCAAGTTCCGCACACATGAGGAGGGTCTAAATCGGGATCTTGGGTTCATGTCACACTATCGGTAGCCCCCACAGCTTGCCTCCTGGACTTGCAGAATCTCACTGGCTGTCCTGTCTGGAGACAATACACATTTCTTTAACCTGTGCCTAATGCTCCCTCCATTCACATTGTCTGTAACTTTAAGCCCTGATCAGCTGTAAAGATTTGCATTCTAATCAGTATTCTGTAACTTGATTTTGGGTCTCTGTATGCCCTGTTTGAGAGCAGATATCCACTCCATCTGACGAAGGAGCAGCGCTCCGAAAGCTAATGGCATTTTTTACCAAATAAACCTGTTGGACTTTAACCTGGTGTTGTTAAAACTCTTACTGTGTTTACCCCAGTCCAACGCCGGCAAATCCACATCACAGGGATAGTGCCAGAGGACTGGAGAGTGGCGAATGTTGTTCCTCTGTTCAAGAAAGGAAATAGGAATGACCCTGGCAATTATAGGCCAGTTAGTCTTACTTCGGTGGTCGGTAAGTTAATGGAAAAGGTCCTGAGGGATAGGATTTATGACCATTTGGAAAGATGCAGCTTAATCCGGGATAGCCAACACGGATTCACGAAGGGTACGTCTTGCCTCACAAATTTGATTGAATTCTTTGAGGAGGCAACTAAGTGTGTAGATGAAGGTAGAGCAGTTGATGTCATATACATGGATTTTAATAAGGCGTTTGATAAGGTTCCCCATGGTAGGCTCATGAAGAAAGTAAGGAGGTGTGGGATAGAGGGAAATTTGGCCGATTGGATAAGTAACTGGCTATCTCATAGAAAGAAGTCTAACAAGACCAGGTTAAAGTCCAACAGGTTTATTTGGTAGCAAAAGCCACTGGCTTTCGGAACAGGTTGTCCCTTTGTCAGGTGGGTGGGAGTTCTGATTACAAACAGGGCACAAAGACACAAACTCAATTTACATGAATAATGATTGGAATGTGAGTCTTTTCAGCTAATCAAGTCTCAAAGGTACAGACAATGTGAGTGGAGGGAGCATTAAGCAGAGGTTAAAGAGATGTGTATTGTTTCTAGACAGGACAGCTAGTGAGATTTTGCACATCCAGGCAAGTTGTGGGGGTTACAGATAGTGTGACATGAACCCAATATCCCGGTTGAGGCCGTTTTCATGTGTGCAGAACCTGGCTATCAGTCTCTGCTCAGCGACTCTGCGCTGTCGTGTGTCGTGAAGGCAGCCTTGGAGAACGCTTACCCGGAGATCAGAGGCTGAATGCCCGTGAGTGCTGAAGTGCTCCCCAACAGGAAGAGAACAGTCTTACCTGATGATTGTCGAGTGATCAGGCAAGGAGGAATTGGTAGGGCTAGGGAACCGTGGTGCACCAAAAAAGTTTCTTTGTTGGTTAAAAAGAAAAAGGAGGCTTATGTTCGGATGAGACGTGAGCACTCGGGTAGTGCACTAGAAAGCTTTAGATTGGCTAAGAGGGAGTTGAAGAGCGAGCTTAGAAGGGCTAAAAGGGGACATGAGAAGACTTTGGCGGATAGGGTTAAAGAGAATCCTAAGGCGTTCTATAGGTATGTCAAGAACAGAAGGTTGGTTAGGGCAAGTTTAGGGCCAATTATAGATGGCAGAGGGAAGTTATGTGTGGAACCGGAGGAGATTGGTGAAGCATTGAACCAATATTTCTCTTCGGTGTTCACGCAAGGGGACATGAATATAGCTGAGGAGGACACTGGGTTGCAAGGGAGTAGAATAGACAGTATTACAGTTGATAAGGAGGATGTGCAGGATATTCTGGAGGGTCTGAAAATAGATAAATCCCCTGGTCCGGATGGGATTTATCCAAGGATTCTCTGGGAGGCAAGAGAAGTGATTGCAGAGCCTCTGGCTCTGATCTTCAGGTCGTCGTTGGCCTCTGGTATAGTACCAGAAGATTGGAGGTTAGCGAATGTTGTCCCATTGTTTAAGAAGGGGAACAGAGACTTCCCCGGGAATTATAGACCGGTGAGTCTCACTTCTGTTGTCGGCAAGATGTTGGAAAAAATTATAAGGGATAGGATTTATAGTTATTTGGAGAGTAATGAATTGATAGGTGATAGTCAGCATGGTTTTGTGGCAGGTAGGTCGTGCCTTACTAACCTTATTGAGTTTTTTGAGAAAGTGACCAAGGAGGTGGATGGGGGCAAGGCAGTGGACGTGGTATATATGGATTTTAGTAAGGCGTTTGATAAGGTTCACCATGGTAGGCTTCTGCAGAAAATGCAGATGTATGGGATTGGGGGTGATCTAGGAAATTGGATCAGGAATTGGCTAGCGGATAGGAAACAGAGGGTGGTGGTTGATAGTAAATATTCATCATGGAGTGCGGTTACAAGTGGTGTACCTCAGGGATCTGTTTTGGGGCCACTGCTGTTTGTAATATTTATTAATGATCTGGATGAGGGTATAGTTGGGTGGATTAGCAAATTTGCTGATGACACCAAAGTCGGTGGTGTGGTAGACAGTGAGGAAGGGTGTCGTAGTTTGCAGGAAGACTTAGACAGGTTGCAAAGTTGGGCCGAGAGGTGGCGGATGGAGTTTAATGCGGAGAAGTGTGAGGTAATTCACTTTGGTAGGAATAACAGATGTGTTGAGTATAGGGCTAACGGGAGGACTTTGAATAGTGTGGAGGAGCAGAGGGATCTAGGTGTATGTGTGCATAGATCCCTGAAAGTTGGGAATCAAGTAGATAAGGTTGTTAAGAAGGCATATGGTGTCTTGGCGTTTATTGGTAGGGGGATTGAATTTAGGAGTCGTAGCGTTATGTTGCAACTGTACACAACTCTGGTGCGGCCGCACTTGGAGTACTGTGTGCAGTTCTGGTCCCCACATTACAGGAAGGATGTGGAGGCTTTGGAGAGGGTGCAGAGGAGGTTTACCAGGATGTTGCCTGGTATGGAGGGGAGATCCTATGAGGAGAGGCTGAGGGATTTGGGATTGTTTTCGCTGGAAAGGCGGCGGCTAAGAGGGGATCTTATTGAAACATATAAGATGATTAGAGGTTTAGATAGGGTGGATAGTGATAGCCTTTTTCCTCTGATGGAGAAATCCAGCACGAGGGGGCATGGCTTTAAATTGAGGGGGGGCAGTTATAGAACCGATGTCAGGGGTAGGTTCTTTACCCAGAGGGTGGTGAGGGATTGGAATGCCCTGCCAGCATCAGTAGTAAATGCGCCTAGTTTGGGGGCGTTTAAGAGATCCGTAGATAGGTTCATGGACGAAAAGAAATTGGTTTAGGTTGGAGGGTCACAGTTTTTTTTTTTAACTGGTCGGTGCAACATCGTGGGCCGAAGGGCCTGTTCTGCGCTGTAATGTTCTATGTTCTATGAGTGGTGTTCATTCATCCGTTGTCGTAGCGTCTGCATGGTTTCCCCAATGTACTATGCCTCGGGAGATCCTTTCCTGCAGCGTAACAGGTAGACAATGTTGGCCGAGTTGCAAGAGTCTGAACACCGCTCGACAATACTCTTGCAACTCGGCCAACGTTGTCTACCTGTTACGCTGCAGGAAAGGATGTCCCAAGGCATGGTACATTGGGGAAACCATGCAGACGCTATGACAACGGATGAATGAACACCGCTCGACAATTAGTCAAACATGACCTATCCTCCATGAACCCATGCTGCGTCTTCCCAATGGGATAATTTATATCCAGATGTCTCGCTATTTCTTCCTTGATGATAGAACAAAGTACAGCACAGGAAACAGATGCTTCGGCCCTCCAAGCCTGTGCCGCTCATTGGTCCAACTAGACCATTCGTTTGTATCCCTCCATTCCCAGACTGCTCATGTGACTATCCAGGTAAGTCTTAAACGAAGCCAGCGTGTCTGCCTCCACCACCCTACTTGGCAGCGCATTCCAGGCCCCCACCACTCTCTGTGTAAAAAAATGTCCCGCTGATATCTGAGTTCTACCTCGCCCCTCTCATCTTGAGCCCGTGACCCCTCGTAATCGTCACCTCCGACCTGGGAAAAAGCTTCCCACTGTTCACCCTATCTATGCACCTCATAATTTTGTACATCTCTATTAGGTCTCCCCTCATTCTCCATCTTTCCAGGGAGAACAAGCCCAGTTTACCCAATCTCTCCTCATAGCTAAGACCCTCCATACCAGGCAACATCCTGGTAAACCTTCTCTGCGCTCTCTCTAAAGCGTCCACGTCCTTCTGGTAGTACGGCGACCAGAACTGGACGCAGTACTCCAAATGTGGCCTAACCAGCGTTCTATACAGCTGCAACATCAGTCTCCAGCTTTTATACTCACCAGGCAAGACTGTTCTCTTCCTGTTGGGGAGCACTTCAGCAGTCACGGGCATTCAGCCTCTGATCTCCGGGTAAGCGTTCTCCAAGGCGGCTTTCACGACAGCACAGAGTCGCTGAGCAGAGACTGATAGCCAAGTTCCGCACACATGAGGACGGCCTAAACCGGGATATTGGGTTCATGGCACATTATCTGTAACCCCCACAACTTGCCTGGATGTGCAAAATCTCACCAGCTGTCCTGTCTGGAGACAATACACATCTCTTTAACCTCTGCTTAATGCTCCCTCCACTCACATTGTCTGGACCTTTAAGACTTGATTAGCTGAAAAGACTCACATTCCAATCATTATTCATGTAAATTGAGTTTGTGTCTTTGTGCCCTGTTTGTAATCAGAACTCCCACCCACCTGACGAAGGGACAGCCTGTTCCGAAAGCTAGTGGCTTTTGCTACCAAATAAACCTGTTGGACTTTAACCTGGTGTTGTTAGACTTCTTACAGTGTTTACCCCAGTCCAATGCCGGCATCTCCACATCATATCTCATAGAAGACAGAGGGTGGTGGTGGATGGAAAATTTTCAGACTGGAGA
This sequence comes from Mustelus asterias, assembly GCF_964213995.1. Classification (NCBI taxonomy): domain Eukaryota; kingdom Metazoa; phylum Chordata; class Chondrichthyes; order Carcharhiniformes; family Triakidae; genus Mustelus; species Mustelus asterias. The sequence continues at coordinate 52,277,155 of NC_135812.1, read as the reverse complement.
CCAGTTACCAGCGGTGTACCACAGGGATCAGTGCTGGGTCCTCTGCTCTTTGTGATTTTTATCAATGACTTGGAGGAGGGGGCTGAAGGGTAGGTCAGTAAATTTGCTGATGACACCAAGATTGGTGGAGTAGTGGATGAGGTGGAGGGCTGTTGTGGGCTGCAAAGAGACATTGATAGGATGCAGAGCTGGGCCGAAAAATGGCAGATGGAGTTTAACGCTGATAAGTGCGAGGTGATTCATTTTGGGAGAACAAATTTGAATGCGGATTACAGGGTCAACGGCAGGGTTCTGAGGAATGTGGAGGAACAGAGAGATCTTGGGGTTCATATCCACAGATCTCTGAAGGTTGCCACTCAAGTGGATAGAGCCATGAAGAAGGCCTATAGTGTGTTAGCGCTTATTAACAGGGGGTTTGAGTTTAAGAGCCGTGGGGTTATGCTGAACTGTACAGGACCTTGGTGAGACCACATTTGGAATATTGTGTGCAGTTCTGGTCACCTCACTATAAGAAGGACGTGGAAGCATTGGAAAGAGTGCAAAGGAGATTTACCAGGATGCTGCCTGGTTTGGAGGGTAGGTCTTATGAGGAAAGGTTGATGGAGCTAGGGCTTTTCTCTTTAGAGCGGAAGAGGATGAGAGGCAACTTAATAGAGGTTTATAAGGTGATGAGGGGGATAGATAGAGTGGACGTTCAGAGAGTTATTTCCTCGGGTGGATGTAGCTGTTACTAGGGGGCACAACTATAAGATTCATGGTGGGAGATATAGGAGGGATGTCCGAGATAGGTTCTTTACGCAGAGTGTGGTTGGGGTGTGGAATGGACTGCCTGCTGTGATAGTGGAGTCGGACACTTTAGGAACTTTCAAGCGGTTATTGGATAGGCACATGGAGCACACCAGAATGATAGGGAGTGGGATAGCTTGACCTTGGCTTCGGACAACGCTCGGCACAACATCGAGGGCCGACGGGCCTGTACTGTTCTATGTTCTATATGTTCTATAACCACTAGGATCAGCATTGGGGTATTCCAGACCTGATATTGCCCTGAATACCCCATGGTGAATTGCTAGTGTGAATATACAAGACATGCCTATCACACATCCAACGTATGCATCACATACTCAACTGCTGTGGATGTAAGACAATCTTTAAAGAACCTCGGGAAGTTACCTAGGAACTACTCGCATGTTTTTATTTCAAGAAAAATAGGGGTCTAATTCCTTAATAACAAGAAGTCTGGGATTTAAAATAAGCTGACAATTCACAAACATATTTTACTCGCTACTGCTAACTTTAGGGTGTGCCTGTCTGAACATAGAATACATAGAATCCCTACAGTGCAGAAGGAGGCCATTTGCCCCATCGAGTCTGCACCGACCACAATCCCACCCACCTATTCTGCAAACCCCACTTATTTACCCTACTAATTCCCCTGAGACTAGGATCAATTTAGCATGGCCAATCAACCTAACCCACACATCTTTGGACTGTGGGAGGAAACCGGAGCACCCGGAGGAAACCCACGCAAACACGGGGAAAATGTGCAAACTCCACACAGACAGTGACCCGAGGCCGGAATTGAACCCGGGTCCCTGGCGCTGTGAGGCAGCAGTGCTAATCACTGTGCCACCGTGCCACCCTGTCTTTCGCAGTTATTTCATATTCTTAACGGAAGAGATCAGCTGTTATACCCAGCATGATACCCCTGTCATTTTAAAATACCAAATGTTCTTAATAATGAGTAACACCATGAGAACTCCACGATATTTCAGTAAAAGAACTCTTCAGTACTTATGTACTCTCATTCAAATTCAAAAACTTCATGTGCAAAGAGTTTATTTTCAAACCTCCGCTTCAATTTTTTATTATCTTTCTCTATTTACCTCATCGCTACTTATAATGTTAAACAGCAACATTCTTAAACTTTTATTGTACCTTTAATATAATAAAATATCCTAAGGCAATTCATATATCATTATAGAACAAAGTAATACACTGAGCCGCATAAAGATTTATTAGTTTAGCTGTCCAGAAGTTTGGTCAAAGAGGTAGGCTTTAGGAATGTCTCTGAGAAGGAAAGTGAGATACAAGATGGAGAGGTTAGGGACAGGTTAACCTCTTGGCCAGACCTTAGAGTCTAAATACCTCTATACCTTTTGCTTTGGTTAACCATGTGGATATGTACATTTTCCATTGAATGTCTACAGGGGTGTAGTGTAAATATGATAAATTATTGAAAGAAAATCTCAGGAATAAGTACTTGTTGTCTAATACTTTATTTTCATGTTGTTCTGTTGCAGATCCCGCATTCGAAGGGAGCTGTTCATTGAGGAAGTGCAGGCAGGGCCTCATGGGCAGATAGGACCCAGCGGCTCTCCGTCTGTCAGAGGAAGTAGGACGGGTCACAGCTCAGAAGGGGAAAGCTGTGATGGAGGAGACTTGGAAGCAGTGACTGAAGAAAAGGATAATGTCATGGGAATGGAAAATTACAGCACTGGGTGTGTAACCCCTCAGGGAGGGCAAGTAGAGTCGGCTTGTGATGAGGATTCCGAGTCTGTTGTGCAGGCTGACATTAAGAATGCCACAGTGATTAACACAAAGGACTCATCCCATTTAGAAGGAGATGCCATGATCTCTCCAAATGCTGAGAGTGAAGATGAGGGCATCCTGAAGCATCCGGGCCGAAACAAGAGATTACACCAGGAAGCACATGCATCAGGAACATCCCTGGAGGAGTTCCAGAAAAGCCAGCTTTCGGTCCAGTCAGTTGTAGAAGAGGACAACTCTACCTCATCCGCCTCCACATCGACAACTGTAGCAGAGACCTCCCGAGATTTGAAAGAAGATACCTCTTTGATTCAGCAGGCAAGCAGTGGGCAGAGCACAGGTTGTGGGGGCACCCTGTCTTCTTCTACTAAAGGCTTTCAGAAAGGCCTGTTCAGCTTTTCTGACACGGCCTCACCTGCCCAAAAAACAAGCTTACGTGAAAACAGCTTAAGACGTAAGAAAGCAGCAAACTTGAATAACATTATCCATCGTTTGGAGAAGGCTGCAAGTCGGGAAGAGCCCATTGAATGGGAATTTTGAGATTAAATTATTAATTATGCACAACTCCCGAGAGTTAGGTATTAAGAGACCTTGGACATTCTGTACTCATTTTATCCTGTCACGCACTTAATGCCCTGCAGGCCACAGGGCAAAAATGCCATAGGCCAAGGTGCATATAGAAAAGGAGAGCATTAAGTTCCGTTCATCATTGCATTTTCAAAGCGAGAGAGTTGAAACATGCAGTTAAGCTTTTGTACCCTGAAGTGTTTTTGTGTCATGACTGATTTTCAAACTGTCTGGGATTAACTGTTACAGCTTTGCCTCCTCTCTCCCCCCCCCCCCCCCCCCCTCCCCTCGCCAAGTGGGCTTCAAGCAGCGGCACCCATTGGCTAAGGAGGGGCGTCCTTTGCCATAAAATGGCAGCAGAGCGATATTACACTATTAACTTCTTAACCAGAAAAAGATTGGAGAGTTTTCAAATGACTAGAATTTTGTAGCTGTTCAGTTGCCACTGAGAGATTGCACAGTCATCTGACTCTAAACACACTAGTTTGGTTTCTTAGATATTTTGAGAATTCTTGCTGTTTTAAACTTTGAAAGAGAAAAAAAAAACACATTTAGTCCACTTATTTTTTAAAAAAGTCACGTAAAAAAGATTTGTCTAAAAAGATGTGGTAGGTGAGTTAGTGTTTTCTTGTATGTGAATTTAGAATAATGATATGTAGTGCACATTGTTTCATAGCTTTAACTGACTCTGGTTTCTCTGCAGGCCAGGGTTTGTTTAATACACTCCATTTTAGGCCAAATCAGGACAAGATCTGAACCTAGGTATTTTATAACCTGCTTTTTAACCTCTAAACCACAAAAGCACGCTGATCAGACCTCATATTGTCTTTGTGTGTGTGTGAGAGACAGTGTGTGTGAGAGCAAGTTATATGTGTGTGTGAGTTCTTAGGTCTGGCTGATTTCATACGTACCAATGCACATTTACAGTGCGTTTACTGCCACCCTTTTCTCAATAAGTTGTATCATCAGTAAGGCATGTATGAGTTAGCTTGTCACAAGTTGCATATTTTTTTCTTGCCATATCTTTAATTAAAACTAACAATAGATGATTTCAGTATACAAGAATATTTTTGTGCTTATTTATAGGTGCTGTTTTTTTCTATCCATTGTTAGGAAGGGATGAAAGGGAGCAAGTCTTGTTCTAGAGGGTCAGACTGCCGGCAGTATTTGGGATATTTTACAAGTTTCACTGGATAAATATTGGCTCCTTGGCATCTTTCAAGCTCCAAATTATTGATTAGACGTTGTTTCTCGGTGTAAATTGCATCATGATTTTTGTGTTGGTCTTTTAGGTCAGAATCCATTGAAGTAACTGTTTAGCACAATCATAACCTGTCATTTTAATTATAATATATGAATTCTGTTTTCTATAATAATTATGGTTGAGGAGTTATATACCTGATATTGCACCACAGTGAGTTGTGTGTAGTTTTTGTAGCAGATTATGACTGTTTATAGGGAAAATTACATTACCTGCATGTTACGTTAAATAATCATATATTTCATACATAAAATTGTACATGTAGATTGAGCACTTAGCTATTAAGTACTGATAGTGCTGATTCAACTCCAACTAGTCATAGGGAAGGGCTCTAGGAGGCTGCAAGGCAGTGAGTTAGAATGAAATCCTCCAGCATGCATTGATCACAAGATAGCATTCCTTGGTGTCAAGCTGCATATACTGAATTTTATCATTTGCAAATATGAGGTGAAATTGCCTTCTCCCAAAATAGATGTACTGGGCAGGAGCACAAAAAACAGATTGCACTCACACAAGTCCCCCTTCCCCAGTGTTGAAGTGCAAAATGGCGTTGCTTTATAAATGTTTAATTATCAAGGGCAAGCTTCATTTACTTTTTCTCTCGGTCTCCCGAATCCATTCACCAAATGCATCCAGAGGGTGAGAGAGGCAAGCTACTCCCAGTGCTCCGATCTTTGGGAATGGTCCAGGGATAATCCTGATATTTCTCTTTCTCTCATTGAGGAGTTGTTTAAGATCCACTCCATAAGATGATTAGCTCTAATATCAAGATCTCAGTGACTCAAAGAATTGGACCAGTGTTCTTTCCTCATTCCCATCTCTGCACTGTGCCCACTATTGCCCCAATTAACCAGAAAATGCGAGGTAATGCTCCATTTCATTAGCAGAATGGTCTCCTGCCCTCGTGCTTTTATCACAAAATCTTTGGACTCGAGTCTGTGGTAAATAAAATGGTAATAATCAAACAGAATATTTCAGAACAATTGACACTTGTGCTCAATTTTCTAGTTCCTGCCCCCTCTCGCTCCAAGCATTATAATGACTGCTGTAGCATCACTACTGCTCCATACAATTCTGCATCGGTGTTGAGCATCATTTAAACATAGCTCTGCACAATATTGGCATCTTGGAAGTTCGCCCTCAGTTGCAGGTGGGGAAGATTTTGTGCTTGAGTTTGTGCCAATACAAAAAAAGGGTTGGGAAGGAGAGTTGATGGACCAGGCCCATGGTCTTGACAATGTTCTCATTTTGCTAACTTTGGCAAAAAAAGACATTTATAAGTACATTTTCGTAACTATCTTTAAGAAATGGTAGTCTGTTAATCTGTGTTTCATCCTCTCCTAAAGCATTCATGCCCCTTCTCAAATTAGTCCGCTTTGCAATGCATGCTTAAGGCTGGACAACTCAGGAAATCAAACCTTAATTGGAATCTAATATAATCGATGTAAATGTAACTTGAAGTTTCAGATTTTGATACTATTTCTTAGAATGTAATAACTTTATCCCAGGAACGTTTACAGTTTCTGCAGGGCCCACACTAGGGGTTTGAGAATAGCTGTACAACTGTCCCAAAGCCACTGTAATGCAATTAGTGATTATTAGAAATACTCAGAATAATATTTAAAGCTGACATCTTGCTGAGATTATTTTTTCATACAACTTTTTGCTATACATTCTAAGCCTACATAGAGCAATGAAAAGAATGCTGTATTGGCAATGTTGTTTTTAGCAGGCCATTATACGGTTTTGTTCATTTTAATCTTCTATTTTTGTCTCTCATATATCCCACTATTATTTGTAGCTTTTGGCCTTATGGTGTCACTGCGGTTTAAGTTTCAATATTACACGGTAATCCATAATGACAAAGAGTGTTCCCTAATAATTTATGCATAAAACTGAGGTTATTAACTACAAAATGCAAATCACCACCTTGGAAAATATGTGGACCCTAAAAACAAATACTTTTTATTGATTTGCAAGATCTCGCACTTATTAATCAGAGCTGTGTTGAGTTTAATTCTTGATGCTATTGGAATGAAGTCTCCTCAGTAGAAAAGTCTTAAAAGTGATTTTTTGTTTTGTAAATATTCTAGAAGCTGACATCCTGAGAACAATGTTAATTTATTCATTTGAAATTTATGTCTGTCTGACTGGCAAATCCAGACTTTTTATTTTGAGAACTATAAAAGTCCACTGATTATCCCATTCTTTCTCTCTGTAATTGAACCCCTGTTTCCCATTCACAATTACATTTACATTGGCTGCTTCAACTGAAAAACCTAGTATTGCATTTCAGGAAATTTGTTTAGTTTTATTAAGTGAGTAAGTGAATATTAATCTGTTATATATATTCAGATGCTGCATTTTAATTTGCATTTTAGGGTATGGTTTTGAGGCATTTTATATATATATATATATATATGTGTGTGTGTGTGTATTAAGTTTTACTTTTTTATTTAGATAGCTTGGAGGGAAAGGTAAACTCCATTTCAAGATGTGCACCCTTTTAATCTCACCAGTTTGCCTGGTCAGAGTAAAAGATTTGTGACCTGTGATTTTATACTGTGTATTTATGGATTCTATGTTTTATGTACCTTTCCTTCTGAGGAAACTAATAATAACTATGGGCCCCTCCAATTTTACAAACTTGAAAAATACATAAAATTGTTGATTTTGCTTGCAACCAATTTGGCAGCAAAATCTTTCAGTTCTCCAGCGTGAAATAATGTGGTTGGAAAATGTCCAGCACATTGGCAACCATAGATCCTTTTAGCCATAAGAATAGGGGGAACCACACACACACACACACACACACTAACCCCTGTTCTTAAAAATTCCCAAAAGGCTGGTTGGACTTGGTGACATTTTCCAGCACCATTAATCGTGTCTGTTATATTTGTGCTTCTGCAGTGTTTTAGAATATTTGTAGTTTGAGTAAGTTTCAGTTCTACAGAAAAGCTAGATTCTGTATGAAGTTTTTTAAAATGCTACTCCGGGGGTGATGCACCATTTCCATTTACTTAGTGAAACTGAAGCATGTTATTCATGAAGGTTGCCATCAAAGGCTTTATGCTTTAGAGTTCTGTCCGCTGGATGCTAGGTTGAGACTATCAACACACATTCCGTTTTTCACCCATAACAGGAAATATGGTCTTTGTAACTCTCCCTCGTTCACCATGCCATAGTCTTTACTTTGGGTGGAATTGCACCCAGATCTTCTGAGATTACTGTCTGCACTACCAAGCCACCTTAAAAAAACAACGATTAAAGCAAATATTCCTGTGAACCCCAGCTCAATTTGTGCATGCTGGCATTTAATGCTAAAATTTCAAGCTAGTGCAAGTAGCAGGAAGCAAAAGAGCAAAACTCTTGTGTGCCTTGAATGGGTTAGTATGCTAAAAATGAAAGAGTAAGACTCTCTCATACCCACAGCTACCCGTGATTGCTGTCACTGAATTGGCTGACAGAAATACATGCAACAGCCAAAAAAAAAAGTAGAATACATTCCCCAAGCACTTAAAGCATATTTTATGAAGAATATATTTTTAAAACCTGTTTGAATGCAGTCACGTAAGCACAAAATTTGTAAAATCAAAAGTAGTAGAAGGAGAATAAATTCTGTTCACAGCCTTAGAAGTATTTTTCTATAAAGCCCTTCGTAATGGTGGCTTCACCAACATATTTTGATGGTGAACATTTTCTCTAAAAAGCACTATTATAAAAAGCAATACTGACATTCCATGGATTTTTAATTGCAATTTTTGTAAAAGTTTTTACTCTGAACTCTTTAAAAGATGCTTTGGAATTGTTTGCTGTCCAACAGCAAAAATGCACTCAATTCTCCATGACCTCTTAAAATTAACAAGCACAGCAGCTCAATTTCAGATTGGTTTTATACCTGTGCTGAGACTCCATATGTAAATAACTTTCGACCACAATTGGCCACCTTTTATTGCCAATACTTTTCTATTGAAATACATGGCGTACACTACATCATTTTCATGTAGCATATTTATATCTTGGGATCCAAAACCAGCCATTTCCTTTGGGAGGGTCTGCTTAACAAAGAATATAGACATCAGTTGTGTTGAATCTCTGCGGTTTCTACCTTGCATTTGGAGTCTCTTGGAACTGTTGTCTTGAACATAGTAGGATGTAATTGTTTTCTTTGAAGTTTAGAACTTGGAACTTGTTCTTCAGTGGGTTTCCTCCGGGTGCTCCAGTTTCCTCCCACAATCCAAAAGACGTGCTGGTTAGGTGCATTGGCCATACTAAATTCTCATTCGGTGTACCCAAACAGGCACCGGAGTGTGGCGACTAGGGGATTTTCACAGTAACTTCATTGCAGTGTTAATGTAAGCCTACTTGTGACATTAATAAATAACCTTTAACAGTCATCAGTAACCTTGAAAAAGATGGGTAAAGTTCCTGAGAATAGGCTTTGACATTGTTTCTAATACTTTCATGATGCAAACTCCATTGTTTTGAGCACTGTTGGAATGCAAGTAGTGGATAATAGGCAAATAAGATGTTTTCTACTGTTTGTTATAAAATTGCACTGGCTTAGCATTTGATATAATATATCCAGAGAACAGCAATAGTGATATAATTAATTTGTACCTATTATCCACCAACAGAGTAAGCTTCCAAATAATAACAGGCAATTTGGACATACTCAACAGATCGGACAGCCTATGCGGAGAGAGAAAGAGTTAACGTTTCACGTCAACGACCTTTCAAAGATGAAAGGTTGTCGACCTGAAATGTTAATTCTGTTTCTCTAAAGATGCTATCTGATCTGCTGAGTTTTCTGTTTTCAATTTCCAGCATCCATGGTATTCTGCTTTTCAATAAGACTCCCCATTATTGGTTTCATAATTTAATACATGAAATACAGAGAAATGGGGTTGACACCATTCGTTAAATGGCGTGAAGCAGTGTACGATGAGCGGGATAATGGGATGAGTAAAGAATCAGATAAACTAGTATTTGGTTGCTTTTAAGCTACACCATATTTGGAGAATTTGTTCTTTTAAGTCATCATTTGAGTTTTTATCTGTGAAAATGGAATCACCAACATAATTGTTCTGAAGAATATTCTGTTAAGATAACCTTCATAGCAGCATGTTCGATCTTCTATCTTCAGTGTGAAATTGCAGGCCCTTAAGTTTCTTTGGATTTTGCTCATTAGTTTATTCTATATAACCTGGTCAGAATAGCTTTGGCCATATTCACAACTGCTGTTTTTAATTAATTTCAATGGCAAGTGGAGTTAGGTTGATTAAGATAACTACAAGACAACCATGTTCCTGTAATTCTTCTGCCTGGTATGGAATACTCTGGTCTTGCCAAGGCTTTCATCTAGTAGCCTAATGAGAATGACACAAGTTTCAATGTCAAGCCAATGCATGTGTAACCAGCTCTTTGGAATTGCTACTATAATAATATTTGTTTGATTATTGGATTTTATTTCCTCATTAACCCATTCCACATTTTATTCCCTCATTGCCACATTCACTGATTTATTCCTTCATTGCTCTGCCATCTTCACCAAATCCAAACCTGTCAGAAAAGCAACAATTACTAGTACAATTTTTTGTATTGGTAACATTTCTGTCAAAAACTGCCCAGAGATGAGCCTAGCTTTCTTTAAACAAAAGTCATCTTCAAAGAGAGGAAGCTTCTTACATTTATCAGCAGCTAATTGTAATATTGACCTTTTGCGAATTGAGGCCCAGGACCTATATGTTGTTTTGAGGCAAGTGAGACCACAGTTGCTTTATCAATGGGCAATGTCATGGCTTTTGGAATAGCTAACAATAACCCAAATAATCAGAGTATTAATATGTTTTACTATGATGCTTTACTTGGAGAAATTGCCTGATTTCTTCCATTTCCTATAGTCTTAATAACCTCAAAAAAAATTTTCTTTGCACGAATGTATCAATGAAACTCACCTCAAAGCAACTCAAATCAATTTTTTGCAATTTTGTGTCACCGATACAACTTCCCAGCACCTTTCCCCATATGTAAAAATACAGCACAAGGATTTGAGGTGAGAATCAATGATTAATTTGTTAAAATTAGAATGAATAACAGACTTAAGAGAAATATAACAAGCAGAGTGTGCTTTAAAGACTGAAACTGCAGGAAATACATAGGAAATCATTCAACATCTAAAAGAGAACATAAGACCATAAGACATAGGAGCGGAAGTAAGGCCATTCGGCCCATCGAGTCCACTCCACCATTCAATCATGGTTGATTTCAACTCCATTTACCCGCTCTCTCCCCATAGCCCTTAATTCCTCGAGAAATCAAGAATTTATCAATTTCTGTCTTGAAGACGCTCAACGTCTCGGCCTCCACAGCCCTCTGTGGCAATGAATTCCACAGACCCACCATTCTCTGGCTGAAGAAATTTCTCCTCATCTCTGTTCTAAAGTGACTCCCTTTTATTCTAAGGCTGTGCCCCCGCGTCCTAGTCTCCCCTGTTAATGGAAACAACTTCCCTACGTCCATCCTATCTAAGCCGTTCATTATCTTGTAAGTTTCTATCAGATCTCCCCTCAACCTCCTAAACTCCAATGAATATAATCCCACGATCCTCAGACGTTCATCGTATGTCAGGCCATCTTCCTGTTTCTCATGGGCTCTTTGTTTGGCCCCTTTTGCCCCAACTGCCAATATCAGAATCCTCATTCTACCACAGTCCTGCCACTTACCCCAATGTTTGCAAGTTCTTTGTTCCTCTAACTCTGATTCTCTGTCCATGTTCCCCAATAGCAGCAGAGCTTTCTCTCTTTAACACTTCCGCATTCCCCAAATAATATGCATTCTCAGAACCTGTGTGTGATGTGCAATCTTCTTCTTTGGTCATCTACTAACTTCCCCCAGCCATGTTCTTTGTCTAAGTGGAATGTTGGAATGGCAGTATATAAAAGTAAGACTTTTGTATGTTACTTTAGTAAGGGTTGGCTTCTGATGTTTTAGCAACAGATCTGGAATATTTGTTTTCATAAAACACTCACTGAGTTATGGACATGATTTGCCAATTGCTGAGTACTAATGTCAGATATATAGCTAAGTGCACCGATTTCAAATACAGTTTTGTTTTAATTAGTAACCAGGATCACTAACAAGCTGCCATTTATTGTTGATTTCTACTTTTGCTAAAAAGGTGCAAGTGGCCCTTCTTGAACTGTTGCAGTTTGATACAAGTGAGTGGCTTAATAAGTCATTTCGGAATATAGTTCAGAGTGAACTAGGAGTGGTAGGAGTTTGCAGCCACATATAGGTCAGACTGGGTAAAGAAGATAGATCTCCTTCCCTCGAGGTCAATAATGAAGTAGGTGGATCTTATGACAATCTGGCAGCTTCATGGGTACTGATCGCAGAATTCTTTTTTACTTCTCGCTTTATTAAACAGAACTCAAATTCTCTAACAGCGCTGGTGGGATTTGAACTCGTGTTCATCTGCATTATTATTCCAAACACTGGTTAACACTGGTGCCTCACAGTGCTAGGGACCCGGGTTCAATTCCAGCCTCGGGTCACTATCTGTGTGGAGTTTGCACGTTCTCCCCGTGTCTGCGTGGGTTTCCTCCGGGTGCTCCAGTTTCCTCCCACAGTCCAACTATATGCAAGTTAGGTTGATTGGCCATGCTAAATTGACCCGAATGTCAGGGGATTGGCAGAGTAAAATATTTGAGATTACGAGAATAGGGCCTGGGTGGGATTGTGGTTGATGCAGATTTGATGGGCTGAATGGCCTCCTTCTGCGCTGTAGGGATTCTATGAAACCTCTGGATTATTCGTCCAGTAACAACCATGATACTAGCTTACTTGGCATATTCTGACAGAAGTTTATAATTCACTTCCAGTGTGCTGTATGCACCTGGATATATCAGATTTTCATATCCTCCAACCTCTGGTGCTCATGATAGATTCCTTCATGGCTCCAGTTGTATGGCTTAACCTGTTGCAAGGAAGGCTGATTTAGAACATAGAACAGTACAGCACAGAACAGGCCCTTCGGCCCACGATGTTGTGCCGAGCTTTATCTGAAACCAAGATCAAGCTATCCCACTCCCTATCATCCTGGTGTGCTCCATGTGCCTATCCAATAACCGCTTAAATGTTCCTAAAGTGTCTGACTCCACTATCACTGCAGGCAGTCCATTCCACATCCCAACCACTCTCTGCGTAAAGAACCTATCTCTGATATCCTTCCGATATCTCCCACCATGAACCCTATAGTTCTGCCCCCTTGTAATAGCTCCATCCACCCGAGGAAATAGTCTTTGAACGTTCACTCTATCTATCCCCTTCATTATTTTATAAACCTCTATTAAGTCTCCCCTCAGCCTCCTCCGCTCCAGAGAGAACAGCCCTAGCTCCCTCAACCTTTCCTCATAAGACCTACCCTCCAAACCAGACAGCATCCTGGTAAATCTCCTCTGCACTCTTTCCAGCGCTTCCACATCCTTCTTATAGTGAGGTGACCAGAACTGCACACAATATTCCAAATGTGGTCTCCCCAAGGTCCTGTACGGTTGCAGCATAACCCCACGGCTCTTAAACTCCAACCCCCTGTTAATAAAAGGTAACACACTATAGGCCTTCTTCACCGCTCTATCCACTTGAGTGGCAACCTTTAGAGTTCTGTGGATATGGACCCCAAGATCTCTCTGTTCCTCCACAGTCTTCAGAACCCTACCTTTGACCCTGTAATCCACATTTAAATTAGTCCTACCAAAATGAATCACCTCACATTTATCAGGGTTAAACTCCATTTGCCATTTTTCAGCCCAGCTTTGCATCCTATCTATGTCTCTTTGCAGCCTACAACAGCCCTCCACCTCATCCACTACTCCACCAATCTTGGTGTCATCAGCAAATTTACTGATCCACCCTTCAGCCCCCTCCTCTAAGTCATTAATAAAAATCACAAAGAGCAGAGGACCAAGCACTGATCCCTGTGGCACTCCGCTAGCAACCTGCCTCCAGTCCGAAAATTTTCCATCCACCACCACCCTCTGTCTTCGATCAGATAGCCAGTTACCTATCCAATCGGCCAACTTTCCCTCTATCCCACACCTCCTTACTTTCATCATAAGCCGACCATGGGGGACCTTATCAAACGCCTTACTAAAATCCATGTATATGACATCAACTGTCCTACCTTCATCAACACACTTAGGTACCTCCTCAAAAAATTCAATCAAATTTGTGAGGCACGACTTGCCCTTCACGAATCCGTGCTGACTATCCCAGATTAATCCGCATCTTTCTAAATGGTCGTAAATCCCATCCCTAAGGACCTTTTCCATCAATTTACCAACCACCGAAGTAAGACTAACCGGTCTATAATTACCAGGGTCATTTCTATTGAAAAGTTGAGAGCAGTTACCAGAGTTAAGGTCTGTCCTTGTATTCATAGAAACCATAGAAACCCTACAGTGCAGAAGGAGGCCATTCGGCCCATCGAGTCTGCACCGACCACAATCCCACCCAGGCCGTACCCCCACATATTTTACCCGCTAATCCCTCTAACCTACGCATCCCAGGACTCTAAGGGGCAATTTTTTTTTAACCTGGCTAATCAACCTAACCCGCACATCTTTGGACTGTGGGAGGAAACCAGAGCACCTGGAGGAAACCCACGCAGACACGAGGAGAATGTGCAAACTCCACACAGACAGTGACCCGAGCCGGGAATCGAACCCGGGACCCTGGAGCTGTGAAGCAGCAGTGCTAACCACTGTGCTACCGTGCTGTCCTTGTATTGATCATGATGAAAACCAGTTGTTAGTTGATTAGTAATACATTTAAACAATAACAACGCAATTGCTTTAAAAATGATTGATAAATAATGGGGAGGTCAGTAATTTTGGAACATAAAGCTCCCTATTTGTCAAAGACCATCAAGGCCTGCTCTATTTTTATCTTTTGTTTTGCATTTAAGAATCCTTAAAACCCAGACTGATCGAAAGAGAGGTATATAATTTTAACACATTCATATTAATATTTATATCTAGCATATAATCTCCAGTGTCTCTTTTGTGAGATTAATAACTGCAGCAGACAATGTCAGTAGCAAAGGTTTTACAGTCCATTCTAAAAGATGCTAAGTAGTTCAAAAGTATCCTCTGTCAATAATTTGTGGTGTTTTGGTTTGAACCAACTTACACCTCCTCTCCTTCACATGAAAAGAGCTATTTCATGGCCCGGAAAACTATCTTGACATTGGGAAATAGTTATACTGTGGAGTATACCGATAATGTTGGCTGGATTATGATAATGGTCCCAGTGAGTCTCCATTCCCTTGCTTTGCAGGTTTGTTACTTTCTTATGTAGCCCAAGTTTTCATTTTTAATATACATTTAAATCTCTGTTCAAATTTTAGCTAAAGTTTACTAGTTTGTGTTTTTCTAAATATAAAGTACTGCAAGGTCACAAAAGCAAAAATGAAAAGGATGCTATTACACATTGCTAGCTACCATGACCAACAAGTGTGATTTTCACCAATGATGCGAAAGTTTGAACCTGCTTTTATCAGAACTCATAAAGACCTAAGAATTTAAAGCCTGGTGTATTTTTCTAACCATCCATCCCACACACCCCTTTTCAGCTGGGCAAGGAAGACAAAGGCAGGCCACAGAAAAGATGAGTAATATACAATATTAGCATAAAATGTTTTCACGCAACTAGATTCCTAAAACACCAGAGAATCCAGAAATTCCATGTGATAGAGAGCATGTGACTTAATCAGTCACTGAGTATTTACACTGGCCTTGAATTTCTTCACATTGACCATGCTGGCAGGTGCACCTCCTGAGAAATAAGATTGATAAAGTCATGTCTCAGAAGATGGGATCTTTTGTCACATTACGTGGCACATGCTTATTGACAGCCTAACAGGGAAAGTTCCTCAAGATGAAGAGAATGGGTTTTACATGGGCAGTAGTGACTGTATTTTTTCTTGTGGAAAAGTCAACTCTGAATTTGCAGGGTGCCAGTGTGTCCCAGGTTTAGAAGTATTAGGTACATCCTGTACTGTTTATTGGTATAGGGCATCACGGTGGCACAGTGGTTAGCACTAGTGCCTCACAGCGCCAGGGATCCAGGTTCAATTCTGGCTTCTGGTCACTGTGCAGAGTTTGCACGTTCTCCCCCTGTCTGTATGGGTTTCCTCCGGGTGCTCCAGTTTCCTGGATTCCTGCTCTCACTGCTTCACTCCAAACATTACTTAATGGCTTACTTAGGCTCTGAAAATGTCACCTAAATCCTGCATTCAAAAAAGCAAGTTGCATATATTGTGGCGCCGCCTTTAGATTGATCTGGGAGCAGTGTTTATCATTGCCCTCTTAACAAATGGAAATCCTCATGAGAATAGATATTGCTGAACGGTTTTCAGAGGAAGGCTATGACAGACAGTTCAAAGCCCTGAATGCTGAATGTTGCTTTGTGCAAAGTGATACTCTTCTGTGCCCAAATGTGATATGACAACGTGATGCCCTTGACCCAATCTCATTCTCATATGTGAACCATCTTGGCCTGTTTGCAGGCTGCTGTCCTCATGAATACCGTGAACTGCAGTGCTCACTACCAAGTTTATTTTGGTTGGTTGCAACAGAGTAACATCTATTTTTAAGCTCTCCAGCATGAATTGTAAGCCCATGGTTCATGCCATGCTAGAGAGAACAAGCAAGTTAATGTTTCAAGTATTACCGTTTATTCCGGTTTGAATAATGGGTTACTTTTGAAACCTTAACTTGTCACTTCTCAGGTGCTGACTGGCCCACTGAGTGTTTCCAGCATTTTGTTTAAGATTTCCCACATTTGCAGTTTTTACCTTTTACTTTTTACACATTGTAAGATCATATGACATTAAATGGCAGAGGAATCTAATTTCTCTCTGTTGAGCTTGGCCAGTTGGTTGTTACTTTGTGTGGTCGTATTTTTTATCATGTAAAACTGATTCATAGTTTATAAGTTTAAGTGAGACAGTGGTTGTAACTTTTGTTTCAGCCTCCTAGAGCCTCCTATAAGCCAAGTTGTTGAATACTGAGTAGAAAGAATAGATTTTATTTGCAAAGCATTTTTCTTTTTATTGGGGGAAGGTGGTGGGTATTCATGGAATTATACATGAATCATCTGCAATAATGACTTGCCATAGATAGACAGTGTCTGAACTGCTTCATGTACTACTGCAGCACACGTGTGGCACACTGACCTGGACTATTTCAATAAGCTTATCTTCCCTCTCCATATACGCCCCCCCCCCCCCCACTCCCCCAAAGTGTGTTGTGGTGTCTTGCAGTTTAGCAGTATTTTATTTTTTATTGCTATCATGCACTAAATGTCTTAGACTTTTTTTTAGAATTTACTGTCCACAGGTAGTCACAAAGAAACTTCACAAATAATAAACCCAGTTGACCAAAAAAGTTGTCATTTTTGTGCACAGAGCTTTATGCCACCTATTCTTTTCACTGTGATCCACGTTTCGTAACTGTTTTTCTTGGTATTTGTTAGAAACTGGTTGAAACTTTTCTGTATGGCTGGCAGTAGTGGGATCTACTCCCTCCATTGGCAGAACTAGCTTTCTTTCTGTCTCTGGTGATTAGCCATATAGTATACTCTGTTCTCAGCACTGTAAACAGTCCCTATATGATATGGAGAAGCAATATCACTGTATGAAACTCACATGATGTATTATTCACTAGCACCCTAGGTGTGATAATTGAAGTAAATATCTTTTATACAAACACAGCACTGGCCTGCATTGTCTTTATTTATGCATAAACCATTGAAAAAAAAATACTTCCTAATGTTGCACAGGTCACATACTTGGGTGTTATTTTACTATACCAATTTTTTTGAAATCCTTGTCTCTATGACCATTCTACTTTTCCTATTATAGGTATAACGGCACTCATTCTGAAAAGGTTGAGTCTTGCATTTTTTAGTTTAACCCTCACTGCACTGGTGTCCAAAGTGACAAACCTGGACTAGATTTGTTTCATGTTGAGGATAACATCTGTATCCCCACTAACCAGGAGCAGCTGCCTTGTTCTTCTCTTCCCAGAGAAATGGCAGGACATTCACATTGACTGTTTCGCACCTGCCTATTGGAGATCTTCTGATCAACAGGTCAGGCCAATGGGCTTCCTTATTCCTAGTTATAATCTGGTGAGCGACTCCAACCTGCTTAATTCCTTTAATGTGAATTTTCAGTAACTGGAAATATACACCTTTAGTTAACTTGTGGTTGAGCTACATAGCACAGGAAAAGTCCTTCGGCCCATCGTGTCCATGCCAGTCAAAACCAGCCATCTATCCTAATCCCAGTTTCCAGCACTTGGCCCATAGCCTTGTATGGCTTGGCATCGCAATTTTTAAAAAATTCATTCGTGAGACATGGGTGTCGCTGGTTGGCCATTTATTACCCATCCCTGTTGCCTTTGAGAAGGTGATGATGAGCTGCCTTCTTGAAACGCTGCAGTCCACGTGCTGTGGGTTGACCCACAATCTAAATACTTCTATGCCTCTGCTTCCACCACCCTTTCAGGCAATGAGTTCGAGACTCCCACTACCCTCTGAGTGAAAAAGTTTTTTCTCACATTCCCTCTAAATTTGCTGCCCTTTATGTCCCCTGGTCATTGAAGTCTCCATCAAGGGAAAAAGTGTCTTTCTGTCTATGCTCCTCATAAATGGTATTGGAATTGGCTTTATACTTCAATCTAATCCGATGCGTTGGCCCTAATCTTTGGAACACTCTAAATCCCCCACCTTGCTATCTCGTCCTACTTTCAGAAGCTTTTTCAAAACTGAGGTGTTGAGTATCTCTGCCTTCGTATAATTTGAAGATGAATAAGATTGAATCTAAAACATCATTCCTGTATTTACCATAATATACAATGTATGAATCGTGCCTCTATTTTTTTCAATTTAGAAATACTTTGAGATGCAAATCAAAGCAGAATCTACTGGAAGATGTGACTTATACTTTAGATTTTATAATGTATAACACACTCTTCAATCTATAGTTAAGCATTCAATCCATTGAGTCATCATTCGCACATTGAAATTTATAATCTAGCAGTAGAATTTATTATTTGTGTGGCATTTATAGATTTTTGTTTAGTCTTGTCCTATTTGATTTAATATCTTCCATTTGTGGTGAGGGTAGATTTTGCTGCAAATTGTCCAGTTTTCTGTTATTAGTTTTCCAAATCTACTCTGTACCAGAAGTACCTCAATAAAAATCCAGCTTCCCAGGAAATTCTTGTAAGATATGAAACCAGCAGCTTTAAGTGTTGTCAATACAAAGCAAAATAATTATAGTCAATGACACTGTCATCAAGTGAGATTTCAAATTATATTTTGTGTCAGTGTCACTTCTAATGGCTCCATGTAATTATAAGTATGGCATTCAGTCATTCCTGAATTTGGTTTGAATATGTACTGGAATATTGCTGAATTGTTTGATTCTGAAATTCAAAGCCTGATTTTCCACAATGCAGCCTCCAAATTTTGAGGTTACAACTCTATATCATACATCTTTTATATACACATTAGTCTGCCTCAGAATACTGTTACCGCACATCCCCAGAGACACAGAATAGATGTACCTCTTGCATTAGTTAACCTGAGGTCTGCTATTTCAGCGCATAACCTATTGTATAACCAGTGATGGGTTGATGCATTTTAATACTGGAGCATAGAATCTGGTGTTGCGTATTACATTGTGTTGGGCTGAATGTGCAACAATATACAACCTATTTTGTTAGGAATGCAGTCTTATGGTGCACAGAGAAAATACTGTTAAAACTCTAATTCTGGAAGCAATGTGCCCCTTATAAATTCTCATGTAATGGTTTGCTCAGTCAGTGATGGTGGGGGAGGGAGAGATGCTCTCATTTTAATTAGCAAAAGCATACAAGATGTTTCAGTGCCATTTAAACAGCTGCCTTCCTGCTCATGGTACATTAGTGAGCAGGACTGCTCCTTTCAAATCCATTTGCTAACGGGCAATAAGAAGAAGGAACTTGCATTCACATTGCACTTTTCACAACTTCGGAATGCCCAAAGCATTTCAGAGCCAAGTCCTTTTAAAGTGTGACAATGTAGGCAGAATAAACATTTATTATTCAGATTTTCCCATTATCTTACTCGGAATGGTATTTGGAATACAGGAATAGCAGTCTATATATTGGTTATCGGTCCATATATCCTGTAGGATCAGTCTGCTACTGAAGGCAGATTCTTTTAAAATAATTTTCCTTCAAATTTGTTTGGTTTCCCAGTGTAGCTGCTAACCAGATTCTTTGCTAATCGACACCCACTTTATTTCTTTTCAGACATCATTAGTGCAAACAAAAAAAAGTTTGTTTCAATCTGTCTCACTGATATTCAGAACTTAATATGTCTGAATCTATGTCCTATCATTCCCTGCATTGTAATGAGTTACTGTCCTGACTTGATTTACTTGCTGCGTGTCTACTTGCCAGAGTAAGGGCAGTATTAGAGAATAGGACATTTTTCTATTATACATAAGAGACATCAAATGATTGATGTTCATGTATAATGCCAATCCAAAGTTTAGCACTCCTGCTGTTAGATTATGCTCTTAGGAACATGGATCACTGAATCTGAAAAGGGGACCTGTAACTGGCTGAGATTATTCTGTATGTCCTGATGGCATCATGCAGACTTTGCTTAAATAATGCTAAATTATTAGAAATTATGTACTACTTCACCACAAACATTCCCTTTGTACCCAGGCTCACACCACATACACATTCATTGTACACAGACCCTAACCACACACACATTCATTGTACACAGACCCTAACCACACACACATTCATTGTACACAGACTCTAACCACACACACGCACTCATTGTACACAGACTCACACCACACACACGCACTCATTGTACACAGATGCACACCACACACACACGTACACAGACTCACACCATGCATGCACTTATTATCCACCGACTCTAATCACACACGCACTCATTGACCACAGATACACACCACACACATGTGAAGGGTTTAACATCAGAAGCATATATATGATGCTGATGAGTATGGATGTCTGTTGACATGACCAGCAAGTGAGAGGTCTGGAAGGAGGGGAAGCTCTGACCTGTTGTGAATGCCCAAATGTGTAAAAACTTGTTGTAAATAAAGAGTAATGGTTTTGAGAAACTACAGACTTAAGTAGCATACTTTGAGAGAAGGGACGATCCTAAAAACCTCTGTCTCAACCCCAAGCGCACAAGGGAACAATAAGCAGTCCCTTTTCACCCACAGACATGACATAAATAGAAAATGAAGCATTGTGAAAAACAGCATTGAGTTATTGGTGAAGGTCAGCTCTGGCTCAATTATTTGGTGTTTCACTTGAGTTAGAGGGTAGGGAGTTTATGTTCACTCCAGAGACCTGAGCCCATAATTGAAGCGAACACTCCAGTGCAACACTGAGGATGTACTGGATTGATTTGATTTGTTATTGTCACATGTATCAGTATACAGTAAAAAATACTGTTTCTTGCATGCTGTACAGACAAAGCATACCGTTCATAGAGAAGGAAAGGAGAGAGTGCAGAATGTAGTATTACAGTCATAGCTAGGGTGTAGAGAAAGATCAACTTAGTGCGAAATAGGTCCATTCAAAAGTCTGATGGCAGCAGGGAAGAAGCTGTTCTTGAGTCGGGGTGTGTGGGGTCCTTGATTATGCTGACTGCTTTTCCGAGGCAGCGGGAAGTGTAGACAGAGTCAGTGGATGGGAGGCTAGTTTGCATAATGGACTGGGCTTTGTTCACAACTCTTTGTCGTTTCTTGCTGTTTTGGGGGAGCAGGGCCATACCAAGCTGTGATACATCTGGAAAGGATGCTTTCTATGGTGTATCGGTAAAGGTTGGTGAGCATCGTAGTGGACACACCAAATTTCCTTAGTCTTCTGAGCAAGTAGAGGCGTTGGTGGGCTTTCTTAACTATAGTGTCGGTATGGGGGGACCAGGACAGGTTGTTGGTGATCTGGACATCTAAAAACTTGAAGCTCTCGACCATTTCTACTTCATCCCCATTGATGTAGACAGGGGCATGTTCTCCACAACGCTTCCTGAAGTCGATGGCTACCTCCTTCGTTTTGTTGACAATGAGAGAGAGATTATTGTTGTCCCACCAATTCACCAGATTCTCTATCTCATTCCTGTACTCCATCTCGTCATTGTTTGAGATCCGGCCCATTACGGTAGTGTCATCAGCAAACTTGAAAATCAAGTAAGAGGGGAATTTGGCCACCCAGTCATAGGTGTTTTAGGAGTATAGTAGGGGGGTGAGAACACAGCCTTGTGGGGCACCGGTGTTGAGAATGATCATGGAAGCCTGTCCTTACTGAATGCGGTCTGTGGGTTAGAAAGTTCAGGATCCAGTCGCAGAGGGAGGAGCGGAGCCCCAGGCCATGGAGTTTGGAGATGAGTTTTGTAGGAATAATGGTGTTGAAGGCTGAGCTGTAGTCAATAAATAGAAGTCTGACATAGTGTCTTTGTTATCTGGGTGTTCCAGGGTTGAGTGCAGAGCCAGGGACACGGCGTCTGCTGTGGACCTGTTGCAGCAGTAGGTGAACTGTAATGCATCCAGGCAAACTGGAAAGCAGGAATTGATTTGTGCCATGACTAACCTTTCGAAGCACTTCATAATGATGGATGTCAGAGCCACCATGGGTTGACCTTCGAGAAGGCTGCTCTGACATCTGCAATGGTGGCCTCAGATACAGGTTCATCTGAGGTTTCCGGAGTGGAGGACGTGCTCTCTCAGACCTCTTGCTCAAAATGGGTATAGAATGCATTGAGCTCATCGGGGAATGGTGCGTTGGTGCCGGCAATTGTACATGCCTTCTGCACTGTTAGACAAAGCTGCTCTCTCAGGTGGGCATTATAAGATGATGAGGGGGATAGATAGAGTGGACGTTCAGAGACTATTTCCTCTGGTGGATGTAGCTGTTACTAGGGGGGCATAACTCAAGTGGAACTTCCCTGAACAAATTCAGGGAAGTTCTCCTCGGTGTTCTTGCCAATATTTATCTCTCAACCCATATCATTAGAACAGATTACCTGGCTCTTTATCTTAGTGCTGTTTGTGGCAACTTGCTGTGAGCAATTGTCTGCTGTGTTTCCTACAACAGTGACTACACTTTGCAGTCTATAAAACAACCTGGGACATGCGGAGGTCCAATAAATGAAGTCTTTCTTTCATTAAACAGTACATTCAGACTGGTATCAATGAGACAGCCGCCTTGTCTGTCGCTAGAGTATTTCCCCCTGGAAGTCAGCCTGATTCACAAAATTGGCTTCCAGTCAAGTGAGGAGGAATCCATACGAAGCCACAAGCAGGCAGGTTAGATCCACAGCCCCCTGAGTCTTTTATTGAAAGCAGAATCAGAAAGTTTTCCAACACTGAAAGAGGCCCTTTGGCCCATCGTGTCAAATGTGCTGGAAAAGCTTAGCAGGTCTGGCGGCATCTGTGGTAAGAGAGACGGAATTAACATTTCAAATTGAATATGACTCTTCGCAACTTCTGTTCCTAAGAAGAGTCATATCCAACTTTATTTTAAATTCATTTTTTATGGGAGGATCATTGACAAGATTAATATTTGTTGCCCATTTCTAATTGCCCTTGAACTGAGTGGCTTACTGGTCCATTTCTGTGGACATTTTAGAGTCAACCACATTGCTGTGGATGTAGGCCAGACCAGGTAAGGACGGCAGATTTCCCTCCTTAAAGGACATTAGTGAACCAGGTGGGTTTTTATGATAATGATAGTTTCACGGGCCTGGAATTTTAGAATGATGGGGCTGTCCTTCCCACCATCCGAAGAGATGGCGAGGAACAGATCAGTGCTGACACTGCCTGCCTCATTGCATTTAATATCCCAACCAGCCTTAATTGGTTCGAGATGGGACTTTTCCCCGTGTCTGTTTGGATTTCCTCCAGGTGCTCCGGTTTCCTCCCACACGCCAAAGACGTGCTGGTTAGGCAGATTGGCCATGCTAAATTGTCCCTTAGTGTCCCAAGATGTGTAGGTTAGATGGATTAGCCATGGGAAATATGTGAGGTCACAGGGACAGAGCAGGATGGTGAGCCTGCATAAGATACTTTTCGGAGAGTCACTGCGGACCTGATGGGCCAAATGGCCTCCTTCTGCACTGTAGGGATTCTGTGATTCTGCCCCACTCAGGAGGATCTCCTCCCTCAGAGCTGCTGCCACTCAAATACCTGCAGTTGCCAGAAGCTGTGATGAACAGGACTGGAACTGTAATCAGTCCCCAGAGCTTAAGTCCTGACATTCCAGGCATATGTAAGTTTTGGGGGGGTCTCAGGGAAGGTAGGGTAAGGGGGTTTGACAGAGGGGGAATTGGGATGTTGTGGCGAGGGTGGGGGGTAAAAATGAAGACTGGATGAGAAATGACCTTTAAGTGGTCAACAATTGGCCACTTAAGGGCTTAATTTTGCGCAAAGGCGTGCCAGCCTTGGCTTCACTTGCCCCAAGGTGAAATTGGAGAGTAGTTGGTGGGGTGGGGGGGGCGGGGGGGAGGGAGGCCATCTGAGGAATTTTGTGCCCACCCACCCCTTCCTCTCCCAACCTACAAACCGGCTGGTAGGGGAGTGTTAAAATTCTGCCCATGGTCACTCCTCTTACTGAGAGCAGCTTTTAATTCCAGAATTATTAATTGAATTTAAATTCCATAGCTGCCATGGTGGGATTTGATCTCATGTTCCAAGAGCATCAGCCAAGGCCTCTGGGCTGCTAGGTCCAGTGACTTTACCACAATGTCACCATCTCCCACCCAAATAAAAATATCTCTTGTTTCTTTCACCATAGATGCTGCCAGACCTGCTGAGTTTTTGTGGCACTTTGTTTTCTTAATTTAAGATTTCCAGCATCTGCAGTATTTTGCTTTTATTCCTGTGTGTCTTTTTATGGGGAGTGGAGAGGTGAGCATTCCTGTTCCTCTTGGCCAACAGGTAGTGTGGTAAAGACATTTATCTTCTCTCCAAAGCTGTCCTTCCTTCAGTTCAGGTGGCAGGTTTCCCTGGCTGGCCAGAGTTAAACCTGCAAACTAGCCTAAGTAAGGAGCTGCCAGCCTCATTAAAACATCTAATTGTCAGCCCACTTCCTGGAAGTGCATTTGCTGCTTGCCTCTTATCCTGCCTCAGTTAAACCCCAAAGTGGCTGCTTTGACGTCAGGTTTCAGGTTTTTAAATTTTTAAGATCTGCCACCTGTTTTTGGGTGCTACAATACATGTCTAATGTTTGTTAATATCTTTTTAATTTGGTGAAATTCAATGAGTCCGTTAGTCCGTCACTGGGCCATCTGGGGAAGACTTGGCGATCTTCAGCAGCTTAGTAATGAAACAGTTTTGCACCTTCCTTAATGATGATTCATAGACTGCAGCTCCATGGTTCTATAGGGTGTCTCTTTAGTTGTGCCCACAAAATTCTTACAATTATCCTGTCGGGCCACAGTGAGTAGCAGGTGCCAAAACAATTTGGCCAGAATTCAAGCTCCACCACTTTCCTGGACAGTTGAAGGTTGAGAAGGAACTCCTGTTAGTTAAATGTCTAGGTGCCAGAAGTATAATTTGTGTAGATGTCGAGGGGGAAATGAATTTTTGATTTGCAGTGATAACTGTTAAGGATAACATGGATTTATTGTAAGCACTAAAAACCTGAACCAAAGGAAGACCGTCTGCCCTCAGTTTGATCCACTTTCTACGTGAAGTCCTTCAAACATTTCTTGGTAAGAAGTCTCACAGCACCAGGCTAAAGTCCAACAGGGTTTATTTGGAATCATGAGCTTTCGGAGTGCTGCCCCTTCATCAGATGAGTGATGGACTTTAACCTCAGTTGGACTTTAATCTGGTGGTGTGAGACTTCTTACAGTGCCCACCCCAGTCCAACGCCGGCATCTCCATGTCACGGCAAACATTTTCTTAGCAGAACATTGCCTAAGCAGTGTAGGAAAGCTATGTTCATTTCTAAACAGTAACAGGCCCCAGAGCCCAAGACATTATTTACATCTCTCTATCTGCTTTTCTCTGTCTTCTGCATGTAGGTGGATTGCATAGTAATTGGTGCGCAATATTAGTTTGATTGTATGATGACTGTTTTTGGTACAGTGAATGCAAGGAAAGTATAGCAGAAAAAATGTCAATCATTGCCTCAAAGTTACTAACCTGAAATGAGAGTGGGATAATTCCGTCCTTTCATTTGAAAATTAAGTTTGTTGCGGTGACTCTGTGGGTGATTCACATTGATTTGATTTGATTTATTATCGTCACATGTATTAACATACAGTGAAAAGTATTGTTTCTTGCATGCTATACAGACAAAACATACCTTTCATAGAGAAGGAAATGAGAGAGTGCAGAATGTAGTGTTACAATTATAGCTAGGGTGTAGAGAAAGATCAACTTAATGCAAGGTAAGTCCATTCTGACAGCAGCAGGGAAGAAGCTGTTCTTGAGTCGGTTGGTACGTGACCTCAGACTTCTGTATCTTTTTCCCGATGGAAGAAGGTGGAAGAGAGAATGTCTGGGGTGCGTGGGGTTCTTAATTATGCTGGCTGCTTTTCCGAGGCAGCAGGAAGTGTAGACAGTCAATGGATGGGAGGCTGGTTTGCGTGATGGATTGGGCTCCATTCACGACCTTCTATAGTTCCTTGCGGTCTTGGGCAGAGCAGGAGCCATACCAAGCTGTGATACAACCAGAAAGAGTGCTTCCTATGGGGCATCTGTAAAAGTTGGTGAGAGTCGTAGCTGACATGCCAAATTTCCTTAGTCTTCTGAGAAAGTAGAGGCGTTGGTGGGCTTTCTTAACTGTAGTGTCAGCATGGAGGGACCAGGACAGGTTGTTGGTGATCTGGACACCTAAAAACTTGAAGCTTTCCACCCTTTCTACTTCAACCCCGTTGATTTGGACAACCTCCTTTACGCTTCCTGAAGTCGATGACAATCTCCTTCATTTTGTTCACATTGAGGGAGAGATTATTGTTGCCGTACCAGTTCACCAGATTCTCTATCTCATTCCTGTACTCCGTCTCGTCATTATTTGAGATCCGACCCACTACAGTGTCGTCGTCAGCAAACTTGAAAATTGAATTGGAGGGGAATTTGGCCACCCAGTCATAGGTGTATAAGGAGTATAGTAGGGAGCTGAGAACACAGCCTTGTGGGACACCGGTGTTGAGGATGATCGTGGAGGAGGTGTTGAGGATGATCGTGGAGGAGGTGTTGTTGCCTATCCTTGCTGATTGTGGTCTGCGAGTTAGAAAGTTCAGGATCCAGTCGCAGAGGGAGGTGCCGAGGCCCAGGCCACAGAGTTTGGAGAGGAGTTTCGTGGGAATAATGGTGTTGAAGGCTGAGCTGTGGCCAATGGTGAAGTGGGGTTAGTGAAATTGTGGGGAAACTATAACCTTCTTTGTATTTGATGTTTTACTCTGTTTTATTCTGCAGTGAATTGAAAGCAAGAAACAATGTCACCTCTCAAAAGCAGTTAGTGCTTCCCATGGAGCACCTCCTACTGCCCCGTGACAAGACCTTCGCTCTGCTTTATCTTCAATTTTGAGTCTGCATTTACACTTATTTCTTTAGTTTATTCAAGTCTGAATTATAAGAGTCATACAAAGATCTACACCTTCATATACTCTATTGCTAAAGTCATTTATAAAAAGGTTTGTTCTTCCAGTCTTAAAGTGGAGCTTTCTTTGCTGTAAATGGACAGAAGTACCTTAATCATCCTCAGAAAACTTAATGTCTCTTTGAATTTCAGAATTATGGTTTTAGGTGATCACAGTAGAAATGACAAGTCACGGTTAAAAAAAATAATGAATATATGTAAGCTTAGCCGTGAGCAAAATGTGTAATGTAAGGGTATTCTAACCAGGTCTGCTATGAATGTTCTATTACCCAGTTTGTATACCATGTTTAAGAATTCTGTGAATTATTGTATTTTGTAGCATGCTTACATGTATTGTTGATCCAGACACACAGTTGATATATTTTATTCAGTGAAATGATTATATCCTTTTTGTTGACTGAGGTGAGATTGATTTTTCTTTTCATAACTCAGAATCTATATAATAATTTCATATTTCTCTCTCTTTTCCAAATTTACTTTCTTCAGTGATACCGATTTTTGGCATATTTTAATATTTTAGAGGCATTAAGTGTGAGGAATCATTTGATGGTATTTTCCCTATTCTTTCATTGACTTCGTGAAGAAACCTGAGAATTCTCTGAGGGGTCATTTAGACTCAATGTTAATTCTGTTTCTCTCTCCACAGATGCTGCCAGACCTGCTGAGTTTATCCAGCATTTTCTGGTTTTGTTTCATATTTCCTGCATCTGCAGCATTTTGCTTTTACTTGAGATTTAGAAATGTCAGTTTGCTTCTTAATCTTGACAATAAAGGTGCCACATAAAAGGTTACCACACAATATAAGAGGTTATGGTGTTACAAGTGATGCATTCGCATGGATAGAAGACTAGCTAACTATCAGGGAATAGAGAATCAGAATAAATGGGCTATTTTTCGGGATGGCAAACTATAACAAATGGAATATCAGAGGTATCAATGCTGAGACCTCAACTATTTTCAATTTATGGTAATGACTTGGAAGAAGGGACTGACCTTATTAGCCAAATTTGCTGACGATATGAAGGTAGGTAGGAAAGAAGTTGTGAGGAGAATACAAAGAGATGTCAATAGATTGAGGGGCAAAAAATTGGCAACTGAAGTATAATGTGAGAAAACACTTTAGCAGGAAGAATGGAAAGGCAAAATATTATTTACCTGGAGAGAGACTTAAGAATGCTGTGGTACAGAGGGACCAGGGGGTCCTTGTAAATGAATTAATAAAGTAAAAAATGCAGGTACAACAAGTAATTAGAATGACAGCTTCAGTGTTGGCCTTTATTGCAAGGGAAGTGGAGTATTTAACTGGACAGGTCATTGGTGAGACCTCACCTAGAGTACTGTGTACAGTTATGGTCTCCTTACTGAAGGAGGGACATTCTTGCAATGGAACCAGTTCAGAGAAGATTCACTCACCTGATTCTTGGGATAAGCTGTTTGCCTAATGATATAAGGTTGAAAAATTGTGCCTATACTCATTGAAGTTTAAAGGAATGAGAGGTGATCTTATTGAAACAAATAACATTGTGAGGCAGTTTGACAGGGTAGATGCTGGGAAGCTGTTTCTTCTCATGGGGGAATAAGAACTAAAGGGCACTGTTTCAAAATAAGGGGATCTCCCATTTAGGTTTAAGTTTATTTATTAGTAGGTTTACATTAACACTGCAATGAAGTTTCTGTGAAAATCCCCTCCCCGAGGGCTTTAATGAGGAGATGAGAATTCCTTCTCTGAAGGTCACTTGTGTTTGGCAGGCAGCCCCATCACCAGTGAGCAGTGGAGGCTGGGTCATTGAATATATTCAAGACAGTGTTTGACAGATTTGTAGTTGAAAAGGCTGTCATGGTTATGGGAAACAGGCAGGAGGAATGTGTAGTTGAGGCCACAATCAGATCAGCCATGATCTTATTGAATGGTAAAGCAGCCCCAAGGGGCCCAATGGCCTACTCCTGCTATTATTCCTCATGTTAATGCAAGGCAAAGTTGTCCAAGGTAACTGCGAATCACATATAACTCCTTTGGAAGAGTTTTGTATTCAGAAATATAATGAATTTAAAATTGCATTATTTAATCTGTCGAACAGTAGCATTACGAAAAGCAAGCATTACATGGCAGCAATCTAGGTCTGGAAAGTTCTATTATGAATTATTAAATACCTCCACTAAAAGAGTGAAGTGCACAATTTTGGTTGGTTTGCAGATATTAATACATAATTAATAATTCCAGACAAAGGTAAGGAATGACATAGCTGAAGAAAGAAACTTTAAAATTGACTGAACCTTTTAAATACTTAATGGTGTTTGAAAGGAAGGAAGTGGAGTTGTGAATGTCACACGGTAGAATGTAGACACACGTTCACAGGCTGCTGACTGCAGTAGATGTATAAATGATGCACTGTTTCCCAGTTAGAAGTGGTCAGTGTGTGCACCTTATTCAGTGTTCGAACCTTCATTATCTTTCTCCTTCCTGAAATAAAAGGGATATTGTTTCCAGTTGGTTATTAATCTAATAGTAAAGATGGTATACTTAATGAATTCCTGCAGGAAAAAAATAGACGTGCAGAAGATCAGTCGGCATCAAAAAGGAAAGAGCAACATAGAAATAATAGGTCCATCTATTCCACCTTTCTCCTATTCCAATGATGTGTTTTCCCCAAGAGCGCATACCTGAAAGAAATTTGTGATTTTCCTTTACAATTTGTTCCAAAAGCCATTCAACGTGCCAACATAGTACTGTTTTGTTGATTTCTACTTCAATCTTTTATCTCTTCACCTTAAAATCAACCTCACAATCTGCCATCTTCTGTCAGAATCGGTAACCCGAACTGATCTGTCTCCCTGAATCTGTACGTGCCCTCTAGACAGAAATGGGAGACTGTATAATAGGGGACAAAGAAGTGGCTGAACAACTGAATACATACTTTAGTTCTATCTTCACAAAAGAGGACACAAATCAGATGCGAGAAATGTTGGCAAATGTAAGATTTAGTGAGAGGGAAGAACTGAGGGAGATCATTATTAGTAGAGAAATGGTGCTGGGAAAATTGATGGGGCTGAAGGCGGATAAATCCCCAGGGCCTGATAATCTACATCCCAGAGTACTTAAGGAAATGGCTCTAGAAATAGTGGATACATTGGCAGTCATCTTCCAGGATTCTATAAACTCTGGAACAGTACTGCAGATTGGAGGGTAGCTAATGTCACTCCAGTCTTCAAAAAGGCAGGTAGAGAAAACGGAATTATAGACCAGTAAGCTTAACATCGGTAGCTTACTGATGTAAGCTACTGATTACAGCAGTCAAGGACTTTATAGCAGAGCATTTAGAAAGCAGTGGCAGGATCAGACAGAGTCAGCATGGATTTATGAAGGGGAAATCCTGCTTGACAAATCTGTTGGAATTCTTTGAAGATGTAACTAGTAGAGTTGACAAGGGGGCGTCAGTCGATTGTGGTATATTTGGACTTCTAAAAAGCGTTTGACAAAGTCCCGCACAAGAGATTATCGTGCAAGATTAAAGTGCATGTTATTGGGGTAAGTGTATTGAGATGGATAGAAAACTGGTTGGCGAGAGAAAACAAATCATAGAAATTAATGGGTGGTTTTTAATTTGGTAGGCAGTAACAAGTGGGATGCCATAGGGATTGATGCTGGGACCCCAGCTATTCACGATACATATTAATGATTTGGATGAGGGAACAAAATGTAACATCTCAAAGTTTGCAAAGGATACCAAGGTGGGAGAGTGAACTGTGACAAGGATGCAGTGATCCTTCAGAATGATCTGGACAGGTTGGGTGAGTGGGCAAATCAATGGCAGATGCAGTATAATTTGGATAAATGTGAGGTTACTCACTTTGGAAGCAAAAATAATAAGGCAGATTATTACCTGAATGGCTTTAAATTGGGAGAGGGGTGTGTACAACGAGACCTGGGTGCCCTTGTGCACCAGTCACTGAAGGTAAGCATGCAGGTACAGCAGGCGGTAAAGAAGGCAAATGGTATGTTGGCCTTCATTGCGAGAGGTATTGAGTACAGGAGAAGGGATGTATTGTTGCAATTATGCAGGGCCTTGGTGAGGCCACACCTAGAGTAATGTGTGCAGTTTTGGTCTCCTTTTCTGAGGAAGGATGTTCTTGCTCTCGAGGGAGTGCAGCAAAGGTTTACCAGGCTGATTCCGGGGATGGCGGGACTGATGTATGAGGAGAGATTGACTAGCTTAGGATTGTTTTCGCTGGAGTTCAGACGAATGAGGGGGACTTATGTAGACTCATAGAGACTTATAAAATTCTAACAGGATGAGACAGGGTAGATGCAGAGAGGATGTTCCCGATGTTGGGGGAATCAGGACAGAGGTGAGGAGACATTTCTTCACCCAAAGAGTGGTGAGGCTGTGGAATTCATTACCACAGGAAGTAGTTGATGCCAAAATATTGAATGTATTCAAGAGGCGGCTGAATATAGCACTTGGGGTGAATGGGATCAAAGGTTATGGGGAAAAAGCAGGATTAGGTATTGAGATGGACGATCAGCTATGATTGTAATGAATGGCGGAGCAGGCTCGAAGAGCCAAATGGCCTCCTCCTGTTCCTATCTTCTACCTATCATTGCCACTTCTTTCGAAAAGGTAGTCCAAATATTTGAATACATTTTATTCTCCAGCTCAATTGGCATCTTAGTAACTCTTCTCTGACCTTTTTTCCATTTTGATTCCATCCTTTCTGTGTCATGAATGTCAAAATTATGCACATTGCTCCAAATCAGCCCGCCGATACTCGGCCCTCAACTGCAGCTGTATAAGACTTTGGTTAGGCTGCATTTGGAATATTGTGTACAATTCTAGTCGCCACGCTACCAGAAGGATGTTGATGCATTGGAAAGGATGCAGAAGATATTTACCACAATGTTGCTTGGTTTGGAGGATATGGACTATGAAGAAAGGTTGAGCAAACTTGGATTGTTTTCATTGGAACATCGGAAGATGAGGGGGTCCTGATAGAGGTTTACAAGATTTCGACAGGCTTGGATAGAGTGGATAATCAGAATCTTTTTCCCAGGGTCGAAGGGTCAGTTACTCGGGCATAGGTTGAGAGTGAGGGGGAAAGTTTAAAAGAGATGAAAGGGGCAGGGTTTTCACAGACTGGGTGGTGAGTGCCTGGAATGCGCTGCAGGAAGAGATGGTGAAAGCAGGGGCATTGTTCAAGAAACATCTGGATAGAAACATGAATAGGCAGGGAATAGAGGGAAATGGACCACGTAGAGGCATTGTAGAGGCACGTAGATTGGAGAGGCATCTGTGTCAGCACAGACTTGGTGGGCCCAAGGGTGTGTTCCTGTGCTGTTCTGTTGTTCTCAGCCTGACCGACACTCTGATAGAAACTTCAGAGCACTGAAGGAGGCCACACAGCTTATTTTGTTCCTAATATTAAAATAAAATACTGCCATATGCTGTAATTCTGAAATAAAAACAGAATTGCTGGAGAAAGGTGAGAAGGTCAGGCAGCGTCTATGGAGAGAAACAGAGGTAACGCTTCAGGTTAATGACCTGATACTGCTGTCAGACCGGGTCCCCTGTTTATCTCTTTTTTTCATTAAGCCATTGCGTTTCTCATTCTCTTGGTTTCTGCTTTGATGCTGCCTCTTGCAGTATTAATCCCAGCCTATCCACAAGGTCTGACTCCTATCTGGCCCAGGTGTTATATTTACTTGGACCCTGTTTAACTATCCAATTACTATCACAGTCGCTTCATCCCTCACGGTGTGTTTACATCTGCTCCATTCATAGGAGCAGGAGTAGGCCATTCAGCCCTTTCAGCCTGTTCTGCCATTTAATGAGATCATGGCTGATCTGTGGCCTAACTCTATACCTGCGTTTGGCCTGTATTCCATTCCGTCCTTTTTGCTGCACATATTGAAGTAAAGAACTGCGTTAACTTTCCTGCTGTGTCTAACCTCAGTTTCTGAAGCCAATGTTTTCTTGTGGATTTACTTCCTGGTGTTTATTTCTTTATCGATTGTAATTTACACTTGCTGTGCTCTGCTAATGTTTTTTCCACTCTCTGAGTCTCTCCATATACTGATCAGTTCACCATGTGAAACATCTATACTGTAAGATGCTGACTCATTTACTATAAGACTTTGAGACTGTTTGGATGTTTGTTTCAGATTTCCATGATGTTTTGTATTCATAATTTGCATTGCTGGTGTGTTACTACAGCTCGCTGTGCTGAGTTACAGATGCAGTTCACCGAAGCTGTCAAAACCACAGCAGGACAAAAGGAGCTGATCATAAAGCTGGAACAGGATCTCAGCACCATCCAATCAATGTCGTCCCTTCAACGCCCCGACACTGAGGTACAAGTCCTTCTTCCGTGTATGCAGACAGTTCACGCAGTGGTATCCAGGATACTGATAACATCACAAATTACACGGAGTGATCATCTCCAACAAAGAACCTGACCATCACCTCTTAACGTTCAACTGCATTATCATCACTGAATCTTATGCACCAAAATTCTGGAGGCCACCGTCACCCAGATACTTAACTGGACCAGCCATGGTTACAAGGGCAGGCCAGAAGCTGAGTATTCTAAAGCTTGTAACTCACACCCAGATTCCTCAAACCCTTCCCACCATCTAAAAGGCATAAATCAGGAGTGTGATTGTCTGCTTGTCTGGATGTGTGCAGCCCCAATAACACTCCAGAAGCTCGATGCTATTTGAGAAAGAGTGCTCAGTTAATGTGCCATCCACCCCTTCACTCACTCCAGCACCCCACACACCAGCTACAATATGTACCATTTACAATATGCACTGCAGCAACTTGCCTCGGCTTCTTCAACACACCATCCAAAACCAGGAACTCTGTTGGCTAGAACAGTGGTTCTCAAGTGTGGCCCATGGACCACTGGTGGTCTGCAAGGGGGAGCAGGTGGAGTCCATTCAGCCCTTCAAGCCTGCTCTACCATTCATTATGATCATGGCTGCTCATAAAACTCAATATCCTGATCCTGCTCCCCCCCCCATATTCTTTGATCCCTTTACCCCAAGGGCTATATCTAACTCCTTCTGGAAAACATACTGCTTTCTGTGGTAGCAAATTCCACTGATTTACCTCTCTCTGGGTGAAGAAATTTCTCCTCATCTCAGCCCTGTATCCTTAGATTATGTGACCCCCTAACTCTGGACGGTCCCACCATCGAGAACATCAACTCTACTAGTTACCTCCTTGAAGACTTCCTGTAGATTTGTCTGGCATGATTTATCTTTCGTAAATCCATGCTGCCTCTGTTCGATTCTACCACTGTTTACCAAGTGCTCTGCTTTTGATAATGGACTCTAAAATTTTCCCCACTATCGATGTAAGGCTGACTGGTCTATAATTCCATTTCCTCCTTCCCTTTTTAAATAGTGGGGTTACATTAGCTACCCTCCAATCTATAGGAACTGTTCCAGAGTCAATAGAATACAAAGAACAGTACAGCACAGGAACAGGCCCTTCGGCCCACCAAGTCTGAGCTGACACAGATGCTTCTCTAATCTAATATTTTCTTGATTCTACATGGTCCATATCCCTCTATTCATGTAACTATCCAGATGCCTCTCGGATGTTGTTATAGAATCTGCTTCCACCACCTCTTCCAGCAGCGCGTTCCAGGCATTCACCACCCTTTGCGTGAAAAACTTGCCCCTTGCATCTCTTTTAAACTTTCCCTCTCTCACTCTCAACCTATGCCCCTGAGTAATTGACCTTTCAACCCTGGGAAAAAGACTATCCACTCTATCCAAGTCTGTCATAATCTTGTAAACCTCTATCAGGTCCCCCCTTACCCCCCCGACACTCCAATGAAAACAATCCAAGTTTGTTCAACCTTTCTTCATAGTCCAGATACTCCAAACCACACAACATCCTGGTAAGTATCTTTTGCACTCTTTCCAATGCATCAACATCCTCCTGGTAGTGTGGTGAGCAGAATTGTACACAATACTCCAAATGCGGCCTAACCAAAATCTTATACAGCTGCAACGTGATTTTCCAATTCCTATACTCAACGCCCCAACCAATGAAGGCCAGTATGCCATACACCTTCTTGGCCACCTCGTCCACCTGAGTTGCCACCTTCAGGAAACTGTAGATCTGCACGACTAGATCCCTCTGTATGCTAATATTTCTAAGGGCTCTACCATTTACTGTACACTTTCCTTCTGTAGTCGACCTTCCAAATCGCATCACCTCACATTTGTCCGGGTTAAATTCCATCTTTCAGCCCAGGTCTCCAGCTGATCTATACCCTGCTGTATCCTCTGACAATCCTCACGATCCGCTACTCCCCCAATTTTTGTATCATCTGCAAATTTACTAATCAAGCCACCTACATTTTCCTCCAAATCATTTACAAACAACAGAGGCCCCAGCACTGATCCTTGTGGAGCACCGCTTGTCATAGACCTCCAGTTAGCTACTCTCTGAATTCTATGCCCAATAAGAGTTTTAACAACACCAGGTTAAAGTCCAACAGGTTTATTTGGTAGCAAATGCCATTTGCTACCAAATAAACCTGTTGGACTTTAACCTGGTGTTGTTAAAACTCTTACTGTGTTTACCCCAGTCCAACGCCGGCATCTCCACTTCTATGCCCAAGCCAGTTTCGTATTCATTTTACCAGCTCACCTCACATCCCATATAACTTCACCTTCTGTATCAGCCTGCCATGAGGAACCTTGTTGAAGGCTTTACTAAAGCCCTTGTATACAACATCCACTGCCCTGCCCTGGTCAATTTTTCTTGTCACTTCCTCAAAGAACTCAACCAAGTTTGACACGACCTCCCCTTCACAAAACCATGCTTCCTATCGCTAATAAGCCTATTCTCTTCTACATCCTGTCCCTACGAATCTTCAATAATTTCCCCACCACTGATGTAAGGCTGACAGGCCTGTAATTCCCCGGATTGTCTCTTTTGCCCTCCTTAAACAGAGGAACAATGTTAGCTACTCTCCAATCCTCTGGTACCTCACCGGTGGCTAAAGAGGATACAAAGATTTTGCCCAGGGCCTCAGCAATTTCTTCCCTCGCCTCTCTCAGTATTCTGGGATAGTCTGTATCTGACCCTGGGGACTTGTCCACGTTAATGTTTTTCAGAACCTCCAAAGCTCCCCCCTTTTTACCTCAACATGTCCAATAATGTCAACAACTTCCTTTCCACACTCACCATCCACCACATCCTTTCCCTTTGTGAATACTGATGCAAAGTACTCATTACGGACCTCATCTGGCTCCACACACAAATTCCCTCCTCTGTTCTTGAGTGGACCTACCCTTTCCTTAGCTACCCTCATCCTCCTTATGTACACTTGGAAGGTGGCCACCAATGCATCCACTATTCCTAGGGCCACTCCCTTAAGTACTCTGGGATGTAGATTATCAGGCCCTGGGGGTTTATCAGCCTTCAATCCCATCGATTTCCCCATTTCTCTACTAACACTGATTTCCTTCAGTTCCTCCCTCTCACAAAACCCTGTATTCCCCAACATCTTTGATATGTTTATCATCAGATGGAATCAAAGTATGTATTCAGTTGGTCAGCCATTTCTTTGTTCCCCATTATAAATTCCCCATCGACTCTGTCTACACTTCCCGCTGCCTCGGCAAAGCAGCCAGCATAATTAAGGACCCCACGCAACCCGGACATTCTCTCTTCCACCTGGAAAAAGATACAGAAGTCTGAGGTCACGTACCAACCGACGCAAGAACAGCTTCTTCCCTGCTGCTGTCAGACTCTTGAATGGACCGACCTTGCATTAAGTTGATCTTTCTCTACATCCTAGCTATGACTATAACACTACATTCTGCACTCTCTCCTTGCCTTTGAATGGTATGCTTTGCCTGTATAGCGCACAAGAAACGATACTTTTCACTACATACCAATACATGTGACAATAATAAATCAAATAATTTGTCTTCACCAATCTTTTTCTCTTCACACATCTATAGAAACCTTTACAGTCAGTTTTTATGTTCCCACAAGCTTACTCCCATACTCTATTTTCCCCTTCTTAATCAATCCCCTTGTCTTCCTTTGCTGGATTCTAAACTGTTCCCAATCCTCAGGTTTCTGGCCAATTTGTCTGCCTCTTGGATCTAATGCTATCTGTAATTTCACTTGTAAGCCATGACTTGATCATCTTTTCTATTTTATTATTGACCCAGACAGGAATGAACAATTATTTTTATTTTTTATTTCATAGAAACCCTACAGTACAGAAAGAGGCCATTCGGCCCATCGGGTCTGCACCGACCACAATCCCACCCAGGCCCTACCCCCATATCCCTACATATTTTACCCACTAATCCCTCTAATCTACGCATCCCAGGACACTAAGGGGCAATTTTAGCATGGCCAATCAACCTAACCCGCACATCTTTGGACTGTGGGAGGAAACCGGAGCACCCGGAGGAAACCCACGCAGACACGAGGAGAATGTGCAAACTCCACACAGACAGTGACCCAAGCCGGGAATCGAACCCAGGTCCCTGGAGCTGTGAAGCAGCAGTGCTAACCACTGTGCTACCGTGCCGCCGTTCATTGTTGCAGTTCACCCATGCGCTCTTTGAATGTTTGCCGTTGCCTATCCAGGAATGAAACCAGATAACGCTTCATTGGCATCTCATCAAAAGCAGTATCATTCGTCCCATTAACTCTGATTGCTGTTCTGTTGTGGGAAGTGAAAGCTGACAGGATAGAATTGGTCGGTGGCCCATGGCATCTCATGCCCTGTCTGTGAGAACCACTGACCCAGAAGAATAAGCATCATTGCCACAGCCAGCATTTCATGCCAATCCCTTATTGCTTTTAAAAAGGTGGCGCTGAACCACCACATTAAATCACTTCAGTCCATCTGATGTAGGTACACCCACAGTGCTGTTAAAGAGGGAGTTCCAAGATTTGACCCAGCAGCAATAAAGGAACAACAATACAATTCCAAGTCAGAAATGTCTGTGCCTTGGAGAACCTGGAGGTGGTGCTGTTCTCATTCCTCTGCTGCCATTGTTCTTCTTAATGGTAGCGGTCACATGTTTTGGCAGATGCTGTCCAAAAGAGCTTGGCGAGTTGCTGCAGTGTATCTTGTAGATGATGCACACTGCAACCACTGTGCGCCAATGATGGAGGGCTGGCACAGTGGTTGGCACTGGTGCCTCACAATGCCAGGGTCCCAGGTTTGATTCTCAGCTTGGGTCACTGTCTGTGTGGGGTTTGCACGTTCTCTCTGTGTCTGCATGGCTTTCCTCCCACACTCCAAAGATGTGCGAGTTGGGTGGATTTGCAATTGTAAATTGCCCCTTAGTGTCAGGGGGACTAACTTAGGGTAAGTGCATGGGGTTATGGGGATAGGTCCTGGATGGGATTGTGGTTGGTGCAGACCCGATGGGCCGAATGGCCTCCTCCTGCACTGTATGGATTCTAGGATTTATGATTCTATGATAGCCTTACTGATGATCTTCCGTCACCTTGCTGATGACCTTCTGTCGCCTTGCTGATGATCCTCCATCACCATGCCGATGAGCGAGAGTAGACTGATGGGCAATTATTTAACAAATTAGATTTGTCCTGCTTTTTGTTGGGAGGACATACCTGGACAATTTTTCACTTTGTCAGTTAGATGTCAGTGTTGCAGCTGTACTGGAACAACTTGGCTAAGGGCGCAGAGTTCTGGGGAATAGGCCTTCAGCACTGCATCCTGGACGTTATTAGGGCTCATAACCTTTCCCATGTCAGGTGCATTCAGCCATTTCATGATACCGCATGGAATGATTGAACTTGGCGGAAGACTTTTTGTTATTTATAGAGGAATAGGGAACAAAAACAAGGAAATCATGCAGGATCTTTATAAATCAAACGTTGGGTCTCAGTTCAAATATTGTGTTTAATTCTGGGCACCACACTTCAGAAAGGTTTAGGATAAGCACTGAAAAGATTTACTAGAGTGGTGTAAGGGACGAGGAACTAGAGAGACAGGAGGAACTGTGGTTTCTGTCCTTGGAACAGAGAACGGGAGATTTTGTAGAGGTGTTCAAATCATTTGACGAAAACATCTGAAAGCACAGCATTAATTCTTGCATGTACGCTGAGAACATGCAGCTCGACCTCACTGTCACCTCTCCAAAGTTACTAAATTGTCACTCTGCTTGTCTGACTTTCAGCATTGGATAAGCATAAATTTCCTCCAATTTAAGATTGGAAAGACCAACGTCATTGTCTTTGGTCCCAGGCACAAAGTCCATTCCCTGGCTGCCAACTCCATCCCACAATCTCAGTATCATATTTGACCCTGAGATGAGATTCTGACCACACATTCACACCGTTACTAACACCACCTATTTCAACCTCCATAGCATTGCATACTCTACCACTACATCAGCGCATCTGCCGCTGAAACCCTCTTCCATGCCTTTGTTATCTCAAGACTTGACTATTCTAATGGACTCCTGACCAGCCTGCCACTTGAAACCTGACGCCATCCAAAGCTGAGCTGCTTGTGGCCTAACTCACACCATTCAACCATTGCGGGGTCCTCACTGACCTACACTACCAGTTAAACAAAGTCTCGATTTTAAAATTCTCATCCTTGTTTTCCATTTACTTCGTGGTCTCAGCCTCTCTGTCTCTGTAATCTCTTCCAATCTCACAACCCTCATATCTGTACTCATCTATTCTGGTCTCTTGAACGTGACCAATTTTAATTACTCCACCATTGGTGGCCATATGTAAAGCTGTCAAAATCTGCAATTCCCTCCCTGAACCTCTCCATCACTCAACCTTTCTCCTCTCCATTAAAATGCCCCTTAAAACCTACATCTTTGATCAAGCTTTTGGTCATCTCCTGTAATTGGCCCAGAATTGAGTTTTGATTTCTGACACCCCTGTGAAGTGCCCTGAGAGGTTTTATGATACGAGATACAAATTGTTGTTTTGATGGTGTGAATAAAGAGAGAATATTTCCAATGGGAGAAAGTGCAATAACCAGGAAACACAGATTGGAATAAGAGCAATATGAGCAATGTATTTTTTACACAGGAAGTGATTGTGATCTGGAATGCATTGGTCAGAAGGATGCTGGAAGCAGATTCATGAGTAACATTCGAAGGAGACTTGGATAAATACTTGAAAGGAAAACCATTTGCAGGGTTATGTGAAAGAGCAGGGAAGTGAGAATAATTAGATAGCTATACCAAAGAGCTGATATTGACTCGAGGAATCAAATGGTTTATATAAAAAATTCATGTACGGGATGTGGGTGCCGCTGGCTGGGCCAGCATTTATTACCCATCCCTAATTGCCCTTGAAAAGGTAGCGGTGAGCTGCCTTCTTGAACTGCTGCAGTCAGCGTGGTGTAGATACGCCCACAGTGCTGTTAGGGAGGGTGTTCCAGGATTCTGACCCAATGACAGTAAAGGAACGGCAGGCGATATATTTCCAAGTCAGGATGGTGAGTGACTTGCAAGTGGTGGTGTTCCCAGGTATCTGCTGCTACATCAACCTATGGTTCTAATGAGAGGAAATTTCATTGTGGGACCTTGTATCTTTGAATGTTGTAAATTCTGATGCAGCAAAAATCAGGAGTCAGTTTCCAGAGATTATAAAACCCCCAGCCTCACCCTATGGCAACATTTAGATAGAGAGTTTGTGTCTCAGTCTTTGCAGCCCCTTGTGGGGGTGCAGTGTTCCCTGTGTTAACAACCATCTGTGTGAAAATACTTTTAAATCATAATAATCCTCAGTATGTGTTGCCTTGTTACTGATTCATCAACCAGTGGAAACAATCTTTCCACTCTTTTTACCCCTCCCCCTACTCGCCATAACTTGAATGTTCCAATGATTGGCGGGGGGAGCCAGCTTATTGTTTTTTGTCATTAATTTACCCCACAGTCTTGGTGGTGTTCCACTGAATCCTTCTAAAGCTCCAATCAATAGTATAATTGTGACCTAACCCGGTTCTTACTCCTGAACTAACTGTAAATTCTGGTTTCTCACTGACATCAAGGGCGCAGATCTGAGCAACATGGAGAAGATTCCAGAGCCCATCAAAGCAGCTACAGCCCTCTTTGGTAAGGATGCAACCAGTTAAATATTCTAGAGTCTGAAACTAATGTTTTCAGAAAGCAAAAGGTTAGTGTAAGGCTAAAGAAAAATCCCTGGTCAGGCAATGCAAAGATTGAATCTAATAAACTATTGCATGTTTTAAAAAATCCTCAATTTTATTCGATGTACGATCAGTTGTACAAAGAACAAAACAAAGAACAGTACAGCACAGGAAACAGGCCCTTTGGCTCTCCAAGCCTGTGCCGCTCCTTGGTCCAACTAGACCATTCGTTTGTATCCCTCCATTCCCAGACTGCTCATGTGACTATCCAGGTAAGTCTTAAACGATGCCAGCATGTCTGCCTCCACCACCCTACTTGGCAGCGCATTCCAGGCCCCCACCACTCTCTGTGTAAAAAACGTCCCTCTGATATCTGAGTTATACATCGCCCCTCTCTCCTTGAGCCCGTGACCCCTCCAACCTGGGAAAAAGCTTCCCACTGTTCACCCTAGCTATACCCTTCATAATTTTGTACACCTCTATTAGGTCTCCCCTCATTCTCCGTCTTTCCAGGGAGAACAAGCCCAGTTTACCCAATCTCTCCTCATAGCTAAGACCCTCCATACCAGGCAACATCCTGGTAAACCTTCTCTGCACTCTCTCTAAAGCCTCCACGTCCTTCTGGTAGTGCGGCGACCAGAACTGGACGCAGTACTCCAAATGTGGCCTAACCAGCGTTCTATACAGCTGCAACATCATACTCCAGCTTTTATACTCTATACCCCGTCCTATAAAGGCAAGCACACCATATGCCTTCGTCACCACCTTCTCCACCTGTGCTGCCACCTTCAAGGATTTGTGGACTTGCACACCTAGGTCCCTCTGTGTTTCTATACTCTTGATGGCTCTGCCATTTATTGTATAACTCCCCCCTACATTAGTTCTTCCAAAATGCATCACTTTGCATTGATCTGGATTAAATTCCATCTGCCATTTCTCCGCCCAATTTTCCAGCCTATCTATATCCTGCTATATTGTCCGACAATGTTCATCGCTATCGGCAAGTCCAGCCACCTTCGTGTCATCCGCAAACTTGCTGATAACACCAGTTACACCTTCTTCCAATTCATTTATATATATCACAAATAGCAGAGGTCCCAGTACAGAGCCCTGCGGAACACCACTGGTAGCCATGATGTGGAGATGCCGGCGTTGGACTGGGGTGAACACAGTAAGAAGTCTCACAACACCAGGTTAAAGTCCAACAGGTTTATTTGGTAGCAAATTTGCTACCAAATAAACCTGTTGGACTTTAACCTGGTGTTGTGAGACTTCTTACTGTGAACACCACTGGTCACAGACCTCCAGCCGGAAAAAGGCCCTTCAACTGCTACCCTCTGACTCCTGTGGCCAAGCCAGTTTTCTACCTATCTAGCCACTTCTTCTTGTATCCTATGAGCCTTAACCTTCTTAAGCAACCTGCCATGAGGGACATTACTGAAAT
Source organism: Mustelus asterias (assembly GCF_964213995.1). Classification (NCBI taxonomy): domain Eukaryota; kingdom Metazoa; phylum Chordata; class Chondrichthyes; order Carcharhiniformes; family Triakidae; genus Mustelus; species Mustelus asterias. The sequence continues at coordinate 52,234,479 of NC_135812.1, read as the reverse complement.
CCATATAGACGACATCCACGGCCCTTCCTTCGTCAACCGTTTTTGTCACTGCCTCAAAAAACTCCACCAAATTTGTAAGGCACGACCTCCCTCTTACAAAACCATGTCTGTCACTAATGAGATTGTACTTTGTATTTACACAATCACAGAGGGCTTCATCCAGAAAAAAGCCTGACAGCAAGCAGTAGAGGGAAAGAGTTAAGAGAACATGACATTGATTAGACAGAAAAAGCATAGGGAGTAGGAGTAGGCCATTCAGCCCTTCGAACCTGTTCCACCATTCATTATGATCATGGCTGCTCATCAAAATCAATAGCCTGATCCCGATTTCTCCGCAGATCCTTTGATCCCTTTCACCCCAGGAGCTATATCTAACTCCTCCTTGAAAACACAATGTTTTGGCCTTAACTGTTTTCTGTGGTCATAAATTACACAGGGTTACCTCTCTGGGTGAAAAGATTTCTCCTTATCTCCTAAATAGTCTATGCTGTATCCTCAGACTGTGACCTGGTTCTGGACACCCCCGCCATCGGGAACATCCTTCCTGGTTCAACCCTGTCCAGTCCTGTTAGAATTTTATACGTTTTTATTCTTCTAAACTCCAGTAAATATAATCCTAACCCATTCAATCTCTCTTCCTTCATCAGTTCCACCATCCCAAGAATCAGTCTGGTAAACCTTCGCTGCACTCACTCTATCACAAGAACATCCTTTCTCAGATATGGATACCAAAACTGCACACAGTACTCTCAGTGTGGCCTCACCAAGACCCTACATAACTGCAGATAGACATCCCTGCTCCTCGAATCGTCTCGCTATGAAGGTCATCACACCATTTGCCTTCTTTCCCACCTGCATGCTCACCTTCAGCAACTGGTGTACAAGGACAGCCAGGTCTTATTGCACATTCCCCTCTGTCAATCCAAAGCCATTCAGATAATAATCTGCCTTCCTGTTTTTGCTACCAAAAGTGGAAAGCTTACATTTATCCACATTTTACTGCACCTGCCATGCATTTGCCCACTCACTCAACTTGTTCAAATCACACTGAAGGATCTCTGCATCCTCCTCACGTATAGCTTAATGAAAGATGTTTCAAGGCGTGAGGAAGAATTGTGAGGAAGGAGAGTTTAGCGAGTTGTTCCAGAGTGTAGGACCAATATAACTGAATTCTGTGTCATGAAGAAGTTGCAGGAAACCAGAGACAGGTTCAAGGAGAATGGCAAATGATCAGAGTTGGATGAGATTACAAAAGTGCAACGAGTTGAGCTCCAAAAAGGATTTGTAAGTCGTTGTTTTGGACTCAAATGAGGTGACACTTCTTCACTGCAAGGGTTGTGAATCTTTTGGAACCTTTGTGGATGCTCTGTCACAGAATACTTTTAAGGCTGGTGTTGAAGTGGAAACACTCCTGCTTCTTGACTGTGATATAAAGACTCAAACAAAATTCGTTCCGACAATATAACAAGCATTTATTTACGAATAACTGCATGCAGTATATGGCTAAAACTTGGGGTCAGAGAGCAGTTGGTACAACTGCTGATTCTTCCACAAGTCCGCAATTACACAGAGAATCAGTTCAGTATTTATACATAATCATTATCAGTTTTCGTGACCAGAGCATATTCAGGAATTTGATTAGTAATAGAATCATAAGCAATATCATTAATCATGTTTTAACTTGCTGACCTCCTAGAACTCTTTGTCTCATTATTCATACCCTTATCTTGTCCTTTGATGGAACAGAAGAAGGTCGGTGACTCCTTCCTCCCTGACCTTATCTTGTTTTATTTACTCATACAGTCTTATTAAATCTTACATGGGTCTGGCATTTTGAAATAGCTTTGGTCAGCCGTTCTTTATATTGTAACAAATAGTTGACCAATTTTCCCATCATGCCCTTACTTAGTTCGTACAACTTCACACTGGGATAGATTCTTAGTCTCTCAGGGAATTAAGGGATACGGGGAGAGGGTGGGAAAATGGAGTTGAAGCCCAAAACCGTATTGAATGTTGGAGAGACTTGAATGGCCACGTGGTCTTCTCCTGAAACCATTCTTTACATTTTTATTATGTTCTTAAGGTAAGTCCAGAAACTGCAGGCCAGTCGGTTTAACTTCGGTGTTTGGGAAACTGCGAGAACTAATATTTCGGGACAAAATTAAGAGTCACAGAGACAGATGCAGGTTAATTAAGGAAAGCCAGCACAGAATTCCTGAGGGAAAGTTGTGTTTAACCAACCTGCTGGAGATTTTTGATGAGGTGACAGAGAGCATCGATGAGGGTAATGCTGTTGGTGCGTGTGGACAACGCATTTGATACTATGCTGCACAACAGACTTGTAGCAAAATTAGAATTCAGAATAAAAGGGACAGTAGCAACGTGGGTATGAAATTGGCCAATGACAGGAAACAGAGAGTAATGGTTAATGGATATTTTTCTGCTGGAGGAAGGGGTTTGTGATACCCACGGGTTCGTTTTGGGACCTTTGCTTTTCCTGATCTGTATTAATGACCTAGACCTAATGAACAGGCCACAATTTCAAAACTTGCAAATGATATGAAACTTGGAAGGTGTGGAGGGTACTGTGGAACTTGAAAACAACATAGACAAATTGGTGCAATGGATAGGTGGGTAGCAGATGAATGAAGTTCAATGCAGAGAAATGTGAAGTGATTTGTTTTAGTAGGAAGAACCTGAAGAAACAAGGTGTTGACCTGGTGTTGTGAGACTTCTTAATGAAGAAACAAAACAAGCTAAAAGGTACATCACTAAAGGGGGTGTCGGAGCCAAGGGACCTGGGTGTTTATGTGCATAAGTCACTGAAGGTGCAGGACAGGCTGAGTGAGCAGTTAATAAAGCGTGCAGTATGCTAGGCTTTATTTTTTAGGGGCTTAGTGTAAAAGAGCAAAGAGGTTATGTTTAATTTGTGTTGGACACTAGTAGGCCAGATATGAAGGCATTGGAGAGAGTGCAGCGTTTAAAAGATTCAGTTGCAAAGATAGATTGCAGAAGTTGAGATTCTGTTCCTTGGAAGAGATGGCTGAGAGGAGATTTGATAACGGTATTCAAAATTCTGAGAGGTATGGACAGAATAGAAGGGAGAAACTGTTTCAACTTGTGAAACGATCAAGAATGAGAGGATTTAAAATAATGGGAAAAAGAAGCAAAGATGATATGAGAAAAACACCTTTATGCAGCAAACGGAAAGGCTGGGATACTAAAGTGTCATCTAAAAAGGGAGAATGTGCACATTGATGGGGAAAAGGCAGGAAAATGGCACAATGTGAGTTGTTCATTCAGAGAGATGGTTCAGTCACAATGGGCTGAATAGCCTCTGTCTGCGATGTAACAATTCTATGATCTTTGGGAGCCCAGTGACTAAAACATCAAATAATCCTGAGGCAATAGAAATGTGGCTAAAGGTTTCAGCAGCTTTGGGGCTGAAGTATGGATGGGGACAGGCAATGGGGAAATTGGTTTTGGCAGCAATGGAGGCAAGGTATAGTTGGAGATTAGCAGTATTCTGGAGGTGGTATTAAGTAGTCTTGAGGGACCTGGGTTCCAAAGTCAGTTCCAGGTTAGTCAGGATCTCATGTTATGTACAGTCTTAATTCCACTTGGCAGAATAACTGAGAGGATGGTACTGGAAAAAAGCTTTAAGCAGGAGCTAAGGAGGATGGCTTGAATTATCTGGTGTTCAGCTGGGGGAATTCCAGCTCTTCCATGGCTTGATATTGGACAGGCAATCCAACAACACACAGATATGGATTGAAGGAAAGTAATGAAAATTGTCGAGTTAACAGCAGACATGGCAAAGCTGACCCTGTGTTGTAGAAAATGTCACCAAGGAATAACTTGTAACTGAGAAATGGAGGAAGCCTTGGGAAGACCAGATATAACCAAATAAAGGTGGGAGGAGAAGCCATTCATGGAAATGCAACTTAAACATCAATAATGTCCAAATCTGCCGTTCTGTCCCTTCCCCCCTCTGCCCCCTGTGAACCAGCAAGCCATCGGTCATCTAAACTACTTGAATTAGGTTTCCTTCTGTTTTCTATAGTTGTGTTGGGTTACCAGCCCTCCAGGGCAATCCTAGAGTCTTCGCTGCAAGCAAGCTAGTAGAAAAAAAAATCATACATGCATTAAAAATAACTTTGTATTGTTTTATTTTCTTTAGACACATTTGTTTGATATAATATCTGAAATGGGAAAAAGGCTGGTTGACCGACAATCAAATATCTTCCAATTGATAATGACGAGTGAGTTAGCTTTCCAATTGTTCACAAAGGATGAAGGTGCCAGGTGACCCATGACTGGGGCGGGGTGGGGGAGCGTGCGGAGGTGAGGAAACCTTCCAGAATGCACTGGCTTTAATTAGAATCTCGAAGCAATAGTGAGGCATTTAGTGCTATAGGTATTTGATATACTTTGAGATATTCCTTTTAGCTAATGTTCTGTTTACAAACATGCTCACTAAATATTTTTCTGTGTTGTAGCTTCTGCTCCTTCTCCAACCTCTGAACTTCCCCAGGGACAGATGGACTCACTGCTTTCCATCATTTCCAGTCAGAGGGAAAGATTCCGAGCCAGAAACCAGGAGCTAGAATCTGTATGTATGCTGCAACACTTCACGCTGTGTATAACCTTGAAAATAATCCATGTTTTAGATGAATAAACTAAACCTGCAAAGAATGTGTTATCACAGGCAGCTGAATCATAGCAGTACACCGGATCAGAGAGGCCACTTGGCCCATTTAGCTTTGCATCTTAATGTACTCAAATATTCATTATGTTTATTGTGAAAGATGCAGCAGTCTGTGTCTCAACTTCTTCCTATGGAGAATATTTCTGACTTCCACAATCTCCAATCTTCCCCAATATCTTAAAGTTTATTTATTTATTAGTCACATTACATGGCTTACATTAACACTGCAATGAAGTTACTGTGAAATTCCCCTAGAACATTTTCCCTAACCCTACTTTTCTCTCACACTTGCTGACTATTGAAAATTGATGACTCCTTGACACTGACTTTCCAATCAGAGAAATTTCACCCTTTTAAAACCTTTCACAGTTTAAAGAAAGTCTTTGGGTAAATCTCCTCTTGACACTCTCTGACCCCGTGGATAAATTCCCAGAGGGTATTTTGACCAAAGGTTGAAAAAGAGCAATAATTAGGTGCAGTGCTAATAAAATGAGCCCGTGTGAAAGTCTGGACATGTCACACAAGTTTTGTCCAATTTGCTGATTCCCATAATTTCAATTTGCCTGGATTTGCTGAACCAGAAACAGGCAGGTTTAACACTGAAATGTGAGAAAAGTAGGGTTAGGGAAAATGTTCTAGGGGAATTTCACAGTAACTTCATTGCAGTGTTAATCTATGTCTTACTTGTGACTAATAAATAAACTTTAAACTGTGGAGATTACTGTGCAGCAGCATATAGGAGCGTAAGAAATGGGAATTGAAACAGTCCATTCAATCTTTTAAACCTGCTTCACCATTCAGTAAGATCATGGCTGCTCATCTGTACGATCCCTGTTTCCTGTGACTCCCATTAGTTTCTTTGACTTGAATATTTTCTCGATGGCCGCACTCCCTCACCTCTCCCCATTCCCTCTACAGGCCCCACTCTTTTTCCCACCCCTCCCCACTCCCTCTCTCAGCCCCCCTCCCCACTACCTCTCACAGACCCCACCCTCCCTGCTCCCTCTCACAGTCTCTCCCCCCACAGCTCTCCCCCACCCCCCGATCCCTCTCTCAGCCTTCCCCCCTCCCTGCTTCCTCTCTCAGCCCTCCTCCCTCCCTGCTTCCTCTCTCAGCCCTCCCCCCCTCCCTCTCACAGCCCTCCCCCCTCCCATTCCCTCTCACAGCCCTTCCCCCTCCCTGCTCCCTCTCACAGCGCTACTCTCCTCCCGCCCACAGGCCCCCCCACTCCCTCCTCACACAGGCTCCACTCTTCCCCCACCATCCCCCCTTCCCCCCCCCTTCCCCCCCCCCCGCCCCCCCACAGGCCCGACTCTCCCCCCTTCCCCACTCCCTGTCAGAGGCCCCACTCTCTCTCTCTCTCCCCCACCCCACTCCCTCTCTCTCTCTCCCCCACCCCACTCCCTCTCACAGCCCCCCCTCGCTCCCACTCATAGGCCCCCCACACCCCTCTCGGCCCCCCCCCCCCTCCCAATACCCTCTCTCAGGCCCCACTCTCTTCCCCCACTTCCTCTCGTTGCCTCCACTCTAACCAACACTCCACTGTCTGCGCTGTACATAATAACAGAATCTGGGATTCAAGCTGTTTCCAACTCATCCAGTCAGAGGCTGGATTATCCAGATTTCCCTGGGAGGTGGAGTTCCATGGAGCCCAGTTTGGGAACCCCTGTTCCAGGGAAACAGATAGGAAAGTAGGTTAGGAGAAGGATAGATTTTGCAGAATTTTTATGGTGCAAATGATGGCCATTTGGCCTAACGTGTCTGCACTGGCTCTCTGAGCAACGCACCCAAGTGCCATTCTCTTGCCTTCTCCCCGTAACCCTGCACATTCTTCCTTTTCAGATAATGGTCTAATTTTTTCTTGAATGCTTCAGTTGAATCTGTCTCCACCAAACTATCATTCAAAACATTAACTTCTCACTGCACAAAAAGGTTTCTCCTCATGAGTGACAGTAGAACAAGGGAGAGGAGTGGATTTGAGATGAATAGATCATTCAGAGGAGGCGTGATGGGATGGGGGGGGAATGATTGGAATTAGGATGTAAGGGAGCCTTTGAGGTCACATTTTCCTCCGTCTCTACTAATTTGACCATTTCAACTGACACCTGCTGGAGGAATAAAAGGAAACACTTCCTGTCAGTTTTATCTTCCATTTGAAGTTCGTATATTGATGTTTACAGTTGATAAGGTCTATAAAACATGTCAAGCTGCAATAAAACCATTGCTACAGCGTCACCGGTGACTGGAAGACACAATTGCAACATAACAAGTTTGCTTACACAGTTTCTGTTATAATTATGGCCATAGGAATACGTCCACTATTCACATTGCCATACCTTTTCTTATTCAGCTTTAAGTAGCATTAAATATTAATGTTATCTAAAAATAATGCCACAATGTATGACTTTAACATTGGGTTGACATAGCTGCTGACCTCCATGCAACTAGTCCTCTGCTAACCCTGCTGCACCTGGAGATTGCATCTCTGCTACTCCTCTTTGAAGGTTGTTTACTCCTAATATCTGATCATAAATGTCGTTCATTTATGTCAATTTGTTAATTTCCACTTTGCAGTGTTATTTTTTTTGTTGTGCAATTCAAACAAATTTCTGCTATTTCAAACATCAAACTTTAGTTATCAGGAGTATGCTGACTAACGTCCTGTTTAAACCCTGTCAACCTCCACCTTATCCAGCCACTCAAAAGGTTATTCTGCCTAACCAAGGCAAAGATGTAGCCCTAACTAGCTTACTACCCGAGTGTACCAGAGCTGGCATATTTACCTGCAATTAGCTTGTCGTAGCACTCAGGCATTTTTTTTGAGACGCACACACAGGCATTAAAAAAGTGAGCTGCTTAAGAAGTCAAAGGCCATAAAAAGTTCAGCTGGATTCTGACTGCACGGGTTCACCAGGCTCTTTCCTATTCCTCAGCTCTTAATTGTGAATTAAGAGTTTAGCTCATGGAAAACAGAGCTCTGGAAATCCCCTACTGTGCTGGTATAGGAGCTTCATGCTTCATTTTAAGAGCTGGACAGCACTAACGCCAATGATGAGACTGAACTTCCTCCCCCATTCCTGGATTGTGCAGGTGCCAGGGTTCAAGAAGTGGACTCTGAAGATGTTCCTCGAGTGGGGTGGGTGCCCACACATTCTTTGCAAATAAGTTGTCCTCTCGTTGCTGCCTCCTTTCCCCATTAAATTCCAATCCTGGTGGGCATGGTTCCAGTCTAATTGCTGAGATTGCAGTTGGCCAATATTCAAGACAAGAGAGCGAGAGAAAACAGGGAACTACAGGCCAGTCAGCCAGACATCGGTCATCAGAAAGTGTTGAAATCAATTACTGAGGAAGTCTTACTGCACATAATACTGCATATAATTAGAACAATTCAAATTATGAATCCTTTACTATGAGGTCGTTAATTAATCCTGCCCTGTTACACATGAAGGGGATAGATAGGGTGAACGGTGGGAAGCTTTTTGACGTTCACAAGGGGTCATGGGCTCAAGGTGAGAGGAGCGAAGCATAACTCAGATATCAGAGGGATGTTTTTTACACAGAGGGTGGTGGGGGCCTGGAATGCACTGCCAAGTAGGGTGGTGGAGGCAGACACGCTGGCATCGTTTAAGACTTACCTGGATAGTCACATGAGCAGCCTGGGAATGGAGGGATACAAACGATTGGTCTAGTTGGACCAAGGAGCAGGACAGGCTTGGAGGGCCAAAGGGCCTGTTTTCTGTGCTGTACTGTTCTTTGTTTTTTGTTCTATGAGTAGGTCTAAAATAACCTATGACCTGCATGATTCCAGAACATGTTGGTCTAAGAAATTGTCCCAAATGCACTCGATAAACTCAATCTCCAGGCTACTTTTGCTAATTCTATTTATCCAATCTATATGAAGCTTAAAATTGCCCAGGAATATTATAGTTCCATTCCTACAAGTGGTATTATTTCTTGATTTATACTGTGTCCTACCGTGTAGCCACTGTTAGAAGATCAATAAACTGCTCCCACCAGTGACTTGCTTCTTTTCTATATCTTAGTTCCAACCAAACTGTTTCTACATCTTGTTCTTTTGAGCCAAGATCATTTTGCACTACTGTACAGATCTCATCTTTTGTGAAGAGCTACCCCACCCATTCTTTCCTTCTAACATTCCAAATGTCCTCGAATATTCAGGTCCCAACTTTTTCACCTTGCAACTCATCCTTTAAGACAGGGGCGGCACGGTAGCACAGTGGTTAGCACTGCTGCTTCACAGCTCCAGGGACCTGGGTTCGATTCCCGGCTTGGGTCACTGTCTGTGTAGAGTTTGCACATTCTCCTCGTGTCTGCGTGGGTTTCCTCCGGGTGCTCCGGTTTCCTCCCACAGTCCAAAGATGTGCGGGTTAGGTTGATTGGCCATGCTAAAAATTGCCCCTTAGAGTCCTGAGATGTGTAGGTTAGAGGGATTAGCGGGTAAATATGTGGGGGTAGGCCCTGGGTGGGATTGTGGTCGGTGCAGACTCGATGGGCCGAATGGCCTCCTTCTGCACTGTAGGGTTTCTATGATTCTATGATTTCAAGACAGTCCTTGAATCCCTGTTCTTTGACCAAGGTTTTAGTCAACATTACCTGCCATTATCTTCTTTGACTCAGAGTCTGACGATGCTGTTGTGCAGCACTTTAAAATGTTTTTCCCCACATTAAGATCGTATTTAAATACAAGTTGTTATTGAAGCCTGTGAATGAACCAGCCTCAGGTATTGGACAATTGTTGACGTGGTTCTTCAGTTTCAGTGTTATCTTGGAGCCACTTCAATCCAAAAGAGGGCCTTGCTCACTCACTGCTCCTCACCCCCAATCCCCCAGTTTAAGGAGATTAATAACAAGCATGGATGAGTTAGGCTGAAGGGTCTGTTTCTGTGCTGTATATCTCTATGACTCGTGTAATAACTCCACGGAGGCGAAAGCCCCTTCACCAAGTTACTTTATTTACACCACACATCTGTACACAGCCAGCTCTCTGGTTGCTCCCTGCTGAATGAAGTCTGACATACCTGCTTTAAATAGGGAGCATGAGGCTCCCTGATTTATCCATCAATTAAGACTCATCAGGTATTTTCATACTCCAGCCAGGCTAATGAGGTTGGCTTGCTAAAGTCATCACACTCCTCTCTCTACCCCCCCCCCCCCCCCTCAAACTCCGAGGAATCCCCTCGGTTTGCTTCCTTCAGGGATCTTTTCCTCCGCTTGAGCGCCAGGTCAGGATCCTCCAACTCGGCCTCTGATGTCGGCGGTGTGTAACGGTTGGGCACCCGTCTCTTCCGCAGCGAATGCCGGAGGTCTGGTTCCTCATCTACGTCAGGTGGCAGGGAAAATCGCTGCAGCTTTGTCCCGTGTCCACTTCGGATCCTGAGGTCCCCATCAAGGGTGCAGGGGAGGCAGTACTGGCTTATCAAGGGGGACTCTGCTCGTCCCGAGGGCAATGATGTGGAGATGCCGGCGTTGGACTGGGGTGAACACAGTAAAAGTTTTAACAACACCAGGTTAAAGTCCAATGGTAGCAAATACCATTAGCTTTCGGAGCGTTGCTCCTTCGTCAGATGGAGTGGAAATGTGCTCTCAAACAGGGCACAGAGACACAAAATCAAGTTACAGAATACTGATTAGAATGCGAATCTCTACAGCCAGCCAGATCTTAAAGATACAGACAATGTGGGTGGAGGGAGCATTAAGCACAGGTTAAAGAGATGTGTATTGTCTCCAGACAGGACAGCCTGCAAGTCCAGGAGGCAAGCTGTGGGGGTTACTGATAATGTGACACAAATCCAACATTCCGGTTTAGGCCGTCCTCATGTGTGCGGAACTTGGCTATCAGTTTCTGCTCAGCGACTCTGCGCTGTCGTGTGTCGTGAAGGCCACCTTGGAGAACGCTAACCTGAAGATCAGAGGCTGAATGCCCGTGACTGCTGAAGTGCTCCCCCACAGGAAGAGAACAGTCCCTAGGCGTCCCTAGGGCTGCAGGGCGGACCTGGCTCCGGAACGGGTGGAAAGCTTGAGGCCTGGACCTGGTCCAGGTGTTTCCTTACCACTGTCCCACCTATGCGTACTCGGTAGGATACCGGTCCGGTCCTAGACTCGACTGTTCCGGTTACCAGGTGGGTCTATTTGCATAATTTCTGTCCCAAACTCTCTCCCCCACTTCAAAGCGTCTCTCTTAGTGAGTTATGGCCCCTGCATTGGGCTTCCTGGTGTCTTTCCACCTTTCCTCCCAGGTTTGGCGACAACAGGCTCAGTCTGGTGCGGGGCCGTCTGCCCATCAGTAACTCTGCTGGTGCGGTTCCCATGGTGACGTGTGGAGTGGTCCAATAGTCAAATAACCACCTTGAGAATTTTGTCTCTAATGAGGCCGCTGGCTGTTTTTTCAACCCAGCCTTTAACGTCTAGACTGCTCTCTCCGCTAACCCATTTGATGCCGGGTGATAAGGTGCCGTCTTGATGTGCCGGATCCCATTTGATTTCATAAATTTTGTGAACTCTAGGCTGGTGAACACTGAACCACTATCGGAAACTAATACCTCTGGGATCCCATGTGTTGCGAACATGGTGTGCAGTTTCTCGATGGTTGCCGTCGTGTTTGCCGAGTTTAGTTTATAGACGTCTAACCACTTGGAATGGGCATCTATTATCACCAGAAACATGGACCCCATAAACGGGCCTGCAAAATTGACATGGAGTCGCGACCAGGGTCTGCCTGGCCATTCCTACGGGTGCAGTGGGGCTGCTGGTAGTGCCTTCTGCCCCTGTTGGCACTCCTGCACTGTCCTATCAGTTTTGCTATGTTTGCGTCCAGACCAGGCCACCAGATGTAGCTCCTGGCCAGCATCTTCATTCTTGAAACTCCAGGGCGTCGATGGTGTAGTTCAGCCAGTATGTCCCGACGGCCCTGCCTTGGGACGATGACCCATGCTCCCCACAGCAGTATCCCGTCTTCCACTGTGATCTGCTCCTGTATGGGTGGAACTGTGGATGGATCAGTCTTTCCAGCTGCCCTGTTAGCACCAGGTGCTTTACCTTCGCCAATACAGGGTCTTTCTGTGTCCACTGGCGTATATTGTGTGCATCCACCAGGAGGGTATTCATAAAGTTTAATGTCATCACGGTCTCCTCCATTCTAGATTCCAATGGTGGGATGTCCGGTAACGGTAGTCGGCTTAAGGCATTGGCATTTGCCATTCTAGTCCCTGGTCAGTGCTTCAATCGATACTGATATGCCGCCAGCAATAATGCCCAGCACTGGATCTGGGCTGACGCTATCGGCGACACTGCTTTGTCTTCCTTCAGTAACCCCAGCAAGGGTTTATGATCTGTTACGATCATAAATTTTCACCCATACAAATACCGGTGAAATTTTTTGACTGCGAAGATTACCGCCAGTCCTTCCTTTTCAAACTGGGCATATCTTCGCCCTGCCATTGCCAGGGTCCTGGAGGCATAGACTATTGGCCGCTCTTGTCCGTTCTGCCACAGTCCTGTTCCAGGACTGCGGCCACTCCATCTGGGGATGGGTCTCAGGGGAGTACCAATTTCTTCTTGGGGTCATAATGTACCAGTACATTTTCGGATGAGAGTTGCTGTTTAATTTTCTTGAAAGCCCTGTCCTGGTGGGCCAACCATTCCCAAGTTTGTCCCTTTTTCAGCAACTGGTGGAGGGGATCCAGAATGGAGGTCCTATTCTGTGTGAATTTCCCGTAGTATGTTACCAGTTGGACTCTCTGGAGGCCCCTACCCAGAGGGTTGTTCTTTCGAACATCCCGCCCTTTATTCCCGTGGAGCTCCTCCTCCCCCATCTCCATCTGCTGGGGGAGGTCAGGTCCGGGGTGGTGCCGATCCCGCTCGTCCTTCGGAATCCTGCCCTCCTTTCGGCGCCAGGTATTCATCCGCCTGGCCCGGGAGGAGTGCCTCAAGGGGGTTTCAACGTCCCCTTCAAGGGGACAACATACTGGGTCTTCTGGTCCGTGGACGGCATGCGGTGCCATGCCTGTAAGGAGGTGGGGCAGTTTTCCAATCTGTGGGAACCACCCCAGAGTCCAGCGAATTTTGGTAAATTACCACTAGTGCATTTGCTATTTCTTTTCTCCCGCCATCTCTGTTAGTACCCTGGGATGCATTCCATCAGGACCAGGAGACTTGTCTACCTTTAGCCCCATTAACTTGCCCAACACTACCTCTTTCGTGATAATGATAGTTTCTAGGTTCTCGTAGAAATCATAGAATCCTACAGTGCAGAAAGAGGCCATTCGGCCCATCGAGTCTGCACCAACCACAATCCCACCCAGGCCCTATCCCCACATATTTACTCACTAACCCCTCTAACCTATGCATCCCGGAACACTAAGGGCAATTTAGAATGGCCAATCAACCTAGCCCACACATCTTTGGACTGCCATAGCCTTCCTGTCATCAATTTTTGGCATGTTATTTGTGTCTTCCACTGTGAAGTCCGACACAAAATACCTGTTCAATGCCTCAGCCATTTTCTCATTTCCAGTTATTACATCCCCTTTCTCATCCTCTAAAGAACCAATGTTTACTTTCGCCACTCTTTTTCGTTTTATATATTTGTGGAAACTTTTGCTATCTGTTTTTATATTCTGAGCTAGCTTACTCTCATAATCCATCTTATTTTTCTTCGTGGCTTTTTTTGTGGCTTTCTGTTGACCTTTAAAGATTTCCCAATCCTCTAGGTTCCCACTAATTTTTGCCACTTTGTATGCATTTTCTTTCAATTTGATACCCTCCTTTATTTCCTTAGATATCCATGGCTGATTATCTCTTTTTCTACAGTCCTTCCTTATCACTGATATATACTTTTGCTGAGCAAAACTGACTCGAAATGTCAATTCTTTTCTCTCCTTACAGATGCTGCCAGACCTGCTGAGATTTTCCAGCATTTTCTCTTTTGGTATTTTAATAGTGGCTGGATTAGTCGAATCTAGAGGTAACAAAGTCATGAATAAGGATTTCAGCAGAAGTTGAGATAAGACTGAAGCCAAGTGGAACAAAGTTGTGGAGATAGAAATAGGCAGTTGTAGTGATGGTGCGGATCTGAATGAAATGTAACACTGAGGTTGTGGAAAGACTGGCTTGAACTCAGACTGTTGCCATAGAGAGGGATGGATTCGGTAGTTCGAGAATGGAATTTGGTGGGAATGTTAATGTCTGATTAGTTATATTGTTAAGGTCCAACAGAAATCACTTTATGAAATGGCTGTTACTTTGTAAAGGGTTAATGGTAATACAGATGATGGGCATTGGTCTACTATAAATTTTTTAATTCGTTTTCCGGGATGAGGTTGTCACTGGCTAGGCCAGCATTTATTGCTCAGTCCCTAGTTGTCCTTGAAGGTGGTGGTGAGCTGCCTTCTTGAACCGCTGAAATCCGTGTGGTTATAGGCACACCCACAGTGCTGTTAGGGAGGGAGTTCCAGGATTTTGATCCAGTGACAGTGAAGGAACAACGATATATTTCCAAGTCAGGATGGTGAGCAACCTGGAGGAGTGGTGTTCCCAGGCATGTGCTACTCTTATCCTTTTAGGTGGTAGAGGTCATGTGTTTGGAAGGTGCTGCCTAAAGAACCTTGGTGAGTTCCTGCAGTGGATCTTGTAGATGGTACACACTGTTTGTTGGTGGTGGAGAGAGTAATATCTGTGGAAGGGGTAGTAGTCAAGTGGGCTGTTTTGTCCTGGATGGTGTTGAGCTTCTTGAGTGTTGTTGGAGCTGCACTCATCCAGGCGAGTGGGAGAGTATTCCATCACACTCCTGACTTGTGCCTTGTAGATGGTAGACAGGCTTTGGGTAGTCAGGAGGTGAGTTACTCAGCACAGGATTTCTAGCCTTTGACCCACTTTCATAGCGGCAGTATTTAAATGGCGAGTCCAGTTCAGTTTCTGCTCAGTGGTAACCCCCCGGATGTTGATATTAGGGGATTCAGCAATGGTAATGCCATTGAATGTCAAAGGACGATTGTCAGATCATCTCTTGGTGATGGTCATTGCCTGGCATTTATGTCGCACGAATGTTACTTGCCACTTGTCAGCCCAAGCTGGATATTGTTCAGGTCTTGTTGCATTTGGACATGGACTGCTTCAGTATCTGAGGAGTCACAAATGGTGCTGAACATTGTGCAATCATCAGCAAAGTCATCAGCTTAGGACACTACCCCGAGGAACTCTTGCAGTGATGTTGCGGAACTGAGATGACTGACCTCCAGCCACCAAAACCATCTTCTTATGTGCCCAGTTTGACTCCAACCAGCGGAGAGCTTTCCCCCTGATTCCCATTGACCCCAGTTTTGCTAGGGTGCCTTGATGCCACACTTAGTTAAATGCTGCCTTGATGTCAAGGGCTGTCACTCTCACCTCACCTCTGGAATTCAGTTCTTTTGTCCATGTTTGAATCAAGGTTGTAATGAAGTCAGGAGCTGAGTGACCCTGGCGAAGCATCAGTGAGTAGGTTATTGCTGAGTAAGCGCTACTTAGTTATAGGGGGTAGTTATAGAACCGATGTCAGGGGTAGGTTCTTTACCCAGAGGGTGGTGAGGGATTGGAATGCCCTGCCAGCATCAGTAGTAAATGCGCCTAGTTTGGGGGCGTTTAAGAGATCCGTAGATAGGTTCATGGACGAAAAGAAATTGGTTTAGGTTGGAGGGTCACAGTTTTTTTTTTTAACTGGTCGGTGCAACATCGTGGGCCGAAGGGCCTGTTCTGCGCTGTAATGTTCTATGTTCTATGTTCTACTTGATCGCGCTGTTGATGACCCCTTCCATCACTGATCAAGAGTAAACTGGGCGATAATTGGGCGAGTTGAATTTGTCCTGCTTTTTGTGTACAGCACATACCTGGACAATTTTCCACATTGATGCCAGTGTTGTAACTGTACTGGAAGAGCTTGGCTCAGGGCAGGGTAAGTTCTGGAGCACAAGTCTTCAGGACTATTGCTGGAATATTGTCGGGGCCCATTGCCTTTGCAGTATCCAGTGCCTTCAGCTGTTTCTTCATATCATGTGGAGTGAATTAGATTGGATGAAGACTGACATCTGCAATGCTGGGGACCTCCGGAAAAGGTTGAGATGTATCATCCACTCAGCACTTCTGACTGAAGATTGCTACGAATACTTCAGCCTTATCTTTTGTACTGATGTGCTGGGCTCCTCGATCATTGAAGACGGGGATATTTGTGGAGCCTCCTCATCCAGTGAGTTGTTTAATTGTCCACCGCCATTCACGTCTGGATGTGGCAGGACTGCAGAGCTGGATCTGATCTGTTGGTGGATCACTTGGCTCTATTACTTGCTGCTTATGCTGTTTGGCATGCAGGTAGTCCTGTGTTGTAGCTTCACCAGGTTGACACCTCATTTTTAGGTATTCCTGGTGCTGCTCCTGGCATGCCCTCCTGCACTCTCCAATGAACCAGGGTTGATCCGTTGGCTGGATGGTAATGGTAGAGTGCGGGATATACCAGGCCATGAGGTTATAGATTGTGGTTGAGTACAATTCTGCTGCTGATGGCCCACAGCGCCTCATGGATGCCCAGTCTTTAGTTGCTAGATCTGTTTGAAGTCCGTCCCATTTAGCACAATGGTGTTGCCACACAACATGATGGAGGTATCCTCAATGTGAAGGTAGGACTTTGTCTCCACAAGGACTGTGCAATGGCCACTCCGACCGATACTTTCGATATCAGTGCATCTGTGGCAGTCAGGTTGGTGAGGATGAGGTCAAGTAGATTTTCCCCTCTTGTTGTTTCCCTCACCACCTACTGCAGTCTCAATCTAGCAGCTATATCCTTCAGGACCCAGCCAGCTTGGTGATGGACATTGACATCACCCACCCAGAGTACATTCTGCACCCTTGCCACCCTCAGTGCTTCCTCATGTGGTATTCAACATGGCAGAGCACTGATTCATTACCTGAGGGGGGAACGGTATGTGGCAATCAGCAAGAGGTTTCCTTGTCCATGTTTGATTTGATACCACGAGACTTCATTTGGTCCAGAGTTGATGTTGAGGACTCCCAGGGCAACTCCCACTCGACTGTCTACCACAGTGCCACCATCTCTGCTGGGTCAGGTTTAAGTGATTTACCCTAAAATAGTATAAAAGAGGACAGCTGAGGAAACACTGAGGGGAAGGAGGAACTAAGTGAGTCAGTAACTTTGCTTTACTGTCTTGGAAATTAACCTGTTTTAAGCTTCAGGCTAGTTTCAGACTGGTTGTTCCTCAACACACAATTATTGGAACTAACAGGAGGGACCGAAGACAATGGCTTCAGTCTTTCCAACATCTAATTCCGAAGTGAAGTCAAATTATCTTTGGCAAAGAGACACATGTGGAGCTTTAGCACAGATGACTAAAAGCTTGGTAAGGAGTTCAAACATACAGTAGCTTCCGTCAGGGGTGAATAGAACCATAGAATCACCAGAGTGGAGAAGAAGGCCGATTGAGTCAGCACCTATTGTCCGAAAGAGCATCTTACCTGGGCCCATCCCCTGCCCTACTCCCATAACCCTCTGCGTTTACCATGGCTAATCCCCCTAACTTACACATCTTTGGAGTGTGGGAGGAAGTTGTTGGAGAGGATTCTTAGAGATAGGATGTATGCGTATTTTAGAAAGGAATAAACTCATTAACGATAGTCAGCACGGTTTTGTGAGAGGGAGGTCATGCCTCACTAACCTGGTGGAGTTTTTGAAGAAGTGACTAGAATGGTTGACGAGGGAAAGGCTGTGGATGTCGTCTATATGGACTTTAGTAAAGCGTTTGACAAAGTCCCTCATGGTAGGCTGGTGCAAAAGGTTGGATCTCATGGGATAAAGGGGGAGGTGGCTAGATGGGTGGAGAACTGGCTTGGTCACAGATGTGGAGATGCCGGCGTTGGACTGGGGTAAGCACAGTAAGAAGTCTCACAACACCAGGTTAAAGTCCAACAGGTTTATTTGGTAGCAAATACCATAAGCTTTCGGAGCGATGCCCCTTCGTCAGATGGAGTAGTTATCTGTTCTCCAACAGTTGGAGAACAGATAACTACTCCATCTGACGAAGGGACATCGCTCCGAAAGCTTATGGTATTTGCTACCAAATAAACCTGTTGGACTTTAACCTGGTGTTGTGAGACTTCTTACTTTGGTCACAGATGACAGAGGGTGGTAGTGGAAGGGTCTTATTCCAGCTGGATGCCTGTGACGAGTGGTGTTCCGCAGGGCTCTATTTTGGGACCTCTGCTGTTTGTGATTTATATAAACGATCTGGAAGAAGCTGTAACTGGGGTGATCAGTAAGTTTGCGGACGACACGAAAATGGCTGGACTTGCAGATAGTGAGGAACATTGTCAGAGGCTACAGAAGGATATAGATAGGCTGAAAATTTGGGCAAAGAAATGACAGATGGAGTTCAATCCAGATAAATGCGAAGTGATGCATTTTGGTAGAACTAACGTAGGGGGGAGCTATACGATAAATGGCAGAACCATAAAGGGTGTAGATACGCAGAGGGGACCTGGGTGTGCAAGTCCACAGATCCTTGAAGGTGACGTCACAGGTGGAGAAGGTAGTGAATAAGGCATATGGCATGCTTGCCTTTATAGGACGGGGCATAGAGTATAAAAGTTGGGGTCTGATGTTGCAGTTGTATAAAACATTGGTTTGGCCGCATTTGGAATACTGTGCCCAGTTCTGGTCGCCACACTACCAGAAGGACGTGGAGGCTTTAGAGAGAGTGCAGAGGAGGTTTACCTGGTATGGAAGGGCTTAGTTATGAGGAGAGATTGGGTAAACTGGGGTTGTTCTCACTGGAAAGATGGAGGATGAGGGGGGTGACCTAATAGAGGTGTATAAAATTATGAAAGGCATAGATAGGGTGAACGGTGGGAAGCTTTTTCCCAGGTCGGTGGTGACGTTCATGAGGGGTCATAGGTTCAAGGTGAGGGGGGGGAGGTTTAACACGGATATCAGAAGGACGTATTTTACACAGAGGGTGGTGGGGGCCTGGAATGCGCTGCCGGGCAAGGTGGTGGAGGCGGACACACTGGGAACGTTTAAGACTTATCTAGATAGCCATATGAACGGAGTGGGAATGGAGGGATACAAAAGAATGGTCTAGTTTGGACCAGGGAGCGGCACGGGCTTGGAGGGCCGAAGGGCCTGTTCCTGTGCTGTTTTGTTCCTTGTTCTTTTGTTCTTTGAAACCAGAGCACCCGGAGGAAACCCACGCAGACACGGGGAGAACGTGCAATCTCCACACAGACAGTGACCCGAGCCAGGAATCGAACCCGGATCCCTGGCACTGAGAGGCAGCAGTGTTCATCACTGTGTCACTCTGATTATTCAGGAGCATAGCTTTGTGTCTCTACTTATAACTCCTTCAACTCATTAAAAACCCTGGATTTTATGATTTTTTTTGATTAAATCTAAATGTGTGTTTTCTTGCAAATTGACAAATCACTTTTTCGCCGGTACTACTTAAGAACATAAGAACATACGAAATAGGAGCAGGAGTAGGCCATCTAGCCCCTCGAGCCTGCCCCGCCATTCAATAAGATCATGGCTGATCTGACGTGGATCAGTACCACTTACCCGCCTGATCCCCATAACCCTTAATTCCCTTACCGATCAGGAATCCATTCATCCGCGCTTTAAACATATTCAGCGAGGTAGCCTCCACCACCTCAGTGGGCAGAGAATTCCAGAGATTCACCACCCTCTGGGAGAAGAAGTTCCTCCTCAACTCTGTCTTAAACCGACCCCCCTTTATTTTGAGGCTGTATCCTCTAGTTTTAACTTCCTTACTAAGTGGAAAGAATCTCTCCGCCTCCACCCTATCCAGCCCCCGCATTATCTTATAAGTCTCCATAAGATCCCCCCTCAAACTTCTAAACTCCAACGAGTACAAACCCAATCTCCTCAGCCTCTCCTCATAATCCAAACCCCTCATCTCCGGTATCAACCTGGTGAACCTTCTCTGCACTCCCTCCAATGCCAATATATCCTTCCTCATATAAGGGGACCAATACTGCACACAATATTCCAGCTGCGGCCTCACCAATGCCCTGTACAGGTGCATCAAGACATCCCTGCTTTTATATTCTATCCCCCTCGCGATATAGGCCAACATCCCATTTGCCTTCTTGATCACCTGTTGTACCTGCAGACTGGGCTTTTGCATCTCATGCACAAGGACCCCCAGGTCCCTTTGCACGGTAACATGTTTTAATTTGTTTCCATTGAGATAGTAATCCCATTTGTTATTATTTCCTCCAAAGTGTATAACCTCGCATTTATCAACGTTATACTCCATTTGCCATATCCTCGCCCACTCACTCAGCCTGTCCAAATCTCTCTGCAGATCTTCTCCGTCCTCCACACGATTCACTTTTCCACTTATCTTTGTGTCGTCTGCAAACTTCGTTACCCTACACTCCGTCCCCTCCTCCAGATCATCTATATAAATGGTAAATAGTTGCAGCCCGAGTACCGATCCCTGCGGCACGCCACTAGTTACCTTCCTCCAACCGGAAAAACACCCATTTATTCCGACTCTCTGCTTCCTGTCGGATAGCCAGTCCCCAATCCACTTTAACACACTACCCCCAACTCCGTGTGCCCTAATCTTCTTCAGCAGCCTTTTATGGGGCACCTTATCAAACGCCTTTTGGAAATCCAAAAACACCGCATCCACCGGTTCTCCTCCATCAACCGCCCTAGTCACATCTTCATAAAAATCCAACATGTTCGTCAAGCACGACTTTCCCCTCATGAATCCATGCTGCGTCTGATTGATTGAACCATTTCTATCCAGATGCCCTGCTATCTCCTCTTTAATAATGGATTCCAGCATTTTCCCTACTACAGACGTTAAGCTGACCGGCCTATAGTTACCCGCCTTTTGTCTCCTTCCTTTTTTAAACAGCGGCGTAACATTAGCCGTTTTCCAATCAACCGGCACTACCCCAGAATGCAACGAGTTTTGATAAATAATCACTAACGCATCCACTATTACCTCTGACATTTCTTTCAATACCCTGGGATGCATTCCATCCGGACCCGGGGACTTGTCCACCTTCAGTCCCATTAGTCTACCCAGCACTGCCTCTCTGGTAACATTAATTGTATTAAGTATTTCTCCTGCTGCCAACCCTCTATCGTTAATATTTGGCAAACTATTTGTGTCCTCCACCGTGAAGACCGACACAAAAAACTTATTTAAAGACTCAGCCATATCCTCATTTCCCACTATTAACTCCCCCCTCTCGTCCTCCAAGGGTCCAACATTCACTCTAGCCACTCTATTCCTTTTTATATATTTATAAAAACTTTTACTATCATTTTTTATATTAATTGCTAGCCTAGCTTCATAGTCTATCCTTCCTTTCTTTATCGCTTTCTTAGTCTCTCTTTGTTGTTTCTTAAATTTTTCCCAATCACTTGTTTCTCCACTATTTTTGGCCACTCTGTACGCAGCTGTTTTTATTTTAATACTCTCCTTTATTTCCTTCGTTATCCACGGCCGGTTCTCCCTTTTCTTACAATCCTTGTTTTTTGCTGGAATATATTTTTGCTGAGAACTGAAAAGGATCTCCTTAAAAATCCTCCACTGTTCCTCAGCTATCCTACCTGCCAGCCTGCTCTCCCAGTCTACCTTAGCCAATTCATCCCTCATCCTATCATATTTCCCTCTGTTCAAACAGAGGACACTGGTTTGGGACCAAACTTTCTCCTCTTCCATCTGAATCAGAAATTCAACCATATTGTGGTCACTAGACCCAAGAGGGTCCTTCACAATAAGATCCTTAATTCTACCTACCTCGTTACACAATACCAGATCCAAAATAGCTCGTTCCCTCGTCGGTTCCGTAACATGCTGTTCAAGGAAACTATCCCGACAGCATTCTAAGAACTCTTCCTCCATTCCACCCTTACCGACTTGAGTCTGCCAGTCAATGTGCATGTTGAAGTCCCCCATGATTATTGCCGTTCCGTTTTTACACGCATCCCTTATCTGCTTGTTTATAGCCCTCCCTACCTCAACATTATTATTTGGGGGCCTATATACCACACCTACTAGTGTCTTTCTCCCTCTACTATTCCTCATCTCTACCCATAATGATTCCACGTTTTGTTCCTCAGAGCCTATGTCATCCCTCAGTACTACCCTGATATTATCTCTTATTAATAGCGCGACCCCACCACCTTTTCCTTCCTGTCTATTCTTCCTAAACGCCTGATACCCCTGGATATTCATCTCCCAGTCCTGGTCACCTTTCAGCCACGTTTCTGTAATGGCCACTAGATCGTACCCACTTGTGCTGATTTGCACCATCAACTCATTTACCTTGTTCCGAATGCTTCGTGCATTCAGGCAAAGTGTCCTTATTCCAGCTTTTACCTGGACCCGCTTTGATGAGTCGCGAACACCCTCTCCCTCTCCTCCCTTATCTAAATTACCGCCTTCATTCACTTGCACCCTCTCCTCTACCATTAATTTTGTAATTCCCCTTACCCCTGCATCCTCCCCCCCATCAATTAGTTCCTTGATCCTAGTCAACTCTTCTAGCTCCCCTTGGTGCTTAGACCACCAAGAATCCTCTAGATTCTTGCTGGTCTAAGAACTGTAACGATCACAAGATAAACACAGCATCAGTCCCACCTGACTTTGCGGTTTCTGCTAACTTTGAAATGTTTTACTTGTCTCTCAGACCTCAAAGCCTTCATCATAATGATAACAAAATGGTAATGATCAATGTGCCCAGTCAACCTCCTTTCTATTCTCTGCAACCTTTGGAAACTGCTCTACCAAGACTCTACCTGCACAGGGTGGATTATATCACTGATACAAATGATCAGGCAATTGGGAGAGAATTATTTAACAAAAGCAACATGACAGCTCGTTAGAGCAGCTCAGACATGACTCAGTGGTAGAGGTCTCAATTCTCAGTCAGAAAATGTTGGATTCAAATACCACTCCAGAGACCTGAGCACACGATCTAGGCTGAGAACTAAACTACCAAGGGGGTGCAGCGTTGTCGCGGGTGCCATCTTTCAGGTGGGACATTAAACTGCAGTTCCATTTGTCCTCAGATGAACATAAAAAAAACCCCCACAGCATTATTTGAAGAGGAACAGGAAAGTTCTCCCCAGATTCCTGGCCAATATTTATCCTTCAACCAAAATCACTAAAACCCAGATGATTTAGTCATTCATCTCATTGCTGTTTGTGGGATCTTGCTGTGTTTCCCTACAGTACAACAATGCCTACAAGTATTTAATTGGCTGTAAAACAGTTTGGAACATCAAAAGTGTCCTGAAAGATCCCATAGGAATGGCAGTCCTTTTCAGGCAAACATTGTGTCTATCTCAGTGCAAATGTTTCCTCAAACTCTTCAGATAAATCTGAAACAGAGTTTATTGAGCTTCCAATTGCAGCCTTCTTCCAGGACCTGAGTCAACCTCAAACCTCTAGTATCTTGTTGATTAAGAAACTGCAATGAAAACATCAGTTCAGATTCTGCACATTAGTTTCTTAGCAAGATGGTTAATGAGATCTGTCCCAACCTATTTTGAGGTTTAAGTAGAGCTGTGAGTTCCCAATTGTGTAGACAGCAGCTCCTTTAGATTCCCCCCCTCTGTTACACGTGTGCAACAGCGTGGGCTCCCAGTGCTGTGCTGAGTTTTAAAGCACTGGAATACAGTTTGCCATAGTGTTCTCACTGAGCCTGTCATTTTGTGTTCCAGGATAGCCGTATGATGCAGCAAACACTGCACGCACTGCAGAGCGAGTTGGACAACCTGCGTGTTGACAACATCAAACTATACGAAAAAATCAAATTCCTGCAAAGCTACCCTGGCCGAGTGAGTATAACCTTTAAAACATGGGGAATAAGGCTCATCCAGATAGAGAACTTGCACACTGTAACTGGGGGAATATTCTTTCATCCCTGACTTCTACGTCAAGCATTCCCCAAAACCACGTTGTCCGAATGTTAATGCTGCTTTTATTTCTATACATGCCCGCAGTGAGTCAGGATAAATGTTTTATAACAGTGTGGTGTTTAAGATACACAAGACCATTTAATTACATTGACTGGGAAGAATCAAATTCCTTTCTCTCTAAGAGGTATCCTGGGAGTTTTCTGAATTCCAAAACATACTGCCCATTATTCAGTGAGCACCATTAATAAGTGATGTTTATTTCTGATTGTATTCCAGAAGTTAGCAGATTTCGCGAATTTAATTTTGCAATTTACCATGGTGTGATTTAAATTCACATCCTGCCGCTTACTGGTT
Organism: Mustelus asterias; assembly: GCF_964213995.1. NCBI lineage: Eukaryota > Metazoa > Chordata > Chondrichthyes > Carcharhiniformes > Triakidae > Mustelus > Mustelus asterias. The sequence continues at coordinate 52,210,450 of NC_135812.1, read as the reverse complement.
TAGTGACAAAACTATCGTACCTCTATTCATTTACCTACATTACAACTTTATCATGGTGACTACATTTCAAAAGTAGCATATACACTCGAGTACAAGTCAGGTTTCTAAGAACTAAGTTTTTAGCCAAAAAGTGGGGGCTGACTTTTACATAACTGATATTTTCAAAGGGTTGAAATCTGCTCTTTCCCACCGTCTCATTATCATGGAGTTGCCAGATTGGACACTGTTCCCTCCAACCTCACCATTCCATGGGGGGAGGGGGCGGCGTTCCATGGGAAGGGGCGGCTCTATGGTTCTATAAGTGAGTATGTTTGACCTCCGAGGCAAGTGGGTGGTAAATACAGAGTTTTGATTTCCTGCCTAAAAGTTGGGGGTTGCGTTATTAACAATTTATATGAAAAATAAATTGTTTTCTGGCCAAATTGAGATAAACCCTTACTCAAATATATACACTACTTGATGATTGGTTGGAACACCTTGAGTTCACAAAATGCAATCTATATAAATCCCAATCCCTCATTCTCTTTCAATATTTAATTTTCACCTCCAACCTGTTTTAAGTAATTTCAGTGTTAAGTGCCAACATAAAGATGTTGCTAAATAATTAGTGACAACTGTCAGTAAGTTTAATGAGCAGGAATTTTAAATCTAACATTTAAGAATAACATTTTAGACAAACTAATGTTTTTAAACAGACTTAGAACTACAGTATAGGTTTTTATATACTGTTGACAATACAGATGGTAAAACATCTTCAGAAGCCTGTTCTATAGTGTCACCTAGTAACCACTGCCTGCAACTGCATTGTGATAGTTGGCGATACAAAATTAAATGGATAAAGTTAATGTCGGAATTTGAGACTAAATAGTGACAGAAAAGCCTGACCAAAAGTCCTGACACGAAGGAAGATTGCTGACAGGAGATGTGCATCCTATTTAATAATTTGTAATTGGTTTTGCATGGTATTATACTCATTAAATCTGAGATTATAGTTTCTATTTTATCTTTCTCTGCTGCCTTCATGTTGCTGCTTCTCTCTTTGCCTTTCCTCCATTGTTATGGGAAGAGTTTGGAGATGCCACGGCTATTTTCACAGCAGCAGAGTTAGCTTGGAGGAGATTAAACTGATGAAGAGTTTAATAGAGGGCCAGTGATAGAAATATAGTCTTTCTGTAAAACAAAAAACTCAATATAAACTTTACTTGAATAAATGTTTTTACATTTGTCCTGAGTATGACTTTAAGTTGTTTTGGAATAAGATCTGCACAGATATTCAGCTGCTGGGACACGGCATTGGGATTCATTTCCAGAGGAATGGAATTCTCATCAACAGCAACAAATTAGATTTACATAGCACCAAAACATAAAGCATTTAATCAATTTATTATAAACAAGAAGTAGGCACCAAGCTGCATAGGGTGATATTAAGGCAAAAGCTTAGAGAAATACTCAAGAGTATCTTAAAGGAAATAAAAGAGAAGGAAGTTTCATGAGGGAATTTCCAAACTTAGGATCTAGGCATGGCTACCATTAAATTAAAGTAATTAAAATCAGGGATGCTCAAGAACATAGAACATAGAACAATACAGCACAGAACAGGCCCTTCGGCCCACGATGTTGTGCCGAGCTTTATCTGAAACCAAGATCAAGCTATCCCACTCCCTATCATCCTGGTGTGCTCCATGTGCCTATCCAATAACCGCTTAAATGTTTCTAAAGTGTCTGACTCCACTATCACTGCAGGCAGTCCATTCCACACCCCAACCACTCTCTGCGTAAAGAACCTACCTCTGATATCCGTCCTGTATCTCCCACCACGAACCCTATAGTTATGCCCCCTTGTAATAGCTCCATCCACCCGAGGAAATAGTCTTTGAACGTTCACTCTATCTATCCCCTTCATCATTTTATACACCTCTATTAAGTCTCCCCTCAGCCTCCTCCGCTCCAGAGAGAACAGCCCTAGCTCCCTCAACCTTTCCTCATATGACCTACCCTCCAAACCAGGCAGCATCCTGGTAAATCTCCTCTGCACTCTTTCCAGCGTTTCCACATCCTTCTTATAGTGAGGTGACCAGAACTGCACACAATATTCCAAATGTGGTCTCACCAAGGTCCTGTACAGTTGCAGCATAACCCCATGGCTCTTAAACTCCAACCCCCTGTTAATAAAAGCTAACACACTATAGGCCTTCTTCACAGCTCTATCCACTTGACTGGCAACCTTTAGAGATCTGTGGATATGGACCCCAAGATCTCTCTGTTCCTCCACAGTCTTCAGAACCCTACCTTTGACCCTGTAATCCACATTTAAATTTGTCCTACCAAAATGAATCACCTCACATTTATCAGGGTTAAACTCCATTTGCCATTTTTCAGCCCAGCTTTGCATCCTATCTATGTCTCTTTGCAGCCTACAACAGCCCTCCACCTCATCCACTACTCCACCAATCTTGGTGTCATCAGCAAATTTACTGATCCACCCTTCAGCCCCCTCCTCTAAGTCATTAATAAAAATCACAAAGAGCAGAGGACCAAGCACTGATCCCTGCGGCACACCGCTAGCAACCTGCCTCCAATCTGAAAATTTTCCATCGACCACCACCCTCTGTCTTCGGTCAGACAGCCAGTTACCTATCCAATCGGCCAACTTTCCCTCTATCCCACACCTCCTCACTTTCATCATAAGCCGACCATGGGGGACCTTATCAAACGCCTTACTAAAATCCATGTATATGACATCAACTGCCCTACCTTCATCAACACACTTAGTTACCTCCTCAAAAAATTCTATCAAATTTGTGAGGCACGACTTGCCCTTCACGAATCCGTGCTGACTATCTCGGATTAATCCGCATCTTTCTAAATGGTCGTAAATCCCATCCCTAAGGACCCTTTCCATCAATTTACCAACCACCGAAGTAAGACTAACCGGTCTATAATTACCAGGGTCATTTCTATTCCCTTTCTTAAACAGAGGAACAACATTTGCCATTCTCCAGTCCTCTGGCACCATCCCCGTGGACAGTGAGGACCCAAAGATCAACGCCAAAGGCTCTGCAATCTCATCCCTTGCCTCCCACAGAATCCTAGGATACATTTCATCAGGCCCAGGGGACTTATCGACCTTCAGTTTATTCAAAACTGCCAAGACATCCTCCCTCCGAACATCTATTTCCTCCAGCCTATTAGCCTGTAACACCTTCTCTTCCTCAAAAAAAGAAACCTGAATTAATTTAGCATAGGTATCTGCGAGGATCATGAGACCGGTAGAGATTACAGAGATAAGGCCGGAGAGGCCATGGAGGATTTGAAAACAAGGATGAGCATGTTAAAGTTGAGGCATTGCTTGACTGGGAGATTATGTCCTCAGTGTGAGTAAGGACAATGGTCATGAGAGTTTTGAATGACCTCAGGTGTACAGAGAGTAAATTGTGGGTAAATTCTCAACCTTGTTTTCATATCCCTCCTTATCTTTGTAATCTCTTCTGGTCTCAAAACCTTTGTTACAATCACACACAACATTATTTGAGACTTTATAAGCTTTTTCAGTACTTTGTCAGGAGCAGGAACCTGATTGGAGGGATTGACAGATGGAGTTCCAGGAGAGATGGGCAGTGACAACATGTTCAAGCACCTTGGTGAGAAAAGGGGGGTGGTTGGAGATGGGCAGTAATTTGCAAAATCAGAGGGGTCAAGCATTGGTCTTTTGAGGGGTAATGATGACAGATTTACAGGAGAAAGGGACAACACCTGAGGAGAGAGAAACATTAACAAGATCAGCTAAGCTGAAGACCAGGGTAGGAAATTGGTGATCAGCAGTTTATTTGAAATATGGCAAAGGAAGCAGGAAGCTTGTCTAATTGGCCAGAATCAGCCTGCAGAGGGCATGTGGGGAGATTGTGAGGAACTAAAGATGAGAGTGCAAGGCGAGGGCAGGAGGCAACCTTACAAGGATGTTTGAGTTAGTGGAAGGGAGCGGAGTGCCAGAGACAGCTGATAATAAAATGGTCTCAATCTTAGTAACAAAAAGGTCTGCGAGCTCCGTATACTTATTGTCAGCAATGAGGAAAAGGCGGAGGAGTCAGATTGAAATTAGAAAGAAGCTTAGTTAGGCCACACCTGAATACAGTGCTCACTTCTGGTCTCCAAGTTACATAAAAAAGAATGCAGAGGCTTTGGAAGAACTGGCAAATAAATGCGGTATTATAGAGGATGCAGCCTACAGGGATTCCTCAATATGGAAAATCTGATTGCTAGACATGCCCTGTAACATTCTGACTACCTCTGGCATACACAGATGAGAGAATTCATCCAAGCCGGGAATCAAACCCAGGTCCCTGGTGCTGTGAGGCAGCAGCACTAACCACTGTGCCACCCATCTCACAGTGCCACGCGAGAACATCCCCTTTCTGGGACCACCCACAGTCTGTGAAACACCCTCCCCAGATCACAGAGTCTGAGCATGTCCCTCTCTGAAACCACCCACACCCTGAAAAGCAGCCCTAGGAGATCCACTGTCCAAGCCTCCTGCCTGGGATCAGCTAGAACTAGAGATTACCATCCCTTCCATTAACCACAGCCTAAACACCACCACCAACCATCCTGCCCAAAGCTATAATGTTTATGTATATTTATATGTGTCATGTATATTCATATAACTATTTACATTTTCTTACTCATTCCTTTGAAAGACAGGAGAATCACTGACAGATACTGGGACAAACGTTTAATACGTGTTGTCAATTGGAAAGATACTTGAGGAAAAAACCCTGAATCATTTCAGTGAAATGGATGTGAAAATAGGAGTGAGACAGGAACAATGAAGTGAGGCTGAACATCTTTCCTTATTCTCTTCACACCTTGCCTCCCAGTCATCTTTGGGAAAACATGGTTCATGAAATAAAAAGCAGCATTGATTGGGCAATAAGAGCAGAATCATATGTTTAGGCCAGATTGGTGATTCAGAATACAAATTCCTGGCTCTCCTCCCCAACATTGACAGCTGTGACTCTGCCCATCACTGGCCATGGTCAATATACCTGCTGTCGAGGATAAATTAATGGATAGAAACTGGCGATGGGGGCTGAAGAGAATAAATTAACCCCTCCCAACCACAAATTCTGGAGAACAAAGCTTGGAGTGCTGGATACAAATTTAGATTTTAGAACTGAACAATTGAGAATGTTATCGAGTCTTGCAGTTAGGAGTTTAATGCCAGTATTGATTGAAGTACAATCACAATGGGGATGAGAGACAGATTCTAATCTATATCAGCTACTTGGCGTTACTTTTTTACGCTCTCGTGAGATGATATAGTGACCCAGGCCATTCCAGAACAGGCCATTATTGACCGGATCAGTAACTCCCTCCTATCTTTGTCATGGACAACAATAGGGGCTTGAGTCAGAGAGCACAAAAACGGTCATGTTAATGATGTGCAGTAATTTGGTTATTTTATTTGGTGAGTGAGGGAAGAGATTATGTGATCATTATGTGATGAATGTCTATATTGGTGAATGGAACATTTTCACACTTCTGATGCACAGTATTGCCAAGCCTGGTATGCTTAGATAGAGTAAAGCTCCTTTCATTTTGTTTGGCTTATGTATTTTAGCCACCCACCGTCAGTGGTCATTGTAGTCTTTTAGGCTGGAGTTGACCAATCAGTGCTTATTTGTCAATAAAGGCTCAGTTTAGACATCTTAATGAATTTACTGAGGCTCCCACACACTGCGGAAATGTTTCTGTCAATAATCACCAGGAAAAGGGTGACATACTCGGCCCTTTTTCCGCCTACCTTTTAAATGGTCATTACTTCATTCACATAATCAAAGGCTGCAGTTCAGGTTTATTTGCAAAGATGTCTACCACCTTCCCAAGAACAATGATCCCTTCATTGGCATTTCTTTGCTCCCCTTCCACCAGCAGCTTTCCTGAACCTTGCTGTGGGCAGCTCATCCCCAGTGACTTTAATCTTCATCTCAATTCTGTTTGTCACATTCCTTCCACTTTGTCCTCACTCACTGTCTGCATACCAACACGCCCAACTATACCCACGTACACTGCCACCCTATAGATCAACCCACCACCCATGGGAAACTGCCACCCTATATATCAACTCCCCACCCATAGAACATAGAACATAGAACATTACAGCGCAGAACAGGCCCTTCGGCCCACGATGTTGCACCGACCAGTTAAAAAAAAACTGTGACCCTCCAACCTAAACCAATTTCTTTTCGTCCATGAACCTATCTACGGATCTCTTAAACGCCCCCAAACTAGGCGCATTTACTACTGATGCTGGCAGGGCATTCCAATCCCTCACCACCCTCTGGGTAAAGAACCTACCCCTGACATCGGTTCTATAACTACCCCCCCTCAATTTAAAGCCATGCCCCCTCGTGCTGGATTTCTCCATCAGAGGAAAAAGGCTATCACTATCCACCCTATCTAAACCTCTAATCATCTTATATGTTTCAATAAGATCCCCTCTTAGCCGCCGCCTTTCCAGCGAAAACAATCCCAAATCCCTCAGCCTCTCCTCATAGGATCTCCCCTCCATACCAGGCAACATCCTGGTAAACCTCCTCTGCACCCTCTCCAAAGCCTCCACATCCTTCCTGTAATGTGGGGACCAGAACTGCACACAGTACTCCAAGTGCGGCCGCACCAGAGTTGTGTACAGTTGCAACATAACGCTACGACTCCTAAATTCAATCCCCCTACCAATAAACGCCAAGACACCATATGCCTTCTTAACAACCTTATCTACTTGATTCCCAACTTTCAGGGATCTATGCACACATACACCTAGATCCCTCTGCTCCTCCACACTATTCAAAGTCCTCCCGTTAGCCCTATACTCAACACATCTGTTATTCCTACCAAAGTGAATTACCTCACACTTCTCCGCATTAAACTCCATCCGCCACCTCTCGGCCCAACTTTGCAACCTGTCTAAGTCTTCCTGCAAACTACGACACCCTTCCTCACTGTCTACCACACCACCAACTTTGGTGTCATCAGCAAATTTGCTAATCCACCCAACTATACCCTCATCCAGATCATTAATAAATATTACAAACAGCAGTGGCCCCAAAACAGATCCCTGAGGTACACCACTTGTAACCGCACTCCATGATGAATATTTACTATCAACCACCACCCTCTGTTTCCTATCCGCTAGCCAATTCCTGATCCAATTTCCTAGATCACCCCCAATCCCATACATCTGCATTTTCTGCAGAAGCCTACCATGGTGAACCTTATCAAACGCCTTACTAAAATCCATATATACCACGTCCACTGCCTTGCCCCCATCCACCTCCTTGGTCACTTTCTCAAAAAACTCAATAAGGTTAGTAAGGCACGACCTACCTGCCACAAAACCATGCTGACTATCACCTATCAATTCATTACTCTCCAAATAACTATAAATCCTATCCCTTATAATTTTTTCCAACATCTTGCCGACAACAGAAGTGAGACTCACCGGTCTATAATTCCCGGGGAAGTCTCTGTTCCCCTTCTTAAACAATGGGACAACATTCGCTAACCTCCAATCTTCTGGTACTATACCAGAGGCCAACGACGACCTGAAGATCAGAGCCAGAGGCTCTGCAATCACTTCTCTTGCCTCCCAGAGAATCCTTGGATAAATCCCATCCGGACCAGGGGATTTATCTATTTTCAGACCCTCCAGAATATCCTGCACATCCTCCTTATCAACTGTAATACTGTCTATTCTACTCCCTTGCAACCCAGTGTCCTCCTCAGCTATATTCATGTCCCCTTGCGTGAACACCGAAGAGAAATATTGGTTCAATGCTTCACCAATCTCCTCCGGTTCCACACATAACTTCCCTCTGCCATCTATAACTGGCCCTAAACTTGCCCTAACCAACCTTCTGTTCTTGACATACCTATAGAACGCCTTAGGATTCTCTTTAACCCTATCCGCCAAAGTCTTCTCATGTCCCCTTTTAGCCCTTCTAAGCTCGCTCTTCAACTCCCTCTTAGCCAATCTAAAGCTTTCTAGTGCACTACCCGAGTGCTCACGTCTCATCCGAACATAAGCCTCCTTTTTCTTTTTAACCAACAAAGAAACTTTTTTGGTGCACCACGGTTCCCTAGCCCTACCAATTCCTCCTTGCCTGACAGGGACATACCTATCACAGACTCGAAGTAGCTGCTCCTTGAAAAAACTCCACATGTCGGACGTTCCCAGTCCCTGTAATCTCCTAGTCCAACCTATGTTTCCTAATTCTCTCCTAATAGCCTCATAATTACCCTTCCCCCAGCTAAAACCATTGGCCCGAGGTTCATGCCTATCCCTTTCCATCACTAAGGTGAACGTAACCGAATTGTGGTCACTATCACCAAAATGCACACCAACTTCCAAGTCTAGCACCTGGTCTGGCTCATTTCCCAGCACCAGATCCAATATAACCTCACCTCTAGTTGGCCTGTCTACATACTGAGTCAAAAAACCTTCCTGCACGCTTTGAACAAAAACTGACCCCTCTAACGAGCTAGAGCTATAACAATTCCAGTCAATATTAGTCAAGTTAAAATCCCCCATAACAATTGCCCTATTACTTTCACTCCTAAGCAGGATTGACTCCGCAATCCTTTCCTCAACCTCTCTAGAACTTTTAGGAGGTCTATAAAAGACTCCCAACAGGGTGACCTCTCCTCTCCTATTTCTAATCTCCGCCCATACTACCTCAACAGATAAGTCCTCATCAAACCTCCTCTCTGACACTGTGATACAATCTCTGACCAATAATGCTACCCCTCCCCCTCTTCTACCTCCTTCCCTACTTCGACTAAAACATTTGAACCCCGGGACCTGCAGCATCCATTCCTGCCCCTGCTCTATCCATGTCTCTGAAATAGCCACAACATCGAAGTCCCAGGTACTGATCCACGCTGCAAGTTCACCCACTTTATTGCGAATACTCCTGGCATTGAAGTATACACATTTCAAACCCTGCTCCACCCCACCTCTGCAATGCCGTGCATTGCAGTCCCCATCCATGCATCCCTCACTTTCAGCCCCACTACTCAGGATCCCTCCCCCCCCCCCGAATCAGTTTAAACCTCCCTGCATGGCCTTAGCAAATTTACCCCCCAGGATATTGGTCCCCTTCTGATTAAGGTGTAGACCATCCTTCTCATAGAGGTCACACCTTCCCCAGTACGAGCCCCAATTGCTTAAGTACCTGAACCCCTCCCTCCTGCACCATCCCCTCAGCCATGAATTCAAACCTTCCCTCTCCCTATTCCTCTCTAAACTATCCCGTGGTACAGGCAAGAGTCCAGAGATAACCACTCTGTCAGTCTTGGCCTTTAGTTTCCACCCCAACTCCATAAAATCCCTGCCTAATATCCCCTTCCCCTATCCTCCCTATGTCGTGTGTCCCCACATGTACAATAACTTGTGGTTTATCTCCCTCCCCCCTAAGAGTCCTGAATACCCTGTCAGACACATCCCGGACCCCAGCCCCTGGTAGGCAACACACCAACCCTGAGTCCCTACCTTTAGTTCCGACCCTCCTATCTGTCTCCTTAATTGTGGAGTCCCCAATCACAAGGCCCAGTCTTTTACAGCCCCTAACCACCTGAGCTTTCTCACTCGGCTCACCCCCAGAGATCTGCTCTCTATGCTCAGTTGATTCCTCCTCAACTGTAGCCTCCAGCACCGAAAACCTATTATGGAGGGGAACCGCCCCAGGGGATTGTCTTCCCGATTGCTTCTTACCCCTCCTCCTGGCATTGACCCAAGCCTCATTTCTAGGAGTTACTATTTCTCTATAACTCCTATCAACTTCCACCTCCGCCTCCCGAATTATGCGGAGTTCCTCTACCTCCCCCTCCAGCTCCTTTACACGCTCCTCCAGAAGCTGCAATCTAATGCACTTCTTACAACTAAAATCTCCTGAAACACTACTGGATTTCCTCACCACATACATCCCACAGGAGATGCAGCATACTGCCTGAACTGCCATCCCTGAAGCCATTACCAGCAAGAAAAAAAGAAAACAAAAAACTTCCCCACACTTCCCCAACTGTCACTCTCCACTGCAGCCCGAGCAACACTCCCTCACTGAGACACCAACTGTCACTCTCCACTGCAGCCCGAGCAACACTCCCTCACTGAGACACCAACTGTCACACTCTACTGCAGCCCGAGCAGCACTCCCACACTCCCATGGGAAATGCCAGCCTATATTAAACTGTCACCACAGTGGCACAGTGGTTAGTGCTGCCTCGCAGCGCCAGGGTTTGATTTTTGCCTCGGTCATTGTGTGGAGTTTGCACGTTCTGCCTGTGTCTGCTTGGGTTTCCTCCCACACTCCAAAGGTGTGCAGGTTAGGTGGATTGGCCATGCTAAGTTGCTCTTTGTGTCCAAATATGTGTAAGTTAGATGGATTAACCATGGGAAATGTGTGGGGATGGAGTGGGAGAGGGTCTGGGTAAGATATTCTGTCAGAGAGTCGGTGCAGACTCGATGAGCCAAATAGCCTATTATTTTTATCAATTCCTCACCCATGGGAAACTGTCATCCTGTGTATCAACTCATAGAAACTTAGAAAATAGGAACAGAAATAGGCCATTCAGACCTTCAAGCCCACTTTACCATTTATTGTAATCATGGCTGATCATCCAACTCAATAGCCTGATCTCACCTTCCCCGCCCCCCCCCCCCCCCCCCCCCCCTTATCCTTTGATCCCTTTTGTCCCAAAAGCTACATCTAACTCCTTTTTGAAAACATTTTGGCTTCATCTGCTTTCTGTCATAGCGAATTCCACAGGCTCGCCACTCTTTGGGTGAAGAAATTTCTCATCTCAGTCCTAAATGGGCTTAGTCTGGTTCTGGATATCCGAACTTCGGGAACATCCTTCTTGCATCTACCCTGTCTATCCTGTTAGAATTTAATAGGTTTCCATGAGATACTCCCTCATTCTTCATAACTCCAGTGAATGTAACCCTAACTGACTCAGTCGCTCTTCATGCGTCAGTCCCGCCATCCCAGGAATCAGTCTGATAAACCTTCTCTGCACTCTGTCTATAGCAAGAACACCCTTCCTCAGAGAAGGAGACCAGAACTTTACACAATATTCCAGGCGTGGTCTCACCAAGGCCCTGTTTACATCAGGAAGACATCCCTGCTCCTGTATTCAAATTCTCGCTATGAAAGCAAGCTCACCACCCATGGATAACTGTCACCCTATATATCAACTCACCACCATGGAAAACTTACCCTATATATCAACTCACCACCATGGGAAACTTGCCCTATATGTCAACTCAGCACCCATGGGAAACTTGCCCTATATGTCAACTCAGCACCCTTGGGAAACTAACCACTGGTGGATTGGACTTGGTATATGATTTCCACTCCTGCTTATGTCAGCTCAACCAGAACATCCCAGCAAAGTATCCACTCAGTCACTTCTGCAATAACTCGGAATTCCATCTTGGTCCTGCTATTTATTGTTAACTTGTTGCCACTTGGTGACATTTCCAAGACAATGTGACATGTTGTCACGCCTGAGTCACTTCGACAGTTTGATGAATATCTGTTGTTAACGTATTTGTCTGATATCACACTGTGGATGAGCCAGAATTTATCCCATTTTTAACTGTGAGCAGACTGAAGGTTTTTGAAAATCTGTAGCCTGCCCTCACCCAACACCCTGTCCAGTTCCAAAGCTGCTTATTTTCAACCGTTCCCCTCTTACAGCACCTTTACTTCCATAGAAACCATGTCCTTACTTCCGATACGCCTACATTTTATTTTCCAAGAACCTTCCTTGACATTCTTTTGAACTCTGATTTACTCCCACTGAAACTTGCACAAACTTCCATTGTCTGCATAAAATGATAGAACCTTACAACACAGAAAGAGACTATTTGGCTCATTATGTCTATGCTAGCTCTTTGAAACGCTAACAAATTAGATCCACACCCCTGCTGTTCCCCATAGCTCTGTAACTTAATCCCCTTCAAATTCTTTCTAAAGTTACTATTGAATTGGTCTTTGGTTGCTCAATCCCAGCACCAACAGATTTCATTGTGTCTGTGTCTCAAATCTTTATTTATAAATCACTGTGTTCACAACCATCATGAGTCTCCTCTTGAGGCCCCCACCATCACAGATGCCAGTCTTCGACTCACTCCACATGATATCAAGAAATGGTTGAGTGTACTGGGCGGCACGGTGGTACAGTTAGCACTGCTGACTCACAGTGCCAGGGTCCTCGTTTGAATCCCGGCTTGGGTCACTGTCTGTGCGGAGTTTGCACATTCTCCCCATGTCTGCGTGGGTTTCCTCCAGGTGCTCCAGTTTCCTCCCACAGCCCAAAGATGTGCGGGTTAGGTGGATTGGCCATACTAAATTGCCCCTTATTGTCAGGGAGACTAGGGTAAATGCATGGGGTTATGGGGGTAGGGCCTGGATGGGATTGTGGTCGGTGCAGACTCGATGGGCTGAATGGCCTCCTTCTGCACTGGAGGATTCTATGATGTAGCAAAGGCCTTGGACCCCAACAGTATCCTGGCTGCAATGCTGGAGACCTGTGCTCTCGCACTAACTCTGCTTCTGTCCAAGCTGTTCCAGTACAGCTACGACCCTACAAAGTGGAAAATAGCTAGTCACTCATTTATTTGCTATTTGTGGGAGCTGGCTGTTGGTTTGTGATTCCTGATATTACAACAGTGGCTTCACTTCAGTAATACTCCCTGGGGCATGAAGCAAACATCCACTCCACTCTTGTACGTTTTGCAAGGATCAATTGGCTTTGAATCATCGTTCACTTCTTTGGGACTCCCTCCGGTTGTAGAAGGTCTTTGTCGTTCTTTGCAGTTAAAGAACATAGAACATACATAGAACATAGAACGGTACAGCACAGAACAGGCCCTTCGGCCCACGATGTTGTGCCGAGATTTATCTGAAACCAAGATCAAGCTATTCCACTCCCTATCATCCTGGTGTGCTCCATGTGCCTATCCAATAACCGCTTAAATGTTCCTAAAGTGTCTGACTCCACTATCACTGCAGGCAGTCCATTCCACACCCCAACCACTCTCTGCGTAAAGAACCTACCTCTGATATCCTTCCTGTATCTCCCACCACGAACCCGATAGTTATGCCCCCTTGTAATAGCTCCATCCACCCGAGGAAATAGTCTTTGAACGTTCACTCTATCTATCCCCTTCATCATTTTATAAATCTCTATTAAGTCTCCCCCCAGACTCCTCCGCTCCAGAGAGAACAGCCCCAGCTCCCTCAACCTTTCCTCATAAGACCTACCCTCCAAACCAGGCAGCATCCTGGTAAATCTCCTCTGCACTCTTTCCAGCGCTTCCACATCCTTCTTATAGTGAGGTGACCAGAACTGCACACAATATTCCAAATGTGGTCTCACCAAGGTCCTGTACAGTTGCAGCATAACCCCACGGCTTTTAAACTCCAACCCCCTGTTAATAAAAGCTAACACACTATAGGCCTTCTTCACAGCTCTATCCACTTGAGTGGCAACCTTCAGAGATCTGTGGATATGAACCCCAAGATCTCTCTGTTCCTCCACAGTCATCAGAACCCTACCTTTGACCATGTAATCCACATTTAAATTAGTCCTACCAAAATGAATCACCTCACATTTATCAGGGTTAAACTCCATTTGCCATTTTTCAGCCCAGCTTTGCATCCTATCTATGTCTCTTTGCAGCCTACAACAGCCCTCCACCTCATCCACTACTCCACCAATCTTGGTGTCATCAGCAAATTTACTGATCCACCCTTCAGCCCCCTCCTCTAAGTCATTAATAAAAATCACAAAGAGCAGAGGACCAAGCACTGATCCCTGCGGCACTCCGCTAGCAACCTGCCTCCAATCTGAAAATTTTCCATCGACCACCACCCTCTGTCTTCGATCAGACAGCCAGTTACCTATCCAATCGGCCAACTTTCCCTCTATCCCACACCTCCTCACTTTCATCATAAGCCGACCATGGGGGACCTTATCAAATGCCTTACTAAAATCCATGTATATGACATCAACTGCCCTACCTTCATCAACACACTTAGTTACCTCCTCAAAAAATTCTATCAAATTTGTGAGGCACGACTTGCCCTTCACGAATCCGTGCTGACTATCCCGGATTAATCCGCATATTTCTAAATGGTCGTAAATCCCATCTCTAAGGACCTTTTCCATCAATTTACCAACCACCGAAGTAAGACTAACCGGTCTATAATTACCAGGGTCATTTCCATTCCCTTTCTTAAACAGAGGAACAACATTCGCCATTCTCCAGTCCTCTGGCACCATCCCCGTGGACAGCGAGGACCCAAAGATCAAAGCCAAAGGCTCTGCAATCTCATCCCTTGCCTCCCAAAGAATCCTAGGATACATTTCATCAGGCCCAGGGGACTTATCGACCTTCAGTTTATTCAAAACTGCCAGGACATCCTCCCTCCGAACATCTATTTCCTCCAGCCTATTAGCCTGTAACACCTTCTCTTCCTCAAAAACATGGCCCCTCTCCTTGGTGAACACTGAAGAAAAGTATTCATGCATCACCTCGCCTATCTCTACTGACTCCATACACAAGTTCCCACTACTGTCCTTGACCGGCCCTAACCTCACCCTGGTCATTCTTTTATTCCTCACATAAGAGTAAAAAGCCTTGGGGTTTTCCTTGATCCGACCCGCCAAGGACTTCTCGTGTCCCCTCCTAGCTCTCCTAAGCCCCTTTTTCAGCTCATTCCTTGCTAACTTGTAACCCTCAATCGAGCCATCTGAACCTTGTTTCCTCATCCCTACATAAGCTTCCCTCTTCCTTTTCACAAGACATTCCACCTCTTTCATGAACCGTGGTTCCCTCACTCGGCCATTTCTTCCCTGCCTGACAGGGACATACCTATCAAGGACACACAGTATTTGTTCCTTGAAAAAGTTCCACTTTTCATTAGTTCCTTTCTCTGACAGTTTCTGTTCCCAACTTATGCCCCCTAATTCTTGCCCAATCGCATCATAATTACCTCTCCCCCAATTGTAAACCTTGCCCTGCCGTACGGCCTTATCCCTCTCCATTGCAATAACGAAAGACACCGAATTGTGGTCACTATCTCCAAAGTGCTCTCCCACAACCAAATCTAACACTTGGCCCGGTTCATTTCCCAGTACCAAATCCAATGTGGCCTCACCTCTTGTCGGCCTATCCACATATTGTGTCAGGAAACCCTCCTGCACACACTGCACAAAAACTGCCCCATCCGAACTATTTGACCTACAAAGGTTCCAATCAATATTTGGAAAGTTAAAGTCCCCCATGACAACTACCCTGTGACCCCCACACATATCCATCATATAAAGGAGCAGGAGAACAGAAGAAGTGGGTGAGGAGAGGAATAAATAACTCTTTAAGGAAATAGGTTACTTATGTCCCATTTACAATCCAGCCCTGCCCGTGGAGGAGAGACCAATAAAGCAATGCTACCACCAATGCAACATGGGAATCAGTGAGAGGAGCAACATTCTGAAAGCTTGTGCTACCAAATAAACCTGTTGGACTTTAACCTGGTGTTGAGAGACTTCTTATTGTGCCTACCCCAGTCCAATGCCGGCATCTCCACATCAATGAGAGGGGCAGCATTCATTGTTGCTCCCTGTTGACAGCCATTTTGTGCGTACGGCAGTTCTCAGGAAGTTTAAGCATCTTATGGTCAATTGCCCTGCACTGGGAGCCATCTAATACTCTGATTTAGATAGGAGACTTTGGATTCTTCTGACTGTCTGACCAGGAAAAGTTAAAAGAATTAAAACCACTTCTAGATCTTTATGCCACTGACCCCACCCCCACAACCCACCCACCCAACGGGACTCTCTGATTAAATACTCAACTACCTCCACCCCTGACCATTCCTCTCAATTTCCCTTCTGACTACCCTCCTCCATCCCCTCCAAATACCTCACTGCCCCCCTGACCCTTCCCTCATCCTACCCACTTATCTCCTCCCTGGATTACACAATGACATTCAAACACAGCACCTTTTAACTTAGTGCTTTACAGTAGCTATTTCCATAAAAAAGAGGAATGGCCTCGCTTGCTCCGATGCTGCTGTCCTGCATTGAAGGACTCAGAACCAAGTGTGCTGGGCATTTCTCACCAGGCCCCGCATGGAAATCTAAACGAGAATTGTACAGCTCCCAGCCTGGGAAAGTAAAAAGGAATGGAGTGGTAATCTGACTGCCATTACCACTTCTTGAAATTCTGACTCAATGGGTATAGTAGCTTAACATTTCTGACCTTGGAATGGATGCTCAGAGATTCTGAGTCTTGTGAAGTTAAATTCAATAAATCTTGTGATTTACGGGATAGCTCCAGGAGTTGCAGATTTTTGCTCAAAGCCTATCTTTTTCACTAATAACCTTCAGGGAAGTGGGCTTGCCAGTCTGCCCATGTGATCCCAATTCCAAATGTGGCTGACACCCAGAGTCCTCAAGGCAACTCAGGATGAGCAGTAAGTGCTGACTTGTCAGCAATGACCATATCCCTGGAATAAATTTGATGGTATTTATTTACTGACAATTTAACACACATACAGCTATCTTCAAATACCTTTGTGCATCTACCTTCAAGTCCTCTTACCCATATCATATTCATCACATCCTTTACAGGGAACGAAGAACAGAATCAATCTTCACATTGTAAATTTCAAGGAGTGATGACCCTTTGATGGAGAGTTCCTGGCAGTCACTCAATGCAGACAATAGTTAAGCACTTGGCTGCATTCCAGCTGTTAATTCAGTGCCAGCTACCATCATCTGATGTCATTGCTGAAATATTCAGCATAACTAAACTGATTTGTGATTTCTAAACTGGTACAGAACTCTCAAATCAATCCCATTACTTTATATTTTCACTTTATTTCTCCTCATTCGATGTAAGTGCATATACTTTCCTGTCAGGTGAGAGTTAGCTGTTCATTGGAGAAGCCCAGGTTACATACCAGTTATGGTCTTTGTGTTTGCTCCAGCCACCCTAACTGCAGATTTTTCACCAGTTTCTCCTGTTTCCCTGTCCATGGAACCTATCTCCTGACCCTCTACCATCCAGCCTCCCTCCCAGGCCCCCTTTCAAACCCAGCATCTTCATTCAACTCCCTAAAAATAAAACCCTCGACCCTTCTGTCCTTTTAGGCGACAGTCTCTTCAATCTCCCTTTCTTCTCCAAAGTCCGTGAATGGGCCATCTCCTCCCAAATCTGAGCCCATGTTTCCTGCAACTCCGTGTTTGACCCTCTACAATTGAGTTTCCACTCCTACCATAGCATTGTTATCAAAGTCACAAATGACATTCTGCGCGACTGTGACAAAGGTACATTATCCTTCTCAACCTACCCACTGCCTATGACACACCATCCTCCAACAACACCTCTTCATCATCATCATCCTGGTCCTTCTCTTCATCTTCATGCTGTCTCCTGGTGATATCATCCAAAGAAATGAGGTCAGATTTCACACACATGCTGAAAATACCCAGCCCTACCGGATCGCAATCTCCTTGACCCCTCCACTGCCTCTGCATTATCAGGCTGCATAGAACATAACAGCGCAGTACAGGCCCTTCGGCCCTCGATGTTGCGCCGACCAGTGGAACCAATCTAAAGCCCCTCTAATCTACACTATTCCAATATCATCCATATGTTTATCCAATAACCATTTGAATGCTTTTAATGTTGACGAGTCCACTACTGCTGCAGGCAGGGCATTCCACGCCCTTACTGTTACCAGGGCGGCACGGTAGCACAGTGGTTAGCACTGCTGCTTCACAGCTCCAGGGTCCTGAGTTCAATTCCCGGCTTGGGTCACTGTCTGTGTGGAGTTTGCACATTCTCCTCGTGTCTGCGTGGGTTTCCTCCGGGTGCTCCGGTTTCCTCCCACAGTCCAAAGATGTGCGGGTTAGGTTGATTGGCCAGGTTAAAAATTGCCCCTTAGAGTCCTGAGATGTGTAGGTTAGAGGGATTAGCGGGTAAACATATGTGGGGGTAGGGCCTGGGTGGGATTGTGGTCGGTGCAGACTCGATGGGCCGAATGGCCTCCTTCTGCACTGTAGGGTTTCTGTGTTTCTGTGTTTACTACTCTCAGAGTAAAGAACCTACCTCTAACATCTGTCCTATATCTCTCGCCCCTCAATTTAAAGCTATGTCCCCTCGTGCTAGCCATCACCATCCGAGGAAAAAGGCTCTCTCTATCCACCCTATCTAATCCTCTGATCATCTTGTATGCCTCTATTAAGTCACCTCTGAACCTTCTTCTCTCTAACGAAAACAACCTCAAGCCCCTCAGCCTTTCCTCATAAGACCTGCCCACCATACCAGGCAACATCCTGGTAAATCTCCTCTGCACCCTTTCCAACACTTCCACATCTTTCCTATAATACGGCGACCAGAACTGTACGCAATACTCCAAATGCGGCCGCACCAGAGTTTTGTACAGTTGCAGCATGACCTCCTGGCTCCGAAACTCAATCCCTCTACCAATAAAAGCTAACACACCGTATGCCTTCTTAACAACCCTATCAACCTGGGTGCCAACTTTCAGGGATCTATGCACATGGACACCCAGATCCCTCTGTTCATCCACACTGCCAAGTATCTTACCATTAGCCCAGTACTCTGTATTCCTGTTACTCCTTCCAAAGTGAATCACCTCACACTTTTCCGCATTAAACTCCATTTGCCACCTCTCAGCCCAGCTCTGCAGCTTATCTATGTCCCTCTGTAACCTGCCACTTCCCTCCGCACTGTCTACAACTCCACCGACTTTAGTGTCATCCGCAAATTTACTAATCCATCCTCCCACGCCCTCATCGAAGTCATTAATAAAAATGACAAACAGCAGTGGCCCCAAAACAGATCCTTGCGGTACACCACTAGTAACTGAACTCCAGGATGAATATTTCCCATCAACCACCACCCTTTGTTTTCTTACAGCTAGCCAATTCCTGATCCAAACCACTAAATCACCCTCAATCCCATGTGTCCGTATTTTCTGCAAAAGCTTACCATGGGGAATCTTATCAAACGCTTTGCTGAAATCCATAGACACCACATCAACCGCTTTACCCTCATCCACCTCTTTGGTCTTGTCCAGGATAAGTCTCAATCTTCTCCAATTGAACTTGGAGAAAAATAAGGGTGACGCCATGAGCTCCATTTCCTGGACACTGACTCCGTTCCTCACCCTGTCCAACTGTCTGAGCTGGAATCTAAAAGTTTACACTCTGTGTCCTGTTTCACCCTGAGGTGAGCTTCAGATGCCACATCCTTCCATCACTAAAACCACCAACTTCACCTCTGTAATATTGCCCGAGTCCGCCCTGTCTTTGCTGCTAAAAGCCTTGTCACCTTTATTTTTGACTAATCCAGTGCACTCCTGGCCACTCTCTCCCCTTCCATCAGCATCAGCTTACCCAGACCTCTGTCGCTCATATCGTCTCCTACGCCACACCCCACTCACCCAATCCTGCTTTGGCTTGGTCACACCTCTGCGAAACAGGTTGTGATGTATTCTATTTTAAAGGCTTTACAGTATATAAATATAAGATATTATTGAAATTCTGTGGCACACATTTCATTGTGAATGCTCATTCATTCTGTAAATTTCAGTTTTTGTGAAGTGAATGTCACAGATGCTGACTTGGATTTGGATTCCTGGATAACTGCCAACCTTAATCCAGATGCAAAAAGTACCTTACACAGTGTATGCACCAGACATTGTGGGACACACAGCCTCAGGCTAGTCAAAGCTTTGTTTGTGTATCTGCATTCAGTCTCAGAGTTGAAATTTCACTCCATGTAGCTGGGTGAAAATTTAGACTTCTCCAGCTCGCTACATTTTCCCACATTAACTCCATCAGGCAAATTTCTGCTCGCTTAACCTAGTATAGAAGAATCCCTGCAGTGTAGAAAGAGGCTATTCGGCCCATTGAGCCTGCACCGACAACAGTCCCTCCCTGCCCCTATCCCCATAGCCCCACATATTTACCCCAGCCAGTCCTCCTGACATACTAAGGGGCAATTTAGCATGACCAATCAATCTAACCCGTACATCTTTGGAGTGTGGGAGGAAACCGGAGCACCCAGAGGAAACCCACACAGACACGGGGAGAATGTACAAACTCCTCACAGTCACCCAACGCTGGAACCAAACTGGGTCCCTGGCACTGTGAGGCAGCAGTGCTAACCATGGTGCCACGATGTCACCAAATCTCTTCTTACTTACCTATCTTCATATCATCAGCAAATTTGGCTACAATATAGTCAGACTCTTCCTCCAATTAGGTCATAATTAGTTGAGACCCCAGCACTGATCCCTGCAGCACACCACAGTTACAGTTTGCCAGCCTGAAACTGACCCATTTATCCCAATTGCTGTTTCTTGTTAGTTAGCCAGTCCTCTATCAATGCTAATGTAAGACCCCCAACCGCATAACTCTTATGTTGTGCCTTAACATAGAACATAGAAAAGCTACAGCACAAACAGGCCCTTCGGCCCACAAGTTGCGCCGAACATGTCCCTACCTACTAGGCTTACCTATAACCCTCTCTCTTACTAACTTCCATGAACTTATCCAAAAGTCTCTCAAAAGACTCTATCGAATCAGCCTCCACCACCACTACCGGCAGCCGATTCCACACACCCACCACCCTCTGAGTGAAAAACCTACCCCTAACATCTCCTCTGTACCTACTCCCATCACCCTAAACCTGTGACCTCTTGTGGCAACCATTTCAGCCCTGGGTAAAAGCCTCTGAGAATCCACTCTATCAATACCCCTCAACATCTTATACACCTCTATCAGGTCACCTCTCATCCTTCGCCTCTCCAAGGCATCTTAAAGAACTCCAACAAACAAAATTTACCATGTTGACTGTGCCTGATTGTATTCTGATTTTCTAAATGTCCTGCTACTACCTCCTCATTATTGGATCCTAGTGTTTTCGTAGTGACAGATATTCGGGCAGTTGTCCTGTTGTTCCCTGCTTTCTGCCTCCCTTCTTCCTTTGCAGTTTTCTAATCCACCAGAACCATTCCAAAATCCAGGGAATATTGGAAGACTACAACCAATGCATCCACTGTCTTTGCAGCTGCATCTTTTAAGACCCTAGATACAGGCCATCAGGTCGAGGAGACTTGTCAGCTTTAAGTCCTATTAGTTTCCTCATTACTTTTTCTGCAGTGATAATTGTTTTAAGTTCCTCCTTCCTATTTGCCTCTTGGTTGTTCTGCTATTCTTGGGATGCTCTCTACTGTAAAACATACAAAATAGTTCTTCAAAGTCTCTGCAATTTCCTCATTTCCCACTATTCATTCTCCAGTTTCACCCCCGAAGGGACCAATGCTCACTTTAGCTAGTCTTTCCCTTTTTATATACTTTTATAAGATTTTACCGTCTGTTTTATATTTCTTGCTAGTTTTCTCTAAGTCTCCAATTTCTCCTTTTTGCTGGTTTCTAAAGCTTTCCCAATCTTCCAGCCTACAACTAATATTTGCTGGACCTGATGCCAGTTTGACACCACCTTTAATGTTCTTACTTAGCTATCGATGGTGCATTCTCCTAGTAGACTTTCTTCCTCAATATAACGTCTTTATTGAGAGTTATGAAATATCTCCCTAAATGTCTGCCACTGCTTCTCCACTAACCTACTTTTTACCCTATTTTCCTAATCCACTTGAGCCAACTTTGTCTTCATACCTTTAGAATTGCCTTTATTTGATTTAAAACACGAGTTATGGACCCACATCTCTTACTCTCAAACTGAATGTGAAATTCTGCCATGTTATGATCACTCCTACTGAGATGATCCTTTACTATGAGAGGATCAGGCAAGCTAGGAAAGCGTTTATATGGAGTAAGGGGAAATATGAAGACATAAAGCAGCAAATTAGAGGAGTGAATTGGAAGGAGGTACTCTCGGGGAAATGTACTGAAGAGAGGTGGCAGTTTTTCAAGGAATGTCTGTCTAGAGTTCTACAGGACAATGTTCCGAGCAGACAGGGAGTAGTTGGTAGGTTAAAGGAACCGTAGTGCACAAAAGCTGCGCGGGACCTAGTCGAGAAGAGAAGGAAAGCATACAAAAGGTTCAGAGAGCTTGGCGAAGATAGGGATCTAGATGAGTATATGGCTTGTAGGAAGGGACTAAAGAAGGAAATTAAGAGAGCCAGAAGGGGTCACGAGAAGGCCTTGGCAGGTAGGATTAAGGAAAACCCTAAGGCGTTCTATAAACATGTGAAAAGTAAAAGGATGCGGCGTGAAGGAATAGGGCCTATAAAAGGTGAAGGTGGGAAAATCTGTACGGAACCAGTAGAAATGGCAGAGGTGCTTAATGAGTATTTTGCCTCGGTTTTCACAGAGGAGAAGGACCTGGGTGGAAGTACTGCGGGCTTGCGGTGGACTGAAAAGATTGAGTATGTGAACTTTAACAAAGAGATTGTGCTGGAATCTTTGAATGGCATCAAGATAGATAAGTCGCCGGGTCCGGATGGGATGTACCCCAGGTTACTGTGGGAGGCGAGGGAAGAGATTGCAGAGCCTCTGGCGATGATCTTTGCGTCGTCGATGGAGACGGGAGAGGTGCCGGAGGATTGCGGATGTGGTTCCTATTTTCAAGAAGGGGAATAGGGATAGCCCAAGAAATTACCGACCGGTGAGTCTAACCTCAGTGGTTGGTAAGCTGATGGAGAAGATCCTGAGGGACAAGATTTATGAGCATTTAGAGAGGTTTAGTATGCTCAAGAATACTCAGCATGGCTTTGTCAAAGGCAGATCATGCCTTACGAGCCTGGTGGAGTTCTTCGAAAATGTGACTAAACACATTGACGAAGGGAAAGCGGTAGATGTGGATTTTAGCAAGGCGCTCGATAAGGTCCCCCATGCCAGGCTTCTCAAAAAAGTGAGAGGGCATGGGATCCAAGGGGCTGCTGCCCTGTGGATCCAGAACTGGCTTGCCCAAAGGAGGCAGAGAGTGGGTATAGATGGGTCTTTTTCTGAATGGAGGTCGGTCACCAGTGGAGTGCCCCAGGGATCTGTTCTGGGACCCTTGCTGTTTGTCATTTTCATAAATGACCTGGATGAGGAAATGGAGGGATGGGTTGGTAAGTTTGCTGACGACACAAAGGTTGGTGGGGTTGTGGATAGTCTGGAGGGATGTCAGAAGTTACAGAGGGATATAGATAGGATGCAAGACTGGGCGGAGAAGTGGCAGATGGACTTCAACCCAGATAAATGCGTAGTGGTCCATTTTGGCAGGTCTAATGGGATGAAGGAGTACAATATAAAGGGAAAGACTCTTAGTACTGTAGAGGATCAGAAGGACCTTGGGGTCTGGGTCCATAGGACTCTAAAATCGGCCCCGCAGGTGGAGGAGGTGGTTAAGAAGGCGTATGGTGTGCTGGCCTTCATCAATCGAGGGATTGAGTTTAGGAGTCCAGGGATAATGATGCAGCTATATAAGACCCTCGTCAGACCCCACTTGGAGTACTGTGCTCAGTTCTGGTCGCCTCATTACAGGAAGGATGTGGAAATGATTGAAAGGGTGCAGAGGAGATTTACAAGGATGTTGCCTGGATTGAGTGGCATGCCTTATGAGGATAGGCTGAGGGAGCTCGGTCTTTTCTCCTTGGAGAGACGTAGGATGAGAGGAGACCTAATAGAGGTATATAAGATGTTGAGAGGCAAAGATCGGGTGGACTCTCAGAGGCTTTTTCCCAGGGTGGAAATGGCTGCTACGAGAGGACACAGGTTTAAGGTGCTGGGGGGTAGGTACAGGGGAGATGTTAGGGGGAAGTTTTTCACACAGAGGGTGGTGGGCGAGTGGAATCGGCTGCCGTCAGTGGTAGTGGAGGCAAACTCAATAGGATCTTTTAAGAGACTCCTGGATGAGTACATGGGACTTAAAAGGATGGAGGGTTATAGGTAGGCCTAAAAGGTAGGGATATGTTCAGCACAACCTGTGGGGCCGAAGGGCCTGTTTTGTGCTGTAGTTTTTCTATGTTTCTCTGAGACATTTCATTACGTATTACCAGGTGTAAAATAGCCTAGTCCCTAGTTAGTACCAAAGAAATAATTCTAAGAAATTGTGTTGAAGATTGTGATGGATCTGGACAGCAAATCGAGAGAAACTGTCCTCATTGTTGGAAGGGTTGTGAACCAGAGGACACCAATTTAAAGTGCTTTACAACAGCAACATGATGAGTGCTTAGGATCTGGTATGCAGTGCCTGAGAGTGTAGTGGAAGTAGATTCAATTATGGCTTTCAAAAGGGAATTGGATAAACAATTTGCAGTTTGGTGGGGAGTGGAATTAACTGAGCCACTCTTGAAGAGAATCAGCTTAGACACAATGGATCAACTGTGCATAGTAACCATTCTGTAATCCTGCCTATCTGTGGACAATATAGCAGAATAACTTGCGCAATATATACTGGATCTTCTCTCTCTCAACCTTACAGCACAGGGCAGACTTTTGTCTGTTTCTGTAGTAAATTATTCCTGGAACAGGTCACTAGTCTGTCATTAGTAGCGTGTAGCTTGAGGGACACACCTCATCAAGCATTGCCACGCACGCCTGCATCACATACATGTCCAGACCACCCGCATCACATATGCACTTTAACATGGCTAATCCCCGTAACCTGCACATCTTTGGACTGTGGGAGGAAACTGGAGCACCAGAGGAAACCCCAAGCAGACATGGGAAGAGCATACAAATTCCAAACACCCAAGGCTAGAATTGAACCTGAATCCCTGGTGCTGTAAGGCAGCAGTGCCACCCGTGCCACCCATTCTGGCTCCTAGCACTTTGAATGCATTTTTGAACTTGGAAACTAGCAGTAATAGGGAAACATTTCACACGTGCAACTGTTTCTCTGTTGCAACCCATGTTCTCGATTTTTCTGCACAGGAAGATTGTTCTGTTCATCCTGAGCAGCAGAACCAAGAACTCGAGCAGCAACTGAGAAATGACTGTGCACATGCACCTGTCCCTGTTTTTCCTGTTTCTGATTATGATCCTTTCTTCTATTCAGAATGTTTGTATTGACCAAGAGTGGAAACTTGGATTATTAGAAACAGACAAAATATTTAAAGAAACCGAAGTTTACTGAATTTTCTGTCATGCACTTAAGCTGTTGGCTTGTGGTTAGATAGATTGGTTCCAATCACATTGACAGAGGCAGCAGGTTATATCCATTGCAAACTGCTTTGTTCTTCAATATGAGGTGTGAGACCATCCTAGAGCGATGAATGTTGCAAACGTTGGCAATAAAATCGGTGACCGAATTCTAACAAATGAACACAGCTAGTTTTTTCATATTTATGGTCGTATTGGACAGCAAGTGTCCTTAATCTGATTGTGGGTCCAGTTATTGTAATGGATTTTGTTTCCTCTTGTGGGAGAGGGCATAAATCCAGAATAAGTGGTCACTCATTGAAGACTGAGATGAGGAGGAATTTCTTCTCTCTGTGCATAGTGAATCTGTGGAATTCTTGACTACAGAGGGCTGGGTTATTCAGTATCTTCAAGGCTGAGATAGATTTTTAATCAGTAAGGGAATAGAGGGTTATGGGGATAAGGTGGGAAAGTGGAGTTGAGGATCATCACATCAGATCAGTCATGATCTCATTGAATGGCGGAAGACTCGATGGGCTGAATGCCCTAAATCTGATGGCTTTATGGTCGATGGCAGCCCGTGAATGCAAACTAGAAATCAAAATAATTAAAGATCACAGTAGAAAAATTAAATGTAAGAAAGAAAGATCTTACATTTATATAGCTCCTTTCAGAGCCTCAGCACACCCTTAAATGCTTTACAGCCAATTAATTGTTATACACTGAGCAAACCCCTACATCCTATCTGGAAGGTTAGCAATAAAGCTGAAAAATTTCAGGGTGAAACGTGTCTTGTTTATTGGTGTTGATGATTGAGTCCACAGGGTGCAAGCAGTGATGACACTGAGCTACGCTACTCCTCGCAGTATGAAGAGCGTCTGGATCCCTTCGCTTCTTTCAGCAGAAAGGTAGGTCCTTCCAGCACTCCACATCATCATCATTTTAGCATTAATGTGTAAGAGCGAGCAGAGTTGTCAGTTGCATTTGATTTTATGCTTGTGATGTTAAAACAGCCCATTCCTGCTAAAGTCAACCCAGTGTCATTCACACAGACTCCAGTCTGCCTATCCTTCACCACCACAGGAAACAGAACCTGCGGCCAATTTAACCCCTCACACTGATCATTATTTTAACCCCTCACACTGATCAGTATTTTAACCCCCTCGCCGTGGTCAGTATTTTAACCCCCTCGCAGTGGTCAGTATTTTAACCCCCTCGCAGTGGTCAGTATTTTAACCCCTCACACTGATCAGTATTTTAACCCCCTCGCCGTGGTCAGTATTTTAACCCCCTCGCAGTGGTCAGTATTTTAACCCCCTCGCACTGGTCAGTATTTTAACCCCCACACACTGGTCAGTATTTTAACCCCTCACACTGGTCAGTATTTTAACCCCCTCACACTGGTCAGTATTTTAATCCCCTCACACTGGTCAGTATTTTAACCCCCACACACTGGTCAGTATTTTAACCCCCTCGCATTGGTCAGTATTTTAATCCCCTCACACTGGTCAGTATTTTAACCCCCACACTGGTCAGTATTTTAACCCCCTCGCACTGGTCAGTATTTTAACCCCCTCACACTAGTCAGTATTTTAACCCCCTCACACTGGTCAGTATTTTAACCCCCTCACACTGGTCAGTATTTTAACCCCCTCGCACTGGTCAGTATTTTAACCCCCTCACACTGGTCAGTATTTTAACCCCCTCACACTGGTCAGTACTTTAACCCCTTGCACTCGGTCAGCATTTTTACCCTCAGACTGGTCAGTATTTTAACCTTCACTCCAGGCAGCGAAGGTCACATTGGAATATGTAACCCGATTCTGATGTAATTTAGGCACTGTCATCACTGTAACGCCATTGTGTGTTTGCCAGATTCACCTGGGACAGGGTCAGAGTGGGCCCACAAGGTAAGTGTTTTAATCTGCTCCCAGGTTCAGGATTACATGTTTGGAATGGACAGGGAACACACAGGCCTCACAGGCCTCTCCTGCCCTCATGTCACCCCTCGTACTTTTGCCAATCCACTTCAGCCTCTGTCCTTTGGTACTGAAACACCAGATCCTCTACATTCCTCTATCAAAACCAATCATGATCTTCAACACATGTATCAAATCTCCTCTTAACCTCAGCTTCT
The DNA here is from genome assembly GCF_964213995.1 of Mustelus asterias. NCBI lineage: Eukaryota > Metazoa > Chordata > Chondrichthyes > Carcharhiniformes > Triakidae > Mustelus > Mustelus asterias. Next base: position 52,183,119 of record NC_135812.1, on the reverse strand, counting down.
TCAGTCTCTTAGCGTGACTGAAGTCTCTCATCACTGGTACCATTCTTGTAAAAAATGTCTTCTGCACCTTCTTCAAGGCTCTCAAAGCACTCCACCCAGAACTGGGCCCATTCCAGCTGAGGCCAAGTCAATGTTTTATAAAAGGATACTGTTGCAGGAGAGCAAGCAATTAATCCTTTTTTTATTGTTCACAGGATCTGGGTGTCGCTGGCTGGGTGCATTTATTGCCCATCCCTAACTGTCTTTCAGAAGGTGGTGGTGAGCTGCCTTCTTGAACCACTGCATTCCATGTGGTGTAGGTCCACCCACAGTGCTTTTAGAGGGGGAGTTCCAGGATTTTGATCCAGCGACAGTGAAGGAACGGAAATATATTTCCAAGCTAGAATAGTGTATGGCTTTGAGGGGAACTTGCTAGTAGTGGTGTTCCTATGCATCTGCTGCCTTTATCCATCTAGGTGGTAGAGTTCATGAGTTTGGAAGATGCTGTCTGAGGAACCTTGGTGAGTTGCTGCGATGTGTCTTGTAGATGGTGCACAGAACTGCTACTGTGCATCGATGGAGCTGGGAGTAGAGGATGGAGTGAAAATCAACAATCTGCTTTGTCCTGGATGGTGTCGAGCTTCCTGAGTGTTGTTGGAGCTGCACCCATCCAGGCAAGTGGAGAGTATTCCATCACACTCCTGATTTATGCCTTGTAAATGTTGGACAGGATCTGGGGAGTCAGGAGGTGAGTTACTCACCGCAGGATTCCTAGCCTTTGATCTGCTGTTATAGGCATAGTATTTATATGACTCGTCCAGTTCAGTTTCTGGTCAATGGTAACCCCCAGGATTTTGATGGTAGGGGATTCAGCGATGGTATTTTCATTGATGGTTAGATTTTCTCTTGTTTGGGGTAGCCAATGCCTGGCACTTGTGTGGCGTGAATGTAATTTGCCATTTGTCAGCCCAAGCCTGGATATTGTACAGGTCTTGCTGCATTTGAACATGGACTGCTTCAGTATCTGAGGAGTCATGAATGGTGCTGAACATTGTGCAATAATCAATGAACATCCCCACTTCTGACTTTATGATGTAGAAACTGAAGATGGTCCGACTTAGAACACTAACTACCCTGCGGTAATGTCACTGAACTGGTAATCCAGAGGTCCTGGCTAATGACCTGGGGACACAAGTTCAAATGCCATCATGGCAGCTGATGGAATTTAAATTCTATTAATAAACCTGGATTGAAAGAAATTGTGATATGAAACTACCATTTTTCTAAAAAACCCATCTAGTTTACAAATGGGTTTCTTTAGAAGAAAATCTGCCATCCTTACCTGGTCTGGCCTACATGTGACTCCAGACCCACAGCAATGTGGTTGACTCTTAACTGCTCTCTGAAATGGCCAAGCTAGTCACTCAGTTCGAGGGCAACTAGGGATGGGCAGCCAGCGATGCTAACATCTCCTTAAAGAATAAAATAAATCTATTACATTCAGCTATTTCTTGATAGCGCATGTAGTGAATCGCATTGGCTGAAGACTGACATCTGTGATGCTGAGGCACTTCTGGCTGAAGATTGTTGTGAATGTTTCAGCCTTATCTTTGCACTGATGTGCTGGGCTACGCCATCATTGAGGATGGGGATATTTGTGAAGCCAACTCCTCCAGTGAGTTGTTTAATTGTCCACCACCATTCACGGCTGGATGTGGTAGGACTGCAGAGCTTAGAGCTGATCCTTTGGGTGTGGAATCACTTGGCTCTGTCTATCACTTGCTGCTCCCACTCTTTGCCAAGCAAGTAGTCCTGTGTTGGAACTTCACCAGGTTGACACCTGTTTTTTATATATATACCTGCTGCTGCTCCTGGTGTGCCCTCCTGCACACTCCATTGAACCTGGAGTGAGTGGGTGGTTGCTGTACCTGCTCTCGGACAGAGTGGGATGGATACTGACAAAGTGAATTCCCCAAGCAATGCTATTATTTCCTCACCGCTGAAACAATATCCTTGTCACATTTTTTAACAAGTGTGTGTAAAGCTTCAAAGTTCACCTTGCCATGAGCGGCACCACAAAGTACACTCACCACAAATTATATCAAATGTTTAAATGTCTTGTTTCCTGATGATGATTCAAACTTTACTGAAAATTACTGAATCAGAAAGGACAGATAAACAGTCTGGTGTCCAGTCTCATGAAATATTTCTTGTGTTGTTGTCTCCAGGAACGTCAACGGCGGTATCTGAGTCTCAGTCCCTGGGATAAAGCCACGCTGAGTATGGTGAGTGCATCCACTTCTTCTGTGAAGATAGTTGCACCTTTCATTTTGAACAATCTCTACAGCCTCTGCTTTTTTTCAGGGCCGTGTCATCCTATCAAACAAGATGGCGCGGACTATTGCCTTTTTCTATACGGTGCTGCTGCACTGCATGGTCTTCCTGGTAAGTATTTTTCATCATTCTCACACTGCCTGATCCATACTGATGCTATCATTGAATTGTAATGCTGCAATAGAGCAACAGTGAGAGAGGAGCGTGACAGAGAGAGGAGCGAGGGAGCGCGACAGAGAGAGGAGCGAGGGAGCGCGAGAGAGGGAGGAGCGAGGGAGCGCGAGAGAGGGAGGAGCGAGGGAGCGCGAGAGAGGGAGGAGCGAGGGAGCGCGAGAGAGGGAGGAGCGAGGGAGCGCGAGAGAGGGAGGAGCGAGGGAGCGCGAGAGAGGGAGGAGCGAGGGAGCGCGAGAGAGGGAGGAGCGAGGGAGCGCGAGAGAGGGAGGAGCGAGGGAGCGCGAGAGAGGGAGGAGCGAGGGAGCGCGAGAGAGGGAGGAGCGAGAGAGCGCGAGAGAGGGAGGAGCGAGGGAGCGCGAGAGAGAGAGGAACGGGGAGCGCGAGAGAGAGGAGGAACGGGGAGCGCGAGAGAGAGGAGCGAGGGAGCGCGAGAGAGAGAGGAGCGAGGGAGCGCGAGAGAGAGAGGAGCGAGGGAGCGCGAGAGAGAGAGGAGCGAGGGAGCGCGAGAGAGAGAGGAGCGAGGGAGCGCGAGAGAGAGAAGAGCGAGGGAGCGCGAGAGAGAGAAGAGCGAGGGAGCGCGAGAGAGAGGAGCGAGGGAGCGCGAGAGAGAGGAGCGAGGGAGCGCGAGAGAGGGGAAGCGAGGGAGCGCGAGAGAGGGAGGAGCGAGGGAGCGCGAGAGAGGGAGGAGCGAGGGAGCGCGAGAGAGGGAGGAGCGAGAGAGCGCGAGAGAGGGAGGAGCGAGGGAGCGCGAGAGAGGGAGGAGCGAGGGAGCGCGAGAGAGGGAGGAGCGAGGGAGCGCGAGAGAGGAAGAAGCGAGGGAGCGCGAGAGAGGGAGGAGCGAGGGAGCGCGAGAGAGGGAGGAGCGAGGGAGCGCGAGAGAGGGAGGAGCGAGGGAGCGCGAGAGAGGGAGGAGCGAGGGAGCGCGAGAGAGGGAGGAGCGAGGGAGCGCGAGAGAGGGAGGAGCGAGGGAGCGCGAGAGAGGGAGGAGCGAGGGAGCGCGAGAGAGGGAGGAGCGAGGGAGCGCGAGAGAGGGAGGAGCGAGGGAGCGCGAGAGAGGGAGGAGCGAGGGAGCGCGAGAGAGGGAGGAGCGAGGGAGCGCGAGAGAGGGAGGAGCGAGGGAGCGCGAGAGAGGGAGGAGCGAGGGAGCGCGAGAGAGGGAGGAGCGAGGGAGCGCGAGAGAGGGAGGAGCAAGGGAGCGCGAGAGAGGGAGCGCGAGAGGGAGCACGCGAGAGGGAGGAGCGAGAGAGGGAGGAGTGAGGGAGATGCGAGGGAGCGCGAGAGAGGGAGGAGTGAGGGAGCGCGAGAGAGAGAGGAGCGGGGAGCGCGAGGGAGCGCGAGAGAGGCAGGAGGGAGGAGCGAGGGAGCGCGAGAGAGGGGGGAGCGCGAGACAGGGGGGAGCGGGAAGCGCGAGGGACCGGGGAACGTGAGAGAGGGGGAGCGGGGAGCGTGAGAGAGGGGGAGCGTGGAGCACGAGGCGGGGAGTGAGGGAGCGCGAGAGAGGGAGGAGCGAGGGAGCGCGAGGGAGGGGGGAGCGGGTGAGCGCGAGAGAGGGGGGAGCGGGTGAGCGCGAGAGAGTGGGGAGCGGAAGAGCCCGAGTGAGGGGGGAGGGGGGAGCGCGAGAGAGGGAGGAGCGGGAGAGCGCGAGAGAGGGTGGAGCGGGGGAGCGCGAGAGAGGGGGGAGCGCGAGAGAGGGGAGAGCGCGAGAGAGGGGGGAGAGGGGGAGCACGAGGGAAGGGGGAGCACGAGGGAGCGCGAGGGAGGGGGGAGCGGGGGAGCGCGAGAGAAGGGGGAGAGGGGGAGCGCGAGAGGGGGTGGGGAGCGCGAGGGGGGGGAGCGGGGGAGTGCGAAGGGGGGGGAGCGGGGGAGCGGGGGAGCGGAGGAGCGCGAGAGAGGTGGGGGAGCGGGGGAGCGCGAGAGAGGGGGGAGCGCGAGGGAGGGGTGGAGCGGAGGAGCGTGAGAGAGGGGGGGAGCGGAGGAGCGCGAGAGAGGGGGGAGCGGGTTGCGCGAGGGAGGTGGGGGAGTGCGGGGGAGAGGGGAGTGCGAGGGAGGTGGGGGAGTGGGGGAGCGCGAGGGAGGTGGGGGAGCGTGAGGGAGGGGGGAGCGCGAGGGAGGTGGGGGAGCGCGAGGGAGGGGGGGGAGCGGGGGAGCGTGAGGGAGGTGAGGGAGCGCGAGGGAGGTGGGGGAGCGTGAAGGGGGGGAGCGCGAGGGAGGGGGGAGCGCGAGGGAGAGGTGTGGGGGGGAGCGCGAGGGAGAGGTGTGGGGGGGAGCGCGAGGGAGAGGTGTGGGGGGGAGCGCGAGGGAGAGGTGTGGGGGGAGCGCGAGGGAGAGGTGTGGGGGGAGCGCGAGGGAGAGGTGTGGGGGGGAGCGCGAGGGAGAGGTGTGGGGGGGAGCGCGAGGGAGAGGTGTGGGGGGGAACGCGAGGGAGGGGGGGAGCGCGAGGGAGGGGGGAGCGCGAGGGAGGGGGGGAGCGCGAGGGAGGGTGGAGCGCGAGGGAGGGGGGGAGCGCGAGGGAGGGGGGGAGCGCGAGGGAGAGGGGTAGCGCGAGGGAGGGGGGTAGCGCGAGGGAGGGGGGTAGCGCGAGGGAGGGGGGGAGCGCGAGGGAGGAGAGGAGCGGGTGAGCACGAACTAGGGGGGGAGCGCGAGGGGGGGCGCGAGGGAGGGGGGAGCGCGAGGGAGGGGGCAGCGCGAGGGAGGGGGGGAGCGCGGGGGAGGGGGGAGCGCGAGGGAGGGGGCAGCGCGAGGGAGGGGGGAGGGGGGGAGCGCGAGCGAGGGGGGAGGGGAGGAGCGCGAGGGAGGGGGGAGCGCGAGGGAGGGGGGAGCGCGAGGGAGGGGGGAGCGCGAGGGAGGGGGGAGCGCGAGGGAGGGGGAGCGCGAGGGAGGGGGGGAGCGCGAGGGAGGGGGGAGCGCGAGGGAGGGGGGAGCGCGGGGGAGGGGGGGAGCACGAGGGAGGGGGGAGCGCGAGGGAGGGGGGAGCGCGAGGGAGGGGGGAGCGCGTGGGAGCGCGAGGGGGGGGAGGGGGGAGCGCGAGGGGGGAGCGCGAGGGAGGAGAGGGGAGGGGGAGAGCGCGAGGGAGGGGGGAGCGCGAGGGAGGGGGGGTGCGGGAGGGAGGGGAGAGCGGGGGAGCGCGAGGGAGAGGGGAGCGCGGGGGGGAGCACGGGGAGCGCGAGGGGGGGGAGCGCGAGGGAGGGGGGGAGCGGGGGAGGAGGGAGCGCGAGGGAGGGGGGGAGCGAGGGAGGGGGTGGAGCTAGGGAGCACGAGGGAGAGGGGAGCGCGAGGGAGGGGGGAGCGCGAGGGAGGGGGAGCGCGAGGGAGGGGGGAGCGCGAGGGAGAGGGGAGCGCGAGGGAGGGGGGAGCGCGAGGGAGAGGGGAGCGCGAGGGAGGGGGGGAACGCGAGGGAGGGGGAGCGCGAGGGAGGGGGGAGCGCGAGGGGAGGGGGGAGTGGGGGAGCGCGAGGGAGAGGGGAGCGCGAGGAGGGGGGGAGCGGGGGAGCGCGAGGGAGAGGGGAGCGCGAGGGAGAGTGGAGCGCGAGGGAGGGGGGAGCGCGAGGGAGGGGGGAGCGCGAGGGAGGGGGGGAGCGCGAGGGAGGGGGGGAGCGCGAGGGAGAGGGGAGCGCGAGGGAGGGGGAGCGCGAGGGAGAGGGGAGCGCGATGGAGGGGGGGAGCGCGAGGGAGAGGGGAGCGCGATGGAGGGGGGGAGCGCGAGGGAGAGGGGAGCGCGAGGGAGGGGGGGAGCGCGAGGGATAGGGGAGCGCGAGGGAGAGGTGAGCGCGAGGGAGGGGGGGAGCGCGAGGGAGAGGGGAGCGCGAGGGAGGGGGGGTGCGCGAGGGAGGGGGGAGCGCGAGGGAGGGGGGGAGCGCGAGGGAGGGGGGAGCGCGAGGGAGGGGGGGAGCGCGAGGGATGGGGGGAGCGCGAGGGAGGGGGGGAGCGCGAGGGATTGGGGAGCGCGAGGGAGGGGGGAGCGCGAGGGGGGAGCGCGAGGGAGGGGGGAGCGCGAGGGAGGGGGGGGAGCGGGGGAGCACGGGGGAGCACGGGGGAGCGGGAGGGAGGGGGGAGCGGGAGGGAGGGGTGGAGCGGGAGGGAGGGGGGGGAGCGGGAGGGAGGGGGGGAGCGGGAGGGAGGGGGGGAGCGGGAGGGAGGGGGGGAGCGGGAGGGAGGGGGGAGCGGGAGGGAGGGGGGGAGCGCGAGGGAGGGGGGGAGCGCGAGGGAGGGGGGGAGCGCGAGGGAGGGGGGGAGCGCGAGGGAGGGGGGAGCGCGAGGGAGGGGGGAGCGCGAGGGATTGGGGAGCGCGAGGGAGGGGGGGCGCGAGGGAGGGGGGGAGCGCGAGGGAGGGGGAGCGCGAGGGGGGGAGCACGAGCGAGGGGGCAGCGCGAGGGAGGGGGGGGGAGCGGGGGAGCACGGGGAAGCGCGAGGGAGGGGGAGCGCGAGGGAGAGGGGAGCGCGGGGGAGCGCGAGCGAGGGGGGAGCGCGAGGGAGGGGGGAGCGCGAGGGAGGGGGGAGCGCGAAGGAGAGGGGAGCGCGAGGGAGGGGGGGATGAGAGGGGGGTGGAGGGGAGGGGGATGGGCGATGGGGGGATGTGGTGAGGGGGGGATGGGGGGGAGGGGGAGATGGGGGGGGAGGGGGGGAAGGGGGGGGACGGCGGAGCGAGGGGCGGGGGGAGCGAGGCAACGGGGGAGGGGGCAGCGCGAGGGAGGGTGGAGAGATCAAGAGAGGGGGGACCGCGAGCGAGGGGGGAGTGAGCAGAGGAGGCAGCGCAAGTTGGAGGGGAGCGCGAGAGAGGGGTGAGGGAGGGTGAGCGAGCGGGGAGCGCGAGGGAGGGGAGAGCGAGCGTGAAGGGAGCACAAGAGAGGGGGGAGCGAGTGTGAGGGGAGTGGAGACAGTGAGTGAGGAGTGGCGTGTGTGAGTGTGGAGCAGAGACAGTGTGAGAAGAGCGGAGACAGTGAGAGAGTGAGAGGAGCAGGGACAGTGAGAGAGTGAGAGGAGCGGGGACGCTGAGCGAGTGAGAGGAGCAGGGACAGTGAGAGTGAGAGGAGCGGGGACGCTGAGCGAGTGAGAGGAGCGGGGACACTGAGCGAGTGAGAGGAGCGGGGACGCTGAGCGAGTGAGAGGAGCGGGGTCGCTGAGCGAGTGAGAGGAGCGGGGTCGCTGAGCGAGTGAGAGGAGCGGGGTCGCTGAGCGAGTGAGAGGAGCGGGGACGCTGAGCGAGTGAGAGGAGCGGGGACAGTGAGAGTGAGAGGAGCGGGGACGCTGAGCGAGTGAGAGGAGCGGGGACAGTGAGAGTGAGAGGAGCGGGGACGCTGAGCGAGTGAGAGGAGCGGGGACGCTGAGCGAGTGAGAGGAGCGGGGACGCTGAGCGAGTGAGAGGAGCGGGGACGCTGAGCGAGTGAGAGGAGCGGGGACGCTGAGCGAGTGAGAGGAGCGGGGACGCTGAGCGAGTGAGAGGAGCGGGGACGCTGAGCGAGTGAGAGGAGCGGGGACGCTGAGCGAGTGAGAGGAGCGGGGACAGTGAGAGTGAGAGGAGCGGGGACGCTGAGTGAGTGAGAGGAGCGGGGACAGTGAGAGTGAGCGGGGACAGTGAGAGAGTGTGTGAGGAGCGGTGTCAGTGAGAGAGCGTGAGAGGAGCGGGGACTGTGAGAGAGTGTGTGAGGAGCGGTGTCAGTGAGAGAGTGTGTGAGAAGCGGGGACAGTGAGAGAGTGTGTGAGGAGCGGTGTCAGTGAGAGAGTGTGTGAGAAGCGGGGACAGTGAGAGAGTGTGAGCAGAAGTGGGAAAGTGAGACAGTGTGAGCAGAGCGGGGACAGTGAGAGGATGCGAGGAGTGGGGACAGTGAGAGCAGCAGGGACGGTGAGAGAGTGAGAGGAGCGGGGATAGTGAGAGAGTGCGAGGAGTGGGGACAGTGAGAGGAGCGGGGACAGTGAGAGAGTGAGAGGAGCGGGGACAGTGAGAGAGTGCGAGGAGTGGGGACAGTGAGAGGAGCGGGGACAGTGAGAGAGTGAGAGGAGCGGGGACAGTGAGAGAGTGAGAGGAGCGGGGACAGTGAGCGAGTGAGAGGAGCCGGGACAGTGAGAGAGTGTGTGAGGAGAGGGGACAGTGAGAGTGTGTGAGCGGAGTGGGGACAGTGAGAGAGAGTGAGAGGAGCGGGGACAGTGAGAGTGTGTGAGGAGCGGGGACAGTGAGAGAGTGTGAGGAGCGGGGAAAGTGAGAGAGTGTGTGAGGAGCGGGGACAGTGAGAGTGTGTGAGGAGCGGGGACAGTGAGAGAGTGTGAGGAGCGGGGACAGTGAGAGAGTGTGAGAGGAGCGGGGACAGTGAGAGAGTGTGAGAGGAGCGGGGACAGTGAGAGAGTGTGAGGAGCGGGGACAGTGAGAGAGTGTGTGAGGAGCGGGGACAGTGAGAGAGTGTGAGGAGCGGGGACAGTGAGAGAGTGTGAGGAGCGGGGACAGTGAGAGAGTGTGAGGAGCGGGGACAGTGAGAGAGTGTGAGAGGAGCGGGGACAGTGAGAGAGTGTGAGAGGAGCGGGGACAGTGAGAGAGAGTGAGAGGAGCGGGGACAGTGAGAGAGCGTGAGAGGAGCGGGGACAGTGAGAGTGTGTGAGGAGCGGGGACAGTGAGAGAGTGTGTGAGGAGCGGGGACAGTGAGAGAGTGTGAGGAGCGGGGACAGTGAGAGAGTGTGTGAGGAGCGGAGACAGTGAGAGAGTGTGAGGAGCGGAGACAGTGAGAGAGTGTGAGGAGTGGGGACAGTGAGAGAGAGTGAGAGGAGCGGGGACAGTGAGAGTGTGTGAGGAGCGGAGACAGTGAGAGAGTGTGAGGAGCGGAGACAGTGAGAGTGTGTGAGGAGCGGAGACAGTGAGAGAGTGTGAATAGCGGGGACAGTGAGAGAGTGAGAGGAGCGGAGACAGTGAGAGAGTGTGAGGAGCGGAGACAGTGAGAGAGTGTGAGAGGAGCGGGGACAGTGAGAGTGTGTGAGAGGAGCGGGGACAGTGAGAGAGAGTGAGAGGAGCGGGGACAGTGAGAGAGTGTGAGGAGCGGAGACAGTGAGAGAGTGTGAGGAGCGGAGACAGTGAGAGAGTGTGAGAGGAGCGGGGACAGTGAGAGAGTGTGAGAGGAGCGGGGACAGTGAGGGAGAGTGAGAGGAGCGGGGACAGTGAGAGAGTGTGAGAGGAGCGGGGACAGTGAGAGTGTGTGAGGAGCGGGGACAGTGAGAGAGTGAGAGGAGCGGGGACAGTGAGAGTGTGTGAGGAGCGGGGACAGTGAGAGTGTGAGAGGAGTCGGGACAGTGAGAGTGTGTGAGGAGCGGGGACAGTGAGAGTGTGTGAGGAGCGGGGACAGTGAGAGTGTGTGAGGAGCGGGGACAGTGAGAGTGTGTGAGGAGCGGGGACAGTGAGAGTGTGAGAGGAGCGGGGACAGTGAGAGAGTGTGAGAGGAGCAGGGACAGTGAGAGTGTGTGAGGAGCGGGGACAGTGAGAGAGTGTGTGAGGAGCGGGGACAGTGAGTGTGTGCGAGGAGCGGGGACAGTGAGAGAGAGTGAGGAGAGGGGACAGTGAGAGAGTGAGAGGAGCGGGGACAGTGAGAGTGTGTGAGGAGCGGGGACAGTGAGAGAGTGTGTGAGGAGCGGGGACAGTGAGAGTGTGTGAGGAGCGGGGACAGTGAGAGTGTGTGAGGAGCGGGGACAGTGAGAGTGTGTGAGGAGCGGGGACAGTGAGAGTGTGTGAGGAGCGGGGACAGTGAGAGAGAGTAAGAGGAGTGGGGACAGTGAGAGAGAGTGAGAGGAGCGGGGACAGTGAGAGTGTGTGAGGAGCGGGGACAGTGAGAGAGAGTGAGAGGAGCGGGGACAGTGAGAGTGTGTGAGCGGAGCGGGGGCAGTGAGAGTGTGTGAGCGGAGTGGGGACAGTGAGAGAGAGTGAGAGGAGCGGGGACAGTGAGAGTGTGTGAGCGGAGTGCGGACAGTGAGAGAGAGTGAGAGGAGCGGGGACAGTGAGAGTGTGTGAGGAGCGGGGACAGTGAGAGTGTGTGAGGAGCGGGGACAGTGAGAGTGTGTGAGGAGCGGGGACAGTGAGAGTGTGTGAGGAGCGGGGACAGTGAGAGTGTGTGAGCGGAGTGGGGACAGTGAGAGAGTGTGAGGAGCGGGGACAGTGAGAGTGTGTGAGGAGCGGGGACAGTGAGAGTGTGTGAGCGGAGTGGGGACAGTGAGAGAGAGTGAGAGGAGCGGGGACAGTGAGAGAGAGTGTGAGGAGCGGGGACAGTGAGAGGGTGTGAGGAGCGGGGACAGTGAGAGAGTGAGAGAGGAGCGGGGACAGTGAGAGAGAGTGAGAGGAGCGGGGACAGTGAGAGAGAGTGTGAGGAGCGGGGACAGTGAGAGAGTGTGAGGAGCGGGGACAGTGAGAGAGTGTGAGGAGCGGGGACAGTGAGAGTGTGTGAGGAGCGGGGACAGTGAGAGAGTGTGTGAGGAGCGGGGACAGTGAGAGTGTGCGAGGAGCGGGGACAGTGAGAGTGTGTGAGGAGCGGGGACAGTGAGAGTGTGTGAGGAGCGGGGACAGTGAGAGAGTGTGAGGAGCGGGGACAGTGAGAGAGTGTGAGGAGCGGGGACAGTGAGAGTGTGTGAGGAGCGGGGACAGTGAGAGTGTGTGAGGAGCGGGGACAGTGAGAGCGTGTGTGAGGAGCGGGGACAGTGAGAGTGTGCGAGGAGCGGGGACAGTGAGAGTGTGTGAGGAGCGGGGACAGTGAGAGAGTGTGTGAGGAGCGGGGACAGTGAGAGTGTGTGAGGAGCGGGGACAGTGAGAGAGTGTGAGGAGCGGGGACAGTGAGAGAGTGTGTGAGGAGCGGGGACAGTGAGAGTGTGCGAGGAGCGGGGACAGTGAGAGTGTGTGAGGAGCGGGGACAGTGAGAGTGTGTGAGGAGCGGGGACAGTGAGAGAGTGTGAGGAGCGGGGACAGTGAGAGTGTGTGAGGAGCGGGGACAGTGAGAGAGTGTGAGGAGCGGGGACAGTGAGAGTGTGTGAGGAGCGGGGACAGTGAGAGTGTGTGAGCAGCGGGGACAGTGAGAGTGTGTGTGAGGAGCGGGGACAGTGAGAGTGTGCGAGGAGCGGGGACAGTGAGAGTGTGAGAGGAGCGGGGACAGTGAGAGTGTGTGTGAGGAGCGGGGACAGTGAGAGTGTGTGAGGAGCGGGGACAGTGAGAGTGTGAGAGGAGCGGGGACAGTGAGAGTGTGTGAGGAGCGGGGACAGTGAGAGTGTGAGGAGCGGGGACAGTGAGAGTGTGAGAGGAGCGGGGACAGTGAGAGTGTGTGAGGAGCGGGGACAGTGAGAGTGTGTGAGGAGCGGGGACAGTGAGAGTGTGTGAGGAGCGGGGACAGTGAGAGTGTGTGAGGAGCGGGGACAGTGAGAGTGTGTGAGGAGCGGGGACAGTGAGAGTGTGTGAGAGGAGCGGAGACAGTGAGAGAGTGTGAGGAGCGGAGACAGTGAGAGTGTGTGAGGAGCGGGGACAGTGAGAGTGTGTGAGAGGAGCGGAGACAGTGAGAGAGTGTGAGGAGCGGAGACAGTGAGAGTGTGAGAGGAGCGGGCACAGTGAGAGTGTGTGAGGAGCGGGGACAGTGAGAGTGTGTGAGGAGCGGAGACAGTGAGAGAGTGTGAGGAGCGGAGACAGTGAGAGTGTGTGAGAGGAGCGGGGACAGTGAGAGAGTGTGAGGAGCGGGGACAGTGAGAGTGTGTGAGGAGCGGGGACAGTGAGAGTGTGTGAGGAGCGGGGACAGTGAGAGAGTGTGAGGAGCGGGGATAGTGAGAGAGTGTGAGAGGAGCGGAGACAGTGAGAGTGTGTGAGGAGCGGAGACAGTGAGAGTGTGAGAGGAGCGGGGACAGTGAGAGTGTGTGAGGAGCGGGGACAGTGAGAGTGTGTGAGGAGCAGGGACAGTGAGAGTGTGTGAGGAGCGGGGACAGTGAGAGTGTGTGAGGAGCGGGGACAGTGAGAGTGTGTGAGGAGCGGAGACAGTGAGAGTGTGTGAGGAGCGGGGACAGTGAGAGTGTGTGAGGAGCGGGGACAGTGAGAGTGTGAGAGGAGCGGGGACAGTGAGAGTGTGTCGGAGCGGGGACAGTGAGAGTGTGTGAGGAGCGGGGACAGTGAGAGTGTGAGAGGAGCGGGGACAGTGAGAGTGTGTGAGGAGCGGGGACAGTGAGAGTGTGTGAGGAGCGGGGACAGTGAGAGTGTGAGAGGAGCGGGGACAGTGAGAGTGTGTGAGGAGCGGGGACAGTGAGAGTGTGTGAGGAGCGGGGACAGTGAGAGAGAGTGAGAGGAGTGGGGACAGTGAGAGAGAGTGAGAGGAGCGGAGACAGTGAGAGTGTGTGAGGAGCGGGGACAGTGAGAGAGAGTGTGAGGAGCGGAGACAGTGAGAGTGTGTGAGGAGCGGGGACAGTGAGAGAGTGTGAGAGGAGCGGGGACAGTGAGAGTGTGTGAGGAGCGGGGACAGTGAGAGTGTGTGAGGAGCGGGGACAGTGAGAGAGAGTGTGTGAGGAGCGGAGACAGTGAGAGTGTGTGAGGAGCGGAGACAGTGAGAGAGAGTGAGAGGAGTGGGGACAGTGAGAGTGTGTGAGGAGCGGGGACAGTGAGAGAGTGTGAGGAGCGGGGACAGTGAGAGTGTGTGAGGAGCGGGGACAGTGAGAGAGTGTGAGGAGCGGGGACAGTGAGAGTGTGTGAGGAGCGGGGTCAGTGAGAGAGTGTGAGGAGCGGGGACAGTGAGAGTGTGTGAGGAGCGGGGACAGTGAGAGTGTGTGTGAGGAGCGGGGACAGTGAGAGTGTGTGAGGAGCGGGGACAGTGAGAGTGTGTGAGGAGCGGGGACAGTGAGAGTGTGTGAGGAGCGGGGACAGTGAGAGTGTGTGAGGAGCGGGGACAGTGAGAGTGTGTGAGGAGCGGGGACAGTGAGAGAGTGAGAGGAGCGGAGACAGTGAGAGTGTGTGAGAGGAGCGGGGACAGTGAGAGTGTGAGAGGAGCGGGGACAGTGAGAGAGTGTGAGAGGAGCGGGGACAGTGAGAGTGTGAGAGGAGCGGGGACAGTGAGAGTGTGTGAGGAGCGGGGACAGTGAGAGAGTGTGAGGAGCGGGGACAGTGAGAGTGTGTGAGGAGCGGGGACAGTGAGAGAGTGTGAGGAGCGGGGACAGTGAGAGTGTGTGAGGAGCGGGGACAGTGAGAGAGTGAGAGGAGCGGAGACAGTGAGAGTGTGTGAGAGGAGCGGGGACAGTGAGAGTGTGAGAGGAGCGGGGACAGTGAGAGAGTGTGAGAGGAGCGGGGACAGTGAGAGTGTGAGAGGAGCGGAGACAGTGAGAGTGTGTGAGGAGCGGGGACAGTGAGAGAGTGTGAGGAGCGGGGACAGTGAGAGTGTGTGAGGAGCGGGGACAGTGAGAGAGTGTGAGGAGCGGGGACAGTGAGAGTGTGTGAGGAGCGGGGACAGTGAGCGAGAGTGAGAGGAGAGGGGACAGTGAGAGTGTGTGAGAGGAGCGGGGACAGTGAGAGAGTGTGAGAGGAGCGGGGACAGTGAGAGAGTGTGAGAGGAGCGGGGACAGTGAGAGAGTGTGAGGAGCGGAGACAGTGAGAGAGTGTGAGGAGCGGGGACAGTGAGAGAGTGTGAGGAGCGGGGACAGTGAGAGAGTGTGAGGAGCGGGGACAGTGAGAGTGTGTGAGGAGCGGGGACAGTGAGAGTGTGAGGAGCGGAGACAGTGAGGGAGTGTGTGAGGAGCGGGGACAGTGAGAGTGTGTGAGGAGCGGGGACAGTGAGAGTGTGAGGAGCGGAGACAGTGAGAGAGTGAGAGGAGCGGGGACAGTGAGAGAGTGTGAGGAGCGGGGACAGTGAGAGAGTGTGAGAGGAGCGGGGACAGTGAGAGTGTGAGAGAAGCGGGGACAGTGAGAGAGTGTGTGAGGAGCGGGGACAGTGAGAGAGAGTGAGAGGAGCGGGGACAGTGAGAGTGTGTGAGGAGCGGGGACAGTGAGAGTGTGTGAGGAGCGGGGACAGTGAGAGTGTGTGAGAGGAGCGGGGACAGTGAGAGAGAGTGAGAGGAGCGGGGACAGTGAGAGTGTGTGAGGAGCCGGGACAGTGAGAGTGTGTGAGAGGAGCGGGGACATTGAGAGGAGCGGGGACAGTGAGAGAGTGTGAGGAGCGGGGACAGTGAGAGTGTGAGAGGAGCGGGGACAGTGAGAGTGTGTGAGGAGCGGGGACAGTGAGAGAGAGTGAGGAGCGGGGACAGTGAGAGTGTGTGAGAGGAGCGGGGACAGTGTGAGGAGCGGGGACAGTGAGAGAGTGTGAGGAGCGGGGACAGTGAGAGTGTGTGAGGAGCGGGGACAGTGAGAGTGTGTGAGGAGCGGGGACAGTGAGAGTGTGAGAGGAGCGGGGACAGTGAGAGTGTGTGAGGAGCGGGGACAGTGAGAGAGTGTGAGGAGCGGGGACAGTGAGAGTGTGTGAGGAGCGGGGACAGTGACAGTGTGTGAGGAGCGGGGACAGTGAGAGTGTGTGAGAGGAGCGGGGACAGTGAGAGAGTGTGAGAGGAGCGGGGACAGTGAGAGAGTGTGAGGAGCGGAGACAGTGAGAGAGTGAGAGGAGCGGGGACAGTGAGAGTGTGAGAGGAGCGGGGACAGTGAGAGAGTGAGAGGAGCGGGGACAGTGAGAGTGTGCGAGGAGCGGGGACAGTGAGAGAGTGAGAGGAGCGGGGACAGTGAGAGAGTGAGAGGAGCGGGGACAGTGAGAGTGTGCGAGGAGCGGGGACAGTGAGAGAGTGAGATGAGCTGGGACAGTGAGAGTGTGAGGAGCGGGGACAGTGAGAGTGTGTGAGGAGCGGGGACAGTGAGAGAGTGAGAGGAGCGGGGACAGTGAGAGTGTGCGAGGAGCGGGGACAGTGAGAGAGTGAGAGGAGCGGGGACAGTGAGAGAGTGTGAGGAGCGGGGACAGTGAGAGAGTGAGAGGAGCGGGGACAGTGAGAGTGTGAGAGGAGCGGGCACAGTGAGAGAGTGCGTGAGGAGCGATGACAGTGAAAGTGTGTGAGGAGCGGGGACAGTGAGAGTGTGTGAGGAGCGGGGACAGTGAGAGGGTGTGTGAGGAGCGGGGACAGTGAGAGTGTGTGAGGAGCGGGGACAGTGAGAGAGTGTGAGGAGCGGGGACAGTGAGAGTGTGAGAGGGGCGGGGACAGTGAGAGAGTGAGAGGAGCGGGGACAGTGAGAGAGTGAGAGGAGCGGGGACAGTGAGAGTGTGCGAGGAGCGGGGACAGTGAGAGAGTGAGAGGAGCGGGGACAGTGAGAGTGTGAGAGGAGCGGGGACAGTGAGAGAGTGAGAGGAGCGGAGAGTGTGAGGAGCGGAGACAGTGAGAGAGTGCGAGGAGCGGGGACAGTGAGAGAGTGAGAGGAGCGGGGACAGTGAGAGTGTGTGAGGAGCGGGGACAGTGAGAGTGTGTGAGGAGCGGGGACAGTGAGAGTGTGTGAGGAGCGGGGACAGTGAGAGTGTGTGAGGAGCGGGGACAGTGAGAGTGTGCGAGGAGCGGGGACAGTGAGAGTGTGTGAGGAGCGGGGACAGTGAGAGAGTGTGAGGAGCGGGGACAGTGAGAGTGTGTGAGGAGCGGAGACAGTGAGAGAGTGTGAGGAGCGGGGACAGTGAGAGAGTGTGAGAGGAGCGGGGACAGTGAGAGAGAGTGTGAGGAGCGGGGACAGTGAGAGAGTGTGAGAGGAGCGGGGACAGTGAGAGAGTGTGAGAGTAGCGGGGACAGTGAGAGAGAGTGAGAGGAGCGGGGACAGTGAGAGAGTGTGAGGAGCGGGGACAGTGAGAGAGTGTGAGAGGAGCGGGGACAGTGAGAGAGAGTGAGGAGCGGGGACAGTGAGAGTGTGTGTGAGGAGCGGGGACAGTGAGAGAGTGTGAGGAGCGGGGACAGTGCGAGTGTGCGAGGAGCGGGGACAGTGAGAGTGTGTGAGAGGAGCGGGGACAGTGAGAGTGTGTGAGGAGCGGGGACAGTGAGAGTGTGTGAGGAGCGGGGACAGTGAGAGTGTGTGAGGAGCGGGGACAGTGAGAGTGTGCGAGGAGCGGGGACAGTGAGAGTGTGTGAGGAGCGGGGACAGTGAGAGTGTGTGAGGAGCGGGGACAGTGAGAGAGTGTGAGAGGAGCGGGGACAGTGAGAGAGAGTGTGAGGAGCGGGGACAGTGAGAGAGTGTGAGAGGAGCGGGGACAGTGAGAGAGTGTGAGGAGCGGGGACAGTGAGAGTGTGTGAGGAGCGGGGACAGTGAGAGTGTGTGAGGAGCGGGGACAGTGAGAGTGTGTGAGGAGCGGGGACAGTGAGAGTGTGTGAGGAGCGGGGACAGTGAGAGAGTGTGAGAGGAGCGGGGACAGTGAGAGAGAGTGTGAGGAGCGGGGACAGTGAGAGAGTGTGAGAGGAGCGGGGACAGTGAGAGAGTGTGAGAGGAGCGGGGACAGTGAGAGTGTGTGAGGAGCGGAGACAGTGAGAGAGTGTGAGGAGCGGGGACAGTGAGAGTGTGTGAGGAGCGGGGACAGTGAGAGAGTGTGAGAGGAGCGGGGACAGTGAGAGAGAGTGTGAGGAGCGGGGACAGTGAGAGAGTGTGAGAGGAGCGGGGACAGTGAGAGAGTGTGAGAGGAGCGGGGACAGTGAGAGAGAGTGTGAGGAGCGGGGACAGTGAGAGAGTGTGAGAGGAGCGGGGACAGTGAGAGAGTGTGAGAGGAGCGGGGACAGTGAGAGAGAGTGTGAGGAGCGGGGACAGTGAGAGAGTGTGAGAGGAGCGGGGACAGTGAGAGAGTGTGAGAGGAGCGGGGACAGTGAGAGTGTGTGAGGAGCGGAGACAGTGAGAGAGTGTGAGGAGCGGGGACAGTGAGAGAGTGTGAGGAGCGGGGACAGTGAGAGTGTGTGAGGAGCGGGGACAGTGAGAGAGTGTGAGAGGAGCGGGGACAGTGAGAGTGTGTGTGAGGAGCGGGGACAGTGAGAGTGTGTGTGAGGAGCGGGGACAGTGAGAGTGTGTGAGGAGCGGGGACAGTGAGAGTGTGTGAGGAGCGGGGACAGTGAGAGAGTGTGAGGAGCGGGGACAGTGAGAGTGTGTGAGGAGCGGGGACAGTGAGAGGGTGTGAGGAGCGGGGACAGTGAGAGTGTGTGAGGAGCGGGGACAGTGAGAGTGTGTGAGGAGCGGGGACAGTGAGAGAGAGTGAGAGGAGCGGAGAATGTGAGAGTGTGTGAGGAGCGGGGACAGTGAGAGTGTGTGAGGAGCGGGGACAGTGAGAGTGTGAGAGGAGCGGAGACAGTGAGAGAGTGTGAGGAGCGGGGACAGTGAGAGTGTGTGAGGAGCGGGGACAGTGAGAGAGTGTGAGGAGCGGGGACAGTGAGAGTGTGAGAGGAGCGGAGACAGTGAGAGAGAGTGAGAGGAGCGGGGACAGTGAGAGTGTGTGAGGAGCGGGGACAGTGAGAGTGTGAGAGGAGCGGAGACAGTGAGAGTGTGTGAGGAGCGGGGACAGTGAGAGTGTGAGAGGAGCGGAGACAGTGAGAGAGTGTGAGGAGCGGGGACAGTGAGAGTGTGTGAGGAGCGGGGACAGTGAGAGAGTGTGAGAGGAGCGGAGACAGTGAGAGTGTGTGAGGAGCGGGGACAGTGAGAGAGAGTGAGAGGAGCGGAGACAGTGAGAGTGTGTGAGGAGCGGGGACAGTGAGAGTGTGAGAGGAGCGGAGACAGTGAGAGAGTGTGAGGAGCGGGGACAGTGAGAGTGTGTGAGGAGCGGGGACAGTGAGAGAGTGTGAGGAGCGGGGACAGTGAGAGTGTGTGAGGAGCGGGGACAGTGAGAGAGTGTGAGGAGCGGGGACAGTGAGAGTGTGTGAGGAGCGGGGACAGTGAGAGTGTGTGAGGAGCGGGGACAGTGAGAGTGTGTGAGGAGCGGGGACAGTGAGAGAGTGTGTGAGGAGCGGGGACAGTGAGAGTGTGTGAGGAGCGGGGACAGTGAGAGAGTGTGTGAGGAGCGGGGACAGTGAGAGTGTGTGAGGAGCGGGGACAGTGAGAGTGTGTGAGGAGCGGGGACAGTGAGAGTGTGTGAGGAGCGGGGACAGTGAGAGAGTGTGAGGAGCGGGGACAGTGAGAGAGTGTGAGGAGCGGGGACAGTGAGAGTGTGTGAGGAGCGGGGACAGTGAGAGTGTGTGAGGAGCGGGGACAGTGAGAGTGTGTGAGGAGCGGGGACAGTGAGAGTGTGTGAGGAGCGGGGACAGTGAGAGAGTGTGAGGAGCGGGGACAGTGAGAGAGTGTGAGGAGCGGGGACAGTGAGAGTGTGTGAGGAGCGGAGACAGTGAGAGAGTGAGAGGAGCGGGGACAGTGAGAGAGTGTGAGGAGCGGGGACAGTGAGAGAGTGAGAGGAGTGGGGACAGTGAGAGAGTGTGAGAGGAGCGGAGACAGTGAGAGAGTGTGAGGAGCGGGGACAGTGAGAGTGTGCGAGGAGCGGAGAGTGTGAGGAGCGGAGACAGTGAGAGAGTGTGAGGAGCGGGGACAGTGAGAGTGTGTGAGGAGCGGAGAGTGTGAGGAGCGGGGACAGTGAGAGTGTGTGAGAGGAGCGGGGACAGTGAGAGTGTGTGAGGAGCGGGGACAGTGAGAGTGTGTGAGGAGCGGGTACAGTGAGAGTGTGTGAGGAGCGGGGACAGTGAGAGAGAGTGAGAGGAGCGGGGACAGTGAGAGAGAGTGAGAGGAGCGGGGACAGTGAGAGTGTGTGAGGAGCGGGGACAGTGAGAGAGAGTGAGAGGAGCGGGGACAGTGAGAGAGAGTGAGAGGAGCGGGGACAGTGAGAGTGTGTGAGGAGCGGGGACAGTGAGAGTGTGTGAGGAGCGGGGACAGTGAGAGTGTGTGAGAGGAGCGTGGACAGTGAGAGAGTGTGAGAGGAGCGGGGACAGTGAGAGTGTGCGAGGAGCGGGGACAGTGAGAGTGTGTGAGGAGCGGGGACAGTGAGAGAGTGTGAGGAGCGGGGACAGTGATAGAGTGTGAGGAGCGGGGACAGTGAGAGTGTGTGAGAGGAGCGGGGACAGTGAGAGTGTGAGAGGAGCGGGGACAGTGAGAGTGTGCGAGGAGCGGGGACAGTGAGAGAGTGTGAGAGGAGCGGGGACAGTGAGAGAGTGTGAGAGGAGCGGGGACAGTGAGAGAGAGTGAGAGGAGCGGGGACAGTGAGAGAGTGTGAGAGGAGCGGGGACAGTGAGAGAGTGTGAGAGGAGCGGGGACAGTGAGAGAGAGTGTGAGGAGCGGGGACAGTGAGAGAGTGTGAGAGGAGCGGGGACAGTGAGAGAGTGTGAGAGGAGCGGGGACAGTGAGAGAGAGTGTGAGGAGCGGAGACAGTGAGAGAGTGTGAGAGGAGCGGGGACAGTGAGAGAGTGTGAGAGGAGCGGGGACAGTGAGAGTGTGAGAGGAGCGGGGACAGTGAGAGTGTGTGAGGAGCGGGGACAGTGAGAGCGAGTGTGAGGAGCGGGGACAGTGAGAGAGTGTGAGGAGCGGGGACAGTGAGAGAGTGTGAGAGGAGCGGGGACAGTGAGAGTGTGAGAGGAGCGGGGACAGTGAGAGAGTGTGAGAGGAGCGGAGACAGTGAGAGAGTGTGAGGAGCGGGGACAGTGAGAGTGTGCGAGGAGCGGAGAGTGTGAGGAGCGGAGACAGTGAGAGAGTGTGAGGAGCGGGGACAGTGAGAGTGTGTGAGGAGCGGAGAGTGTGAGGAGCGGGGACAGTGAGAGTGTGTGAGAGGAGCGGGGACAGTGAGAGTGTGTGAGGAGCGGGGACAGTGAGAGTGTGTGAGGAGCGGGTACAGTGAGAGTGTGTGAGGAGCGGGGACAGTGAGAGAGAGTGAGAGGAGCGGGGACAGTGAGAGAGAGTGAGAGGAGCGGGGACAGTGAGAGTGTGTGAGGAGCGGGGACAGTGAGAGAGAGTGAGAGGAGCGGGGACAGTGAGAGAGAGTGAGAGGAGCGGGGACAGTGAGAGTGTGTGAGGAGCGGGGACAGTGAGAGTGTGTGAGGAGCGGGGACAGTGAGAGTGTGTGAGAGGAGCGTGGACAGTGAGAGAGTGTGAGAGGAGCGGGGACAGTGAGAGTGTGCGAGGAGCGGGGACAGTGAGAGTGTGTGAGGAGCGGGGACAGTGAGAGAGTGTGAGGAGCGGGGACAGTGATAGAGTGTGAGGAGCGGGGACAGTGAGAGTGTGTGAGAGGAGCGGGGACAGTGAGAGTGTGAGAGGAGCGGGGACAGTGAGAGTGTGCGAGGAGCGGGGACAGTGAGAGAGTGTGAGAGGAGCGGGGACAGTGAGAGAGTGTGAGAGGAGCGGGGACAGTGAGAGAGAGTGAGAGGAGCGGGGACAGTGAGAGAGTGTGAGAGGAGCGGGGACAGTGAGAGAGTGTGAGAGGAGCGGGGACAGTGAGAGAGAGTGTGAGGAGCGGGGACAGTGAGAGAGTGTGAGAGGAGCGGGGACAGTGAGAGAGTGTGAGAGGAGCGGGGACAGTGAGAGAGAGTGTGAGGAGCGGAGACAGTGAGAGAGTGTGAGAGGAGCGGGGACAGTGAGAGAGTGTGAGAGGAGCGGGGACAGTGAGAGTGTGAGAGGAGCGGGGACAGTGAGAGTGTGTGAGGAGCGGGGACAGTGAGAGCGAGTGTGAGGAGCGGGGACAGTGAGAGAGTGTGAGGAGCGGGGACAGTGAGAGAGTGTGAGAGGAGCGGGGACAGTGAGAGTGTGAGAGGAGCGGGGACAGTGAGAGTGTGCGAGGAGCGGGGACAGTGAGAGAGTGTGAGAGGAGCGGGGACAGTGAGAGAGTGTGAGAGGAGCGGGGACAGTGAGAGAGAGTGTGAGGAGCGGGGACAGTGAGAGAGTGTGAGAGGAGCGGGGACAGTGAGAGAGTGTGAGAGGAGCGGGGACAGTGAGAGTGTGAGAGGAGCGGGGACAGTGAGAGAGTGTGAGAGGAGCGGGGACAGTGAGAGAGTGTGAGAGGAGCGGGGACAGTGAGAGAGAGTGTGAGGAGCGGAGACAGTGAGAGAGTGTGAGAGGAGCGGGGACAGTGAGAGAGTGTGAGAGGAGCGGGGACAGTGAGAGAGAGTGAGAGGAGCGGGGACAGTGAGAGTGTGTGAGGAGCGGGGACAGTGAGAGTGTGTGTGAGGAGCGGGGACAGTGAGAGTGTGTGTGAGGAGCGGGGACAGTGAGAGAGTGTGAGGAGCGGGGACAGTGAGAGTGTGTGAGGAGCGGGGACAGTGAGAGTGTGTGAGGAGCGGGGACAGTGAGTGTGTGTGAGGAGCGGGGACAGTGAGAGTTTGTGAGGAGCGGGGACAGTGAGAGTGTGAGAGGAGCGGGGACAGTGAGAGTGTGCGAGGAGCGGGGACAGTGAGAGTGTGTGAGGAGCGGGGACAGTGAGAGAGTTTGAGTAGCGGGGACAGTGAGAGAGTGTGAGAGGAGCGGGGACAGTGAGAGAGAGTGTGAGGAGCGGGGACAGTGAGAGACTGTGAGAGGAGCGGGGACAGTGAGAGAGAGTGAGAGGAGCGGGGACAGTGAGAGTGTGTGAGAGGAGCGGGGACAGTGAGAGAGAGTGTGAGGAGCGGGGACAGTGAGAGAGTGTGAGGAGCGGGGACAGTGAGAGAGAGTGAGAGGAGCGGGGACAGTGAGAGTGTGTGAGGAGCGGGGACAGTGAGAGAGTGTGAGAGGAGCGGGGACAGTGAGAGAGAGTGTGAGGAGCGGGGACAGTGAGAGAGTGTGAGAGGAGCGGGGACAGTGAGAGAGTGTGAGGAGCGGGGACAGTGAGAGTGTGTGAGGAGCGGGGACAGTGAGAGTGTGTGAGGAGCGGGGACAGTGAGAGTGTGTGAGGAGCGGGGACAGTGAGAGAGTGTGAGAGGAGCGGGGACAGTGAGAGAGAGTGAGAGGAGCGGGGACAGTGAGAGAGTGTGTGAGGAGCGGGGACAGTGAGAGAGTGTGAGAGGAGCGGGGACAGTGAGAGAGAGTGAGAGGAGCGGGGACAGTGAGAGTGTGTGAGGAGCGGGGACAGTGAGAGAGAGTGAGAGGAGCGGGGACAGTGAGAGTGCGTGAGGAGCGGGGACAGTGAGAGAGTGTGAGAGGAGCGGGGACAGTGAGAGAGAGTGTGAGGAGCGGGGACAGTGAGAGAGTGTGAGAGGAGCGGGGACAGTGAGAGAGTGTGAGGAGCGGGGACAGTGAGAGTGTGTGAGGAGCGGGGACAGTGAGAGTGTGTGAGGAGCGGGGACAGTGAGAGTGTGTGAGGAGCGGGGACAGTGAGAGTGTGAGGAGCGGAGACAGTGAGGGAGTGTGTGAGGAGCGGGGACAGTGAGAGTGTGTGAGGAGCGGGGACAGTGGGAGTGTGAGGAGCGGAGACAGTGAGAGAGTGAGAGGAGCGGGGACAGTGAGAGAGTGTGAGGAGCGGGGACAGTGAGAGAGTGTGAGAGGAGCGGGGACAGTGAGAGTGTGAGAGAAGCGGGGACAGTGAGAGAGTGTGTGAGGAGCGGGGACAGTGAGAGAGAGTGAGAGGAGCGGGGACAGTGAGAGTGTGTGAGGAGCGGGGACAGTGAGAGTGTGTGAGGAGCGGGGACAGTGAGAGTGTGTGAGAGGAGCGGGGACAGTGAGAGAGAGTGAGAGGAGCGGGGACAGTGAGAGTGTGTGAGGAGCCGGGACAGTGAGAGTGTGTGAGAGGAGCGGGGACATTGAGAGGAGCGGGGACAGTGAGAGAGTGTGAGGAGCGGGGACAGTGAGAGTGTGAGAGGAGCGGGGACAGTGAGAGTGTGTGAGGAGCGGGGACAGTGAGAGAGAGTGAGGAGCGGGGACAGTGAGAGTGTGTGAGAGGAGCGGGGACAGTGTGAGGAGCGGGGACAGTGAGAGAGTGTGAGGAGCGGGGACAGTGAGAGTGTGTGAGGAGCGGGGACAGTGAGAGTGTGTGAGGAGCGGGGACAGTGAGAGTGTGAGAGGAGCGGGGACAGTGAGAGTGTGTGAGGAGCGGGGACAGTGAGAGAGTGTGAGGAGCGGGGACAGTGAGAGTGTGTGAGGAGCGGGGACAGTGAGAGAGTGTGAGAGGAGCGGGGACAGTGAGAGTGTGAGAGGAGCGGGGACAGTGAGAGAGTGAGAGGAGCGGGGACAGTGAGAGTGTGCGAGGAGCGGGGACAGTGAGAGAGTGTGAGAGGAGCGGGGACAGTGAGAGAGAGTGTGAGGAGCGGGGACAGTGAGAGAGAGTGTGAGGAGCGGGGACAGTGAGAGACTGTGAGAGGAGCGGGGACAGTGAGAGAGAGTGAGAGGAGCGGGGACAGTGAGAGTGTGTGAGAGGAGCGGGGACAGTGAGAGAGAGTGTGAGGAGCGGGGACAGTGAGAGAGTGTGAGGAGCGGGGACAGTGAGAGAGAGTGAGAGGAGCGGGGACAGTGAGAGTGTGTGAGGAGCGGGGACAGTGAGAGAGTGTGAGAGGAGCGGGGACAGTGAGAGAGAGTGTGAGGAGCGGGGACAGTGAGAGAGTGTGAGAGGAGCGGGGACAGTGAGAGAGTGTGAGGAGCGGGGACAGTGAGAGTGTGTGAGGAGCGGGGACAGTGAGAGTGTGTGAGGAGCGGGGACAGTGAGAGTGTGTGAGGAGCGGGGACAGTGAGAGAGTGTGAGAGGAGCGGGGACAGTGAGAGAGAGTGAGAGGAGCGGGGACAGTGAGAGAGTGTGTGAGGAGCGGGGACAGTGAGAGAGTGTGAGAGGAGCGGGGACAGTGAGAGAGAGTGAGAGGAGCGGGGACAGTGAGAGTGTGTGAGGAGCGGGGACAGTGAGAGAGAGTGAGAGGAGCGGGGACAGTGAGAGTGTGTGAGGAGCGGGGACAGTGAGAGAGTGTGAGAGGAGCGGGGACAGTGAGAGAGAGTGTGAGGAGCGGGGACAGTGAGAGAGTGTGAGAGGAGCGGGGACAGTGAGAGAGTGTGAGGAGCGGGGACAGTGAGAGTGTGTGAGGAGCGGGGACAGTGAGAGTGTGTGAGGAGCGGGGACAGTGAGAGTGTGTGAGGAGCGGGGACAGTGAGAGTGTGAGGAGCGGAGACAGTGAGGGAGTGTGTGAGGAGCGGGGACAGTGAGAGTGTGTGAGGAGCGGGGACAGTGGGAGTGTGAGGAGCGGAGACAGTGAGAGAGTGAGAGGAGCGGGGACAGTGAGAGAGTGTGAGGAGCGGGGACAGTGAGAGAGTGTGAGAGGAGCGGGGACAGTGAGAGTGTGAGAGAAGCGGGGACAGTGAGAGAGTGTGTGAGGAGCGGGGACAGTGAGAGAGAGTGAGAGGAGCGGGGACAGTGAGAGTGTGTGAGGAGCGGGGACAGTGAGAGTGTGTGAGGAGCGGGGACAGTGAGAGTGTGTGAGAGGAGCGGGGACAGTGAGAGAGAGTGAGAGGAGCGGGGACAGTGAGAGTGTGTGAGGAGCCGGGACAGTGAGAGTGTGTGAGAGGAGCGGGGACATTGAGAGGAGCGGGGACAGTGAGAGAGTGTGAGGAGCGGGGACAGTGAGAGTGTGAGAGGAGCGGGGACAGTGAGAGTGTGTGAGGAGCGGGGACAGTGAGAGAGAGTGAGGAGCGGGGACAGTGAGAGTGTGTGAGAGGAGCGGGGACAGTGTGAGGAGCGGGGACAGTGAGAGAGTGTGAGGAGCGGGGACAGTGAGAGTGTGTGAGGAGCGGGGACAGTGAGAGTGTGTGAGGAGCGGGGACAGTGAGAGTGTGAGAGGAGCGGGGACAGTGAGAGTGTGTGAGGAGCGGGGACAGTGAGAGAGTGTGAGGAGCGGGGACAGTGAGAGTGTGTGAGGAGCGGGGACAGTGAGAGAGTGTGAGAGGAGCGGGGACAGTGAGAGTGTGAGAGGAGCGGGGACAGTGAGAGAGTGAGAGGAGCGGGGACAGTGAGAGTGTGCGAGGAGCGGGGACAGTGAGAGAGTGAGAGGAGCGGGGACAGTGAGAGAGTGAGAGGAGCGGGGACAGTGAGAGTGTGCGAGGAGCGGGGACAGTGAGAGAGTGAGATGAGCTGGGACAGTGAGAGTGTGAGGAGCGGGGACAGTGAGAGTGTGTGAGGAGCGGGGACAGTGAGAGAGTGAGAGGAGCGGGGACAGTGAGAGTGTGCGAGGAGCGGGGACAGTGAGAGAGTGAGAGGAGCGGGGACAGTGAGAGAGTGTGAGGAGCGGGGACAGTGAGAGAGTGAGAGGAGCGGGGACAGTGAGAGTGTGAGAGGAGCGGGCACAGTGAGAGAGTGCGTGAGGAGCGATGACAGTGAGAGTGTGTGAGGAGCGGGGACAGTGAGAGTGTGTGAGGAGCGGGGACAGTGAGAGGGTGTGTGAGGAGCGGGGACAGTGAGAGTGTGTGAGGAGCGGGGACAGTGAGAGAGTGTGAGGAGCGGGGACAGTGAGAGTGTGAGAGGGGCGGGGACAGTGAGAGAGTGAGAGGAGCGGGGACAGTGAGAGAGTGAGAGGAGCGGGGACAGTGAGAGTGTGCGAGGAGCGGGGACAGTGAGAGAGTGAGAGGAGCGGGGACAGTGAGAGTGTGAGAGGAGCGGGGACAGTGAGAGAGTGAGAGGAGCGGAGAGTGTGAGGAGCGGAGACAGTGAGAGAGTGTGAGGAGCGGGGACAGTGAGAGAGTGAGAGGAGCGGGGACAGTGAGAGTGTGTGAGGAGCGGGGACAGTGTGAGTGTGTGAGGAGCGGGGACAGTGAGAGTGTGTGAGGAGCGGGGACAGTGAGAGTGTGTGAGGAGCGGGGACAGTGAGAGTGTGCGAGGAGCGGGGACAGTGAGAGTGTGTGAGGAGCGGGGACAGTGAGAGAGTGTGAGGAGCGGGGACAGTGAGAGTGTGTGAGGAGCGGAGACAGTGAGAGAGTGTGAGGAGCGGGGACAGTGAGAGAGTGTGAGAGGAGCGGGGACAGTGAGAGAGAGTGTGAGGAGCGGGGACAGTGAGAGAGTGTGAGAGGAGCGGGGACAGTGAGAGAGTGTGAGAGTAGCGGGGACAGTGAGAGAGAGTGAGAGGAGCGGGGACAGTGAGAGAGTGTGAGGAGCGGAGACAGTGAGAGAGTGTGAGGAGCGGGGACAGTGAGAGAGTGTGAGAGGAGCGGGGACAGTGAGAGAGAGTGAGGAGCGGGGACAGTGAGAGTGTGTGTGAGGAGCGGGGACAGTGAGAGAGTGTGAGGAGCGGGGACAGTGCGAGTGTGCGAGGAGCGGGGACAGTGAGAGTGTGTGAGAGGAGCGGGGACAGTGAGAGTGTGTGAGGAGCGGGGACAGTGAGAGTGTGTGAGGAGCGGGGACAGTGAGAGTGTGTGAGGAGCGGGGACAGTGAGAGTGTGCGAGGAGCGGGGACAGTGAGAGTGTGTGAGGAGCGGGGACAGTGAGAGTGTGTGAGGAGCGGGGACAGTGAGAGAGTGTGAGAGGAGCGGGGACAGTGAGAGAGAGTGTGAGGAGCGGGGACAGTGAGAGAGTGTGAGAGGAGCGGGGACAGTGAGAGAGTGTGAGGAGCGGGGACAGTGAGAGTGTGTGAGGAGCGGGGACAGTGAGAGTGTGTGAGGAGCGGGGACAGTGAGAGTGTGTGCGGAGCGGGGACAGTGAGAGTGTGTGAGGAGCGGGGACAGTGAGAGAGTGTGAGAGGAGCGGGGACAGTGAGAGAGAGTGTGAGGAGCGGGGACAGTGAGAGAGTGTGAGAGGAGCGGGGACAGTGAGAGAGTGTGAGAGGAGCGGGGACAGTGAGAGTGTGTGAGGAGCGGAGACAGTGAGAGAGTGTGAGGAGCGGGGACAGTGAGAGTGTGTGAGGAGCGGGGACAGTGAGAGAGTGTGAGAGGAGCGGGGACAGTGAGAGTGTGTGTGAGGAGCGGGGACAGTGAGAGTGTGTGTGAGGAGCGGGGACAGTGAGAGTGTGTGAGGAGCGGGGACAGTGAGAGTGTGTGAGGAGCGGGGACAGTGAGAGAGTGTGAGGAGCGGGGACAGTGAGAGTGTGTGAGGAGCGGGGACAGTGAGAGGGTGTGAGGAGCGGGGACAGTGAGAGTGTGTGAGGAGCGGGGACAGTGAGAGTGTGTGAGGAGCGGGGACAGTGAGAGAGAGTGAGAGGAGCGGAGAATGTGAGAGTGTGTGAGGAGCGGGGACAGTGAGAGTGTGTGAGGAGCGGGGACAGTGAGAGTGTGAGAGGAGCGGAGACAGTGAGAGAGTGTGAGGAGCGGGGACAGTGAGAGTGTGTGAGGAGCGGGGACAGTGAGAGAGTGTGAGGAGCGGGGACAGTGAGAGTGTGAGAGGAGCGGAGACAGTGAGAGAGAGTGAGAGGAGCGGGGACAGTGAGAGTGTGTGAGGAGCGGGGACAGTGAGAGTGTGAGAGGAGCGGAGACAGTGAGAGTGTGTGAGGAGCGGGGACAGTGAGAGTGTGAGAGGAGCGGAGACAGTGAGAGAGTGTGAGGAGCGGGGACAGTGAGAGTGTGTGAGGAGCGGGGACAGTGAGAGAGTGTGAGAGGAGCGGAGACAGTGAGAGTGTGTGAGGAGCGGGGACAGTGAGAGAGAGTGAGAGGAGCGGAGACAGTGAGAGTGTGTGAGGAGCGGGGACAGTGAGAGTGTGAGAGGAGCGGAGACAGTGAGAGAGTGTGAGGAGCGGGGACAGTGAGAGTGTGTGAGGAGCGGGGACAGTGAGAGAGTGTGAGGAGCGGGGACAGTGAGAGTGTGTGAGGAGCGGGGACAGTGAGAGAGTGTGAGGAGCGGGGACAGTGAGAGTGTGTGAGGAGCGGGGACAGTGAGAGTGTGTGAGGAGCGGGGACAGTGAGAGTGTGTGAGGAGCGGGGACAGTGAGAGAGTGTGTGAGGAGCGGGGACAGTGAGAGTGTGTGAGGAGCGGGGACAGTGAGAGAGTGTGTGAGGAGCGGGGACAGTGAGAGTGTGTGAGGAGCGGGGACAGTGAGAGTGTGTGAGGAGCGGGGACAGTGAGAGTGTGTGAGGAGCGGGGACAGTGAGAGAGTGTGAGGAGCGGGGACAGTGAGAGAGTGTGAGGAGCGGGGACAGTGAGAGTGTGTGAGGAGCGGGGACAGTGAGAGTGTGTGAGGAGCGGGGACAGTGAGAGTGTGTGAGGAGCGGGGACAGTGAGAGTGTGTGAGGAGCGGGGACAGTGAGAGAGTGTGAGGAGCGGGGACAGTGAGAGAGTGTGAGGAGCGGGGACAGTGAGAGTGTGTGAGGAGCGGAGACAGTGAGAGAGTGAGAGGAGCGGGGACAGTGAGAGAGTGTGAGGAGCGGGGACAGTGAGAGAGTGAGAGGAGTGGGGACAGTGAGAGAGTGTGAGAGGAGCGGAGACAGTGAGAGAGTGTGAGGAGCGGGGACAGTGAGAGTGTGCGAGGAGCGGAGAGTGTGAGGAGCGGAGACAGTGAGAGAGTGTGAGGAGCGGGGACAGTGAGAGTGTGTGAGGAGCGGAGAGTGTGAGGAGCGGGGACAGTGAGAGTGTGTGAGAGGAGCGGGGACAGTGAGAGTGTGTGAGGAGCGGGGACAGTGAGAGTGTGTGAGGAGCGGGTACAGTGAGAGTGTGTGAGGAGCGGGGACAGTGAGAGAGAGTGAGAGGAGCGGGGACAGTGAGAGAGAGTGAGAGGAGCGGGGACAGTGAGAGTGTGTGAGGAGCGGGGACAGTGAGAGAGAGTGAGAGGAGCGGGGACAGTGAGAGAGAGTGAGAGGAGCGGGGCAGTGAGAGTGTGTGAGGAGCGGGGACAGTGAGAGTGTGTGAGGAGCGGGGACAGTGAGAGTGTGTGAGAGGAGCGTGGACAGTGAGAGAGTGTGAGAGGAGCGGGGACAGTGAGAGTGTGCGAGGAGCGGGGACAGTGAGAGTGTGTGAGGAGCGGGGACAGTGAGAGAGTGTGAGGAGCGGGGACAGTGAGAGAGTGTGAGGAGCGGGGACAGTGAGAGTGTGTGAGAGGAGCGGGGACAGTGAGAGTGTGAGAGGAGCGGGGACAGTGAGAGTGTGCGAGGAGCGGGGACAGTGAGAGAGTGTGAGAGGAGCGGGGACAGTGAGAGAGTGTGAGAGGAGCGGGGACAGTGAGAGAGAGTGAGAGGAGCGGGGACAGTGAGAGAGTGTGAGAGGAGCGGGGACAGTGAGAGAGTGTGAGAGGAGCGGGGACAGTGAGAGAGAGTGTGAGGAGCGGGGACAGTGAGAGAGTGTGAGAGGAGCGGGGACAGTGAGAGAGTGTGAGAGGAGCGGGGACAGTGAGAGAGAGTGTGAGGAGCGGAGACAGTGAGAGAGTGTGAGAGGAGCGGGGACAGTGAGAGAGTGTGAGAGGAGCGGGGACAGTGAGAGTGTGAGAGGAGCGGGGACAGTGAGAGTGTGTGAGGAGCGGGGACAGTGAGAGCGAGTGTGAGGAGCGGGGACAGTGAGAGAGTGTGAGGAGCGGGGACAGTGAGAGAGTGTGAGAGGAGCGGGGACAGTGAGAGTGTGAGAGGAGCGGGGACAGTGAGAGTGTGCGAGGAGCGGGGACAGTGAGAGAGTGTGAGAGGAGCGGGGACAGTGAGAGAGTGTGAGAGGAGCGGGGACAGTGAGAGAGAGTGTGAGGAGCGGGGACAGTGAGAGAGTGTGAGAGGAGCGGGGACAGTGAGAGAGTGTGAGAGGAGCGGGGACAGTGAGAGTGTGAGAGGAGCGGGGACAGTGAGAGAGTGTGAGAGGAGCGGGGACAGTGAGAGAGTGTGAGAGGAGCGGGGACAGTGAGAGAGAGTGTGAGGAGCGGAGACAGTGAGAGAGTGTGAGAGGAGCGGGGACAGTGAGAGAGTGTGAGAGGAGCGGGGACAGTGAGAGAGAGTGAGAGGAGCGGGGACAGTGAGAGTGTGTGAGGAGCGGGGACAGTGAGAGTGTGTGTGAGGAGCGGGGACAGTGAGAGTGTGTGTGAGGAGCGGGGACAGTGAGAGAGTGTGAGGAGCGGGGACAGTGAGAGTGTGTGAGGAGCGGGGACAGTGAGAGTGTGTGAGGAGCGGGGACAGTGAGTGTGTGTGAGGAGCGGGGACAGTGAGAGTGTGTGAGGAGCGGGGACAGTGAGAGTGTGAGAGGAGCGGGGACAGTGAGAGTGTGCGAGGAGCGGGGACAGTGAGAGTGTGTGAGGAGCGGGGACAGTGAGAGAGTTTGAGTAGCGGGGACAGTGAGAGAGTGTGAGAGGAGCGGGGACAGTGAGAGAGAGTGTGAGGAGCGGGGACAGTGAGAGAGTGTGAGAGGAGCGGGGACAGTGAGAGAGAGTGAGAGGAGCGGGGACAGTGAGAGTGTGTGAGAGGAGCGGGGACAGTGAGAGAGAGTGTGAGGAGCGGGGACAGTGAGAGAGTGTGAGGAGCGGGGACAGTGAGAGAGAGTGAGAGGAGCGGGGACAGTGAGAGTGTGTGAGGAGCGGGGACAGTGAGAGAGTGTGAGAGGAGCGGGGACAGTGAGAGAGAGTGTGAGGAGCGGGGACAGTGTGAGAGTGTGAGAGGAGCGGGGACAGTGAGAGAGTGTGAGGAGCGGGGACAGTGAGAGTGTGTGAGGAGCGGGGACAGTGAGAGTGTGTGAGGAGCGGGGACAGTGAGAGTGTGTGAGGAGCGGGGACAGTGAGAGAGTGTGAGAGGAGCGGGGACAGTGAGAGAGAGTGAGAGGAGCGGGGACAGTGAGAGAGTGTGTGAGGAGCGGGGACAGTGAGAGAGTGTGAGAGGAGCGGGGACAGTGAGAGAGAGTGAGAGGAGCGGGGACAGTGAGAGTGTGTGAGGAGCGGGGACAGTGAGAGAGAGTGAGAGGAGCGGGGACAGTGAGAGTGTGTGAGGAGCGGGGACAGTGAGAGAGTGTGAGAGGAGCGGGGACAGTGAGAGAGAGTGTGAGGAGCGGGGACAGTGAGAGAGTGTGAGAGGAGCGGGGACAGTGAGAGAGTGTGAGGAGCGGGGACAGTGAGAGTGTGTGAGGAGCGGGGACAGTGAGAGTGTGTGAGGAGCGGGGACAGTGAGAGTGTGTGAGGAGCGGGGACAGTGAGAGAGTGTGAGAGGAGCGGGGACAGTGAGAGAGAGTGAGAGGAGCGGGGACAGTGAGAGAGTGTGTGAGGAGCGGGGACAGTGAGAGAGTGTGAGAGGAGCGGGGACAGTGAGAGAGAGTGAGAGGAGCGGGGACAGTGAGAGAGTGTGAGAGGAGCGGGGACAGTGAGAGAGTGTGAGAGGAGCGGGGACAGTGAGAGTGTGTGAGGAGCGGAGACAGTGAGAGAGTGTGAGGAGCGGGGACAGTGAGAGTGTGTGAGGAGCGGGGACAGTGAGAGAGTGTGAGAGGAGCGGGGACAGTGAGAGTGTGTGTGAGGAGCGGGGACAGTGAGAGTGTGTGAGGAGCGGGGACAGTGAGAGAGTGTGTGAGGAGCGGGGACAGTGAGAGAGTGTGAGAGGAGCGGGGACAGTGAGAGAGTGTGTGAGGAGCGGGGACAGTGAGAGTGTGTGAGGAGCGGGGACAGTGAGAGAGTGTGTGAGGAGCGTGGACAGTGAGAGAGTGTGAGAGGAGCGGGGACAGTGAGAGTGTGTGAGGAGCGGGGACAGTGAGAGTGTGTGAGGAGCGGGGACAGTGAGAGTGTGTGAGGAGCGGGGACAGTGAGAGTGTGTGAGGAGCGGGGACAGTGAGAGAGTGTGAGGAGCGGGGACAGTGAGAGTGTGTGAGGAGCGCGGACAGTGAGAGAGTGTGAGGAGCGGGGACAGTGAGAGTGTGTGAGGAGCGGGGACAGTGAGAGTGTGTGAGGAGCGGGGACAGTGAGAGAGTGTGAGGAGCGGGGACAGTGAGAGTGTGTGAGGAGCGGGGACAGTGAGAGAGTGTGAGGAGCGGGGACAGTGAGAGAGTGTGAGGAGCGGGGACAGTGAGAGAGTGTGAGAGGAGCGGGGACAGTGAGAGAGTGTGAGGAGCGGGGACAGTGAGAGTGTGTGAGGAGCGGGTGAGTGAGAGTGTGTGAGGAGCGGGGACAGTGAGAGAGAGTGAGAGGAGCGGGGACAGTGAGAGTGTGCGAGGAGCGGGGACAGTGAGAGAGTGTGAGAGGAGCGGGGACAGTGAGAGAGTGTGAGAGGAGCGGGGACAGTGAGAGAGAGTGAGAGGAGCGGGGACAGTGAGAGAGTGTGAGAGGAGCGGGGACAGTGAGAGAGTGTGAGAGGAGCGGGGACAGTGAGAGAGAGTGTGAGGAGCGGGGACAGTGAGAGAGTGTGAGAGGAGCGGGGACAGTGAGAGAGTGTGAGAGGAGCGGGGACAGTGAGAGAGAGTGTGAGGAGCGGAGACAGTGAGAGAGTGTGAGAGGAGCGGGGACAGTGAGAGAGTGTGAGAGGAGCGGGGACAGTGAGAGTGTGAGAGGAGCGGGGACAGTGAGAGTGTGTGAGGAGCGGGGACAGTGAGAGAGAGTGTGAGGAGCGGGGACAGTGAGAGAGTGTGAGGAGCGGGGACAGTGAGAGAGTGTGAGAGGAGCGGGGACAATGAGAGTGTGAGAGGAGCGGGGACAGTGAGAGTGTGCGAGGAGCGGGGACAGTGAGAGAGTGTGAGAGGAGCGGGGACAGTGAGAGAGTGTGAAAGGAGCGGGGACAGTGAGAGAGAGTGAGAGGAGCGGGGACAGTGAGAGAGTGTGAGAGGAGCGGGGACAGTGAGAGAGTGTGAGAGGAGCGGGGACAGTGAGAGAGTGTGAGGAGCGGGGACAGTGAGAGAGTGTGAGAGGAGCGGGGACAGTGAGAGAGAGTGTGAGGAGCGGAGACAGTGAGAGAGTGTGAGAGGAGCGGGGACAGTGAGAGAGTGTGAGAGGAGCGGGGACAGTGAGAGTGTGAGAGGAGCGGGGACAGTGAGAGTGTGTGAGGAGCGGGGACAGTGAGAGAGAGTGTGAGGAGCGGGGACAGTGAGAGAGTGTGAGGAGCGGGGACAGTGAGAGAGTGTGAGAGGAGCGGGGACAATGAGAGTGTGAGAGGAGCGGGGCCAGTGAGAGTGTGCGAGGAGCGGGGACAGTGAGAGAGTGTGAGAGGAGCGGGGACAGTGAGAGAGTGTGAAAGGAGCGGGGACAGTGAGAGAGAGTGAGAGGAGCGGGGACAGTGAGAGAGTGTGAGAGGAGCGGGGACAGTGAGAGAGTGTGAGAGGAGCGGGGACAGTGAGAGAGAGTGTGAGGAGCGGGGACCGTGAGAGAGAGTGTGAGGAGCGGGGACAGTGAGAGAGTGTGAGAGGAGCGGGGACAGTGAGAGAGTGTGAGGAGCGGGGACAGTGAGAGTGTGTGAGGAGCGGGGACAGTGAGAGTGTGTGAGGAGCGGGGACAGTGAGAGTGTGTGAGGAGCGGGGACAGTGAGAGAGTGTGAGAGGAGCGGGGACAGTGAGAGAGAGTGAGAGGAGCGGGGACAGTGAGAGAGTGTGTGAGGAGCGGGGACAGTGAGAGAGTGTGAGAGGAGCGGGGACAGTGAGAGAGAGTGAGAGGAGCGGGGACAGTGAGAGTGTGTGAGGAGCGGGGACAGTGAGAGAGAGTGAGAGGAGCGGGGACAGTGAGAGTGTGTGAGGAGCGGGGACAGTGAGAGAGTGTGAGAGGAGCGGGGACAGTGAGAGAGAGTGTGAGGAGCGGGGACAGTGAGAGAGTGTGAGAGGAGCGGGGACAGTGAGAGAGTGTGAGGAGCGGGGACAGTGAGAGTGTGTGAGGAGCGGGGACAGTGAGAGTGTGTGAGGAGCGGGGACAGTGAGAGTGTGTGAGGAGCGGGGACAGTGAGAGAGTGTGAGAGGAGCGGGGACAGTGAGAGAGAGTGAGAGGAGCGGGGACAGTGAGAGAGTGTGTGAGGAGCGGGGACAGTGAGAGAGTGTGAGAGGAGCGGGGACAGTGAGAGAGAGTGAGAGGAGCGGGGACAGTGAGAGAGTGTGAGAGGAGCGGGGACAGTGAGAGAGTGTGAGAGGAGCGGGGACAGTGAGAGTGTGTGAGGAGCGGAGACAGTGAGAGAGTGTGAGGAGCGGGGACAGTGAGAGTGTGTGAGGAGCGGGGACAGTGAGAGAGTGTGAGAGGAGCGGGGACAGTGAGAGTGTGTGTGAGGAGCGGGGACAGTGAGAGTGTGTGAGGAGCGGGGACAGTGAGAGAGTGTGTGAGGAGCGGGGACAGTGAGAGAGTGTGAGAGGAGCGGGGACAGTGAGAGAGTGTGTGAGGAGCGGGGACAGTGAGAGTGTGTGTGAGGAGCGGGGACAGTGAGACTGTGTGAGGAGCGGAGACAGTGAGAGTGTGTGTGAGGAGCGGGGACAGTGAGAGTGTGTGAGGAGCGGGGACAGTGAGAGAGTGTGTGAGGAGCGGGGACAGTGAGAGAGTGTGTGAGGAGCGGGGACAGTGAGAGAGTGTGAGAGGAGCGGGGACAGTGAGAGTGTGTGAGGAGCGGGGACAGTGAGAGTGTGTGAGGAGCGGGGACAGTGAGAGTGTGTGAGGAGCGGGGACAGTGAGAGTGTGTGAGGAGCGGGGACAGTGAGAGAGTGTGAGGAGCGGGGACAGTGAGAGTGTGTGAGGAGCGCGGACAGTGAGAGAGTGTGAGGAGCGGGGACAGTGAGAGTGTGTGAGGAGCGGGGACAGTGAGAGTGTGTGAGGAGCGGGGACAGTGAGAGAGTGTGAGAGGAGCGGGGACAGTGAGAGAGAGTGTGAGGAGCGGAGACAGTGAGAGAGTGTGAGAGGAGCGGGGACAGTGAAAGAGTGTGAGAGGAGCGGGGACAGTGAGAGAGTGTGTGAGGAGCGGGGACAGTGAGAGTGTGTGAGGAGCGGGGACAGTGAGAGTGTGTGTGAGGAGCGGGGACAGTGAGAGTGTGTGTGAGGAGCGGGGACAGTGAGAGAGTGTGAGGAGCGGGGACAGTGAGAGTGTGTGAGGAGCGGGGACAGTGAGAGTGTGTGAGGAGCGGGGACAGTGAGAGTGTGTGAGGAGCGGGGACAGTGAGAGTGTGTGAGGAGCGGGGACAGTGAGAGTGTGAGAGGAGCGGGGACAGTGAGAGTGTGCGAGGAGCGGGGACAGTGAGAGTGTGTGAGGAGCGGGGACAGTGAGAGAGTGTGAGAGGAGCGGGGACAGTGAGAGAGAGTGAGAGGAGCGGGGACAGTGAGAGTGTGTGAGAGGAGCGGGGACAGTGAGAGAGAGTGTGAGGAGCGGGGACAGTGTGAGAGTGTGAGGAGCGGGAACAGTGAGAGAGAGTGAGAGGAGCGGGGACAGTGAGAGTGTGTGAGGAGCGGGGACAGTGAGAGAGTGTGAGAGGAGCGGGGACAGTGAGAGAGAGTGTGAGGAGCGGGGACAGTGAGAGAGTGTGAGAGGAGCGGGGACAGTGAGAGAGTGTGAGGAGCGGGGACAGTGAGAGTGTGTGAGGAGCGGGGACAGTGAGAGTGTGTGAGGAGCGGGGACAGTGAGAGTGTGTGAGGAGCGGGGACAGTGAGAGAGTGTGAGAGGAGCAGGGACAGTGAGAGAGAGTCAGAGGAGCGGGGACAGTGAGAGAGTGTGTGAGGAGCGGGGACAGTGAGAGAGTGTGAGAGGAGCGGGGACAGTGAGAGAGAGTGAGAGGAGCGGGGACAGTGAGAGTGTGTGAGGAGCGGGGACAGTGAGAGAGTGTGAGAGGAGCGGGGACAGTGAGAGAGAGTGTGAGGAGCGGGGACAGTGAGAGAGTGTGAGAGGAGCGGGGACAGTGAGAGAGTGTGAGGAGCGGGGACAGTGAGAGTGTGTGAGGAGCGGGGACAGTGAGAGTGTGTGAGGAGCGGGGACAGTGAGAGTGTGTGAGGAGCGGGGACAGTGAGAGAGTGTGAGAGGAGCGGGGACAGTGAGAGAGAGTGAGAGGAGCGGGGACAGTGAGAGAGTGTGTGAGGAGCGGGGACAGTGAGCGAGTGTGAGAGGAGCGGGGACAGTGAGAGAGAGTGAGAGGAGCGGGGACAGTGAGAGAGTGTGAGAGGAGCGGGGACAGTGAGAGAGTGTGAGAGGAGCGGGGACAGTGAGAGTGTGTGAGGAGCGGAGACAGTGAGAGAGTGTGAGGAGCGGGGACAGTGAGAGTGTGTGAGGAGCGGGGACAGTGAGAGAGTGTGAGAGGAGCGGGGACAGTGAGAGTGTGTGTGAGGAGCGGGGACAGTGAGAGTGTGTGAGGAGCGGGGACAGTGAGAGAGTGTGTGAGGAGCGGGGACAGTGAGAGAGTGTGAGAGGAGCGGGGACAGTGAGAGAGTGTGTGAGGAGCGGGGACAGTGAGAGAGTGTGAGAGGAGCGGGGACAGTGAGAGTGTGTGAGGAGCGGGGACAGTGAGAGTGTGTGAGGAGCGGGGACAGTGAGAGTGTGTGAGGAGCGGGGACAGTGAGAGTGTGTGAGGAGCGGGGACAGTGAGAGTGTGTGAGGAGCGCGGACAGTGAGAGAGTGTGAGGAGCGGGGACAGTGAGAGAGTGTGAGGAGCGGGGACAGTGAGAGAGTGTGAGAGGAGCGGGGACAGTGAGAGAGTGTGAGGAGCGGGGACAGTGAGAGTGTGTGAGGAGCGGGGACAGTGAGAGTGTGTGAGGAGCGGGGACAGTGAGAGAGAGTGAGAGGAGCGGGGACAGTGAGAGTGTGTGAGGAGCGGGGACAGTGAGAGAGAGTGAGAGGAGCGGGGACAGTGAGAGTGTGTGAGGAGCGGGGACAGTGAGAGAGAGTGAGAGGAGCGGGGACAGTGAGAGTGTGTGAGGAGCGGGGACAGTGAGAGAGAGTGAGAGGAGCGGGGACAGTGAGAGTGTGTGAGGAGCGGGGACAGTGAGTGTGTGTGAGGAGCGGGGACAGTGAGAGAGTGTGTGAGGAGCGGGGACAGTGAGAGAGTGTGAGGAGCGGGGACAGTGAGAGTGTGTGAGGAGCGGGGACAGTGAGAGTGTGTGAGGAGCGGGGACAGTGAGAGTGTGTGACGAGCGGGGACAGTGAGCGAGTGTGAGGAGCGGGGACAGTGAGAGAGTGAGAGGAGCGGGGACAGTGAGAGAGAGTGAGAGGAGCGGGGACAGTGAGAGTGTGTGAGAGGAGCGGGGACAGTGAGCGAGTGAGAGGAGCCGGGACAGTGAGAGAGTGAGAGGAGCGGGGAGAGTGAGAGGAGCGGGGACATTGAGCGAGTGAGAGGAGCGGGGACAGTGACTGAGTGAGAGGAGCGGGGACAGTGAGAGAGTGAGAGGAGCGGGGACAGTGAGAGAGTGAGAGGAGCGGGGACAGTGAGAGAGTGAGAGGAGCTGGGACAGTGAGAGAGTGAGAGGAGCTGGGACAGTGAGAGAGAGGAGCTGGGACAGTGAGAGAGAGGAGCTGGGACAGTGAGAGAGAGGAGCTGGGACAGTGAGAGAGAGGAGCTGGGACAGTGAGAGAGAGGAGCTGGGACAGTGAGAGAGAGGAGCTGGGACAGTGAGAGAGAGGAGCTGGGACAGTGAGAGAGAGGAGCTGGGACAGTGAGAGAGAGGAGCTGGGACAGTGAGAGAGAGGAGCTGGGACAGTGAGAGAGAGGAGCTGGGACAGTGAGAGAGAGGAGCTGGGACAGTGAGAGAGAGGAGCTGGGACAGTGAGAGAGAGGAGCTGGGACAGTGAGAGAGAGGAGCTGGGACAGTGAGAGAGAGGAGCTGGGACAGTGAGAGAGAGGAGCTGGGACAGTGAGAGAGAGGAGCTGGGACAGTGAGAGAGAGGAGCTGGGACAGTGAGAGAGAGGAGCTGGGACAGTGAGAGAGAGGAGCTGGGACAGTGAGAGAGAGGAGCTGGGACAGTGAGAGAGAGGAGCTGGGACAGTGAGAGAGAGGAGCTGGGACAGTGAGAGAGAGGAGCTGGGACAGTGAGAGAGAGGAGCTGGGACAGTGAGAGAGAGGAGCTGGGACAGCGAGAGAGAGGAGCTGGGACAGCGAGAGAGAGGAGCTGGGACAGCGAGAGAGAGGAGCTGGGACAGCGAGAGAGAGGAGCTGGGACAGCGAGAGAGAGGAGCTGGGACAGCGAGAGAGAGGAGCTGGGACAGCGAGAGAGAGGAGCTGGGACAGCGAGAGAGAGGAGCTGGGACAGCGAGAGAGAGGAGCTGGGACAGCGAGAGAGAGGAGCTGGGACAGCGAGAGAGAGGAGCTGGGACAGCGAGAGAGAGGTGCGGGGACAGAGAGAGTGCGAGAGAGGAGCTGGGACAGTGAGAGTGCGAGAGAGGAGCTGGGACAGTGAGAGAGAGGAGCTGGGACAGCGAGAGAGAGGAGCTGGGACAGCGAGAGAGAGGAGCTGGGACAGCGAGAGAGAGGAGCTGGGACAGCGAGAGAGAGGAGCTGGGACAGCGAGAGAGAGGAGCTGGGACAGCGAGAGAGAGGAGCTGGGACAGCGAGAGAGAGGAGCTGGGACAGCGAGAGAGAGGAGCTGGGACAGCGAGAGAGAGGAGCTGGGACAGCGAGAGAGAGGAGCTGGGACAGCGAGAGAGA